>NC_060279.1:98122664-98316354 GCF_021613505.1 Equus quagga | reverse complement strand
TACCACTTCCGCCACCGGATCCCGCCGGCGAACGTGCGCCTGCTGGAGACGCAGGGGGACGTGCAGGTGGATTCGGTGAAGGTCTTCTGAGCCCTCCAGGGGCGGAGTGGAGGGCGGAAATGGGGTCCAGGGCCCTTGGATGGCAAATAAAGTCGGAGCCCCCTCCTCTGCGTCTGTGTCTCCTTCACCCAGACCAGGAATACAGGTTCAGAGAGGGGAAGACACTCACTAAAGGTCACCCAGGGACTCGGTGGCCGAGGCGGGATTCAGAACTGGACCTCCGTCGGCCGCTTCTGGCTGGGAGGCCTCAGGAGGGTCGCGAAAGGGTGGGGGCGGGGCTTTGACTCGCGGCGCTTTGCAAAGCAGCCGGGCGGCCATGCCGTTGGGGTGATCTGATGGAGTTGGCAGGGGGCTCACGCGCTGCCCCGGTGGCCCCTGCGCGGATCTAACGGACCCCACATCCATCCACCCGCAAATAGGGGGTCGAGTCCGCCCCGCCGGGTCCCTTGGAGACCCCCCAGTCGCGGCGACGGTGCAGGAATCGGCTCAGGCTCCCGGCGCCACCGCCCCTCCTTCTCCCCTCTCCCCCATCCCCGGCCTCTCGGGGCGGGAGGCGGCTCGCGCGGGGAGGGGCTGGGAAGCGGATGGGGCGTCGCCGCTAGTTGGCGCACCCGAGCAGCAGCTGGCCCGCGGAGGGGACGGGAACGCGAGGGGCCGGGCTCCTGGGTCCCCACTGCGGTCATGAGCCTCAGTCCCACACCTCTCCCTCCTCCGCACCCCGGACGGCGAGACTCCGCCCTGCCTGGGAGATTCTGGAGCTGGAATGGGGGAGGAGGCTCACACCTGACCGCCAGGCGGTGCTTTTCTGGTCGGGTTGGGGGTGCGGAGGTGCTGCGTCCCCAGTGAATAGCCGTGGGAGGGGGATTCGGGACCCCCCGCGCGCCCCCGAGTCCCGCCCCCTGAGCGAGGCGCGTGCAGGGGCGGCATTTGTCTGTTGCGGGATGGAGCCCCTGCCACGTGGCCGCCATCCAGCCAGGTGCAGGTTTCCGGAAAGTTCGAAGCCACGCCCCCGGCAGGACTCGCTTTGGGCTTCTGGCCCGCAACCCGCGCCGGACTGGACAGACCTGCCCCCTCCCCTGGGGCTCTGCAGAGGTTGCGTCTGCCCGGACCGAGGCTCAGTGAGCTCGGACTGCGCTTAAGCCTAACAGACCCCAGGGCAGTGGGCAGACCAGGCCCTGCGGCGAGGCTTGCGTCTTCTCAAGACCCGTTTTTCTGCCCCTTGAGACCCTTGGACTGAAGTCACCCCACTTGAGAGTAGGGTCTCTGGGTGGGCCGTGGAATGAAGGGTCCCCTCTCAGTGGAGAACCCAAGGAAGTCTGAATTTCCCTGGTCCCCAGCGCTTACTGTGGAATGACTTAGATTTTATTTGCCCGTGTCAAGTATGTTTTTAAACTTTTGTCAAGATAACGTATAGAGACGGTACAAATTTCAAAAGTATACAGGGGAAAGTACAGTTATTGGCACAGCTGGTGACGGTGGTTGGGGGCCTGGCGTGAGATGGTCACGATCCATGCATGTTAATTTCCTGATAGTCGCCGTGGCCTTCCAGTGGACATGCAGCAGAATGTTCTCGTTTGTAGAAAATACACAATAAAGTATCTGAAGGTGATCAGGAAGCATGTTGACAACTTATACTCATCATTTCCAAATAAAAAAATATATATGCAAAGGAAAGTCGTCCTTTATGAGAGTAAACTGCTGTTACTCATGTCTTCATTTCTTGCGTATCTTTCCAAAACTCTCTATGCACTTCTA
Source organism: Equus quagga (assembly GCF_021613505.1). Lineage (NCBI taxonomy): Eukaryota > Metazoa > Chordata > Mammalia > Perissodactyla > Equidae > Equus > Equus quagga. Next base: position 98,314,539 of record NC_060279.1, on the reverse strand, counting down.
AACACAGGCATATTCGGGTTTTTTCCCTCTTTGCATAAACGGTAGCATCCTTCATCCACTGACCTTGTTTTTGTCGCTGACCAGTATATATGTGTCCAGTGTCACTCACTTTGCTGGCTGCCCAGTACTCCCTTGCAAGGAATCAATAACGTGACGAATGTCACTTGAGCCCTCCTGAATGTGTGTTTGTGTCATATCATTCACTACACTCAAACAATGGTACACTGAGTGTCCTCGGACCTACGTCAGCAGGACCTTTTCCCTTTTTATAATCTCTGCTCTGATTATAAAATGTAAGCATGCTTATTCCAGAATGGGGAATAACAAATTTAAAATCACCCATGATTTCACGATCCAGATAATAATCACTGTTAGTATTTTAGTGTTTTTCTTTCCAGCCTTTTTTCTATAATAATTTGTATACGCTATACATTTGGGGGAAATTGAAATATATAGGTGTATTTAGATATATATTTTTTTGAAAGATAAATATTCCAAAATATTGGAAAATTGAAATATATATCTACATATTTCCTGAGTCCCCACTAGGTGTTGGTCCCTGTGCTAACCACTCTTGCAGTCCTCAAGAAGAGCTTCTGGGGTAGATACCCTTATTATTCCTATTTTGCAAATGAGGCATCTGATGCTCAAGAAGGTTCAGTGACCTGTTCCAGGTGGAGCAGGGACCAGAGCCAGGTAAATGTGATCTAAACCACTGGGAAATCGTGTTTTGTCTTGTTTTTTAGTATCAAGTTTATTGAGGTTTTTAATGTCAACTTTATTTATATACATACAATAAAATTCTCCCTTTCTAGGTGTACACTTCCATGAATTGTGACAAACTCATATGGTTGTATGACCAGCACCACAGTCAAGGTCCAGGACATCTCCGTCACCCCTTCCCAAGCACCCTCCTGGCACCTGGCAGCCTTGTCTGCTCTCTATCGTCATAATGTAGCTTTTCCTGCTCTAAAATTTTGCATAGAACTAGGCTTTTTTTTCTGTCTGGCTACTTTTGTTCAGCCTAATGTTGTTGAGGTTCTTTCACGTGTTTTCATGTCGTGGTAATTCCTCCCTTTTTGTCTGAGTCGTATTCCAATGTATGGCTATACCACACCTTGTTTATCCATTCACCTGTTGATGGACTTGAGTTGTTTCCAGTGCTGGATTATGAATTAGGATGGTGTGAACAAGTCTTTATGAAATGAGCCTCTAAGAAATGAGTGTGGACTCGTTTCTTACTACATGATTTTATCTTCTGATGTTAAACCAACCTTGCATTCCTGGGTTAAATCCCACTTGGTTAAGATGTATAATCATTTTTGTACATAGTATGGATTCAGTTTCCAAATATTTTGGATCAAATAATTTGGATTTCAAATATTTTGTTCAGGATTTTTGCATTTATGTTCATGAAAGATATTGGTCTGTAGTTTTCTTTTCTTGTGATATCTTTGTCTGACTTTGGTATCAAGGTAATAATCATCTCATAAAATAATTATGGAATTGTTCCCTCTGCCTCAATTTTTCTGGAAGAGTTTTTGTAGGATTGATATTACTTTAATATTTAATAGAATTGACTGGTTAAACCACCTGGGCATGGGTTTTTCTGTAGAAATATTTTTAAATTACTCAATTTCTTTTCTTTCTTTCTTTTTTTTTTTGAGGAAGATTAGCCCTGAGCTAACATCTGCTGCCAATCCTCCTCTTTTTGCTGAGGAAGACTGGCCCTGAGCTAACATCCGTGCCCATCTTCCTCTACTTTATGCGGGACGCCTGCCACAGCATGGCTTGCCAAGCAGTGCATAGATCCACACCCAGGATCCAAACTGGCTAACCCAGGGCCACCCAAGCAGAATGTACACACTTAACCACTGCGCCACCGGGCCAGCCCCTAAATTACTCAATTTCTGTACTTGCTAAGGGTCTATTAACATTTTCTAATTCTTTTCTAGTTAATTTAGATAATTTCTGACTGCCCAGGAATTTGTTCTTTTCATCTAAGTTGCCTAACATGTTTGCCCAAACTTGTTTATAATATTCCCTTGTAATCCTTTTTATTTTCTTTAGAGTCATTAGTGGTGTCCCCTTCCTTTGTTCTTGATTTTATGTCTTTTCTCCCTTATTTCTTGGTCAGTGTAGCTAAGGTTTGTTAATTTTGTTGATCTTTTAAAAAAACCATCTTTTGGTTTCATTGATTTTCCCGATTTTCTATTTTATTGATTTCCACTTTGCTCTTTAGTATTTCCTTCTTTCTATTACTTTAAGTTTGATTTATTCTTCTTTTTCTAGTTCTTGAGGTGATGATGTCTATGTCTTCTGTATCCTTACTCATCTCTGTCTGGTTGTTCCATCAATTACTGAAAGAGGGGTATTGAAATTTATAATTACAATTGTTAAATTATCTGTTGGTCCTTTCAAATCTGGCATGGATTTTGGGATCCATTGTTAGTGTACATGTTTACTCGATCTATATATTTGATATGTTTTCTTGATATATACATATGTGTCTGATGTATTGAGCCTGTAGAAGTGTCGCTCTTTGTCTCTGGTACAATTTCTTTTAACATCTATTGTGTCTGATATTAATTTTGTCCTTCTTATGTTCTTATGGTTACCGTTTGCATGTATATCTTTTCTCATCCTTTCACTTTCAACTTATTTATGTCTTAGATCTAAAGTGCGCCCTTTGTAGACAGCATATACTTGGAACTTGCTTTCTTATCCAGTCTGACAATATATTGGTTACCTATTGCTTCATAACAAATTACCCCATAACTTAGCAGCATAAAATGACAAATATTTATTATATTACACAGTTTCTGAAGTTAGGAATCCAAGAGTGGCTTACCTAGATGGTCTTGGCGCTGAGTTTTCATGAAGTTGCCGCCACGCTATCAGGGGAGCTGTAGTCATCTAAAAAGTTTGGCAAACTACGGCCGTGGGCCAAAGCCACCCATTGTCTATGTTAGGATGGCTCACAAGCTAAGAATGGTTTTTACACTTTTAAATAGCAGAAAAAATAAAAAGAGTAGTATTTCGTAACACTGAAGTGTTACGAATTCAAATTTCAGTGTCCATAAATAAAGTTGCATTGGCACACGGCCACGCTCTTTCATTTATGTATTGCCTAAGGGCTGCTTTTGTGTTTTGTCAGTGGAGTTGAGTAGTTGCAACAGAGACTGGATCACCCACAAGGCTTAACCTATTTACTACATGGCCACTATAGAAAAAGTTTGCAACCTCTGCTCTAAAGGCTTGCCTGAGACTGGAGGAGCCTCTCCCAGGAAGGCTCACACACACGGCTGTTGGGAGGAGTTTCCAGTTTCTCGTCACGTGGACCCTTCCAGAGGACTGAAGAAGTTACTGACTCCTCCCAGAGGAGCAATCCAGGAGTGAGAGCTAGAGAGCAAGGCCAAGACAGAAGTTGCAATTATTGATATAGTTGGCTTTACGGCTGCCATTTTGCTATTTGTTTTTACCCTCTGTTACTCCTTCATGACCTTCTTTTGTGTTAAACAAACAATTTTTTGTGGACCACTTAAATTCCAGCTTTGATTTTTTATTTATTTATTTTTTTTTAAAGATTGGCAACTGAGCTAACGTCAGTTGCCAATCTTTTTTTTTCCCCCTTGTTCTTTTTCTCCCCAAAGCCCCCAGTACATAGTTGTATATCGTAGTTGTGGTCCTGCTGGTTGTGCCATGTGGGACGCTGCCTCAGCATGGCCTGATGAGTGGGTGTGTAGGTCCGTGCCCAAGATCCAAACCAGCGAAACCCCTGGCCACCAAAACAGAGTGTGCAAACTTAACCACTCGTCCACGGGGCTGGCCCCAAAACTTTGATTTTTTTAACTGTACATTTTGAAAGCTGGTTTTTAAATGGTCACTCTAAGAATCACAATATACACCTTAACTCATCATAGCCAACTTTACGTTGATACAGATTTAATTCCAGTAAAATATAGCAGTTTTGCTCCAATATGTTTCCATCCCCCACCCTATTTTGTGCTATTGTTGTCATATATATCACATCTGTGTATGTTAGACACCCTGAAATATAGGTTTTTATTTTTATTTTTAAATAAAAAGAAGAAAAAAGAAAAATATACAATTTTTTAAAATATGTATTCACATATTTATAATTTCTGGGCTCTTCATTTCTTCTTGTGGATTTGAGTTTCTGTTTGATGCCATTTTATTTCAGGGTGAGGGAATTCCTTTAGTATTGCCTATAGGGCAGGTTGGATAGCGATGAATTCAGCTTTTGTTTATCTGAGAATGTCTTTCTTTTGCCTTCAGTTTTGAAATATAGTTTTGTTGAATATAGAAATATTGGTTGACGGTTTTCTTTTTCTTCTAGCACTTTGAATAAATTGTTCAACTGCCTTCTGGAAAGTTAGCCAATAATTGTGCCTCTGTTCGTCTGTAGCTGATGACTTGTTTTTCACTTGCTGCTTTCAAGGTTTTCTCTTTGTCTTTTTTCTTCTCAGAAGTTTGACTAAAATGAATCTAGATATACATCTCTTTGTATTTATCCTACTTGCAGTTCATTGAGCTTCTTGGATCTATAAATTAATGTCTTTCATGAAATTTGGTAAGTTTTCAGCCATTATTTCTTAAAACATTTTACAGCAGCAATAGAAAACTAACTGTGACCCCTCTAGCTCATTCAGGGCGTCAACCTCTGGGAGGAGCTCCAGTCTCCACCTCTCTCTCTGAACGTTTTTGGGGTCTGTAGCTGACATGTCTTCCCACTACCATTCCTGGGAGGCACCACCCTGGGCATCAACTGTCCAGTGAGGGAGGGAGAAGGAGTCTCCCCTCCCATGTACCCCAGGAGGAAAAGAGCACCTCAGACTGGAGGCTGCCCAGGTCAGCCCTCCACCCTTCCTCACCTCCTTGGCATCCATCCCAGGGTCTGAGTTTAATAAAAATATTGATGCCCATGACCCATTACTGATTTACTAGACTAGAACATATGAAATTGTTGATATTTAACCACTTTCAACCTACAAAAATGGTATTTTTATATGGCTTAACCTAATAATAATGGTCTGTGTTGGGGTCAGGTATCAATATTTTTTTAAAAGCTCCCAGGTAATTGCAATGTACAGCCAAGTTTGAGAACTAAACCTGATGAATGAAGGCAACAATAAAGAGAATGAATGAATGAAAAAATGAACAGACATTGACAAATGACTGAATAACGCATATGTGAACAAGTGAGTGAGTAAATAAAGCAGGGAATGAATGGATGAATGAAAGTGTAAATAAGTGAACAGATGGTTAAATCAACACAAGAGTAACTTGATAAAAAGATGGTTGGATGGACGGCAGATGATTAGTGGAGAGATGGAAAGATGGAGAGCTAAATGAATGGATAAACAGTTGGAAATGGATGGAGGAATGGATCATTAAGGGATGAACGGATGACTGGATAGAGAATGGAGAAATGGATGGATGGATGAATGGAGGGATAAATTGTCATATGGAGGACAAATGGATGGATGGATGGATGTGATGGAAGGCAGAGAATTGCATGGACAAATGGAGTGATGAAAAGATGAATGGATGAATGGAAGTTGGCTGTAAGGATGGCTGAATGTATAGACAGATGGACTAGTAAATTAATAAATGGTTAAATGTTTGAATGGATGGATGGGGAGATGGATGGGTGAAGGGTTGGATGATGAACGGATGGACAAACAGATGGATAAATGGAGAGCTAGATAGATTGATAAGTGGATGAATGGTTGGATGTTTAGACAGATAGAAGAACATATACTTGCATGGATGTTTGGAGAAATTGTTGCATGGTGAGATGGATTGGTGGAGAGATAAATGGATGGGTGGATGGATAAAGGGTTGGATGAAAGGATGGCTGGATAAACAGATGGATAGATAAATTGAAGAGTGGCTAGATGGCTGGATGTTTGATGAATAGATGGATGGACTTTTGGTTAGATGGATGCATGGAGAGATTGATGGATGTTGACATGGATGAATGGAGAGGGGAATGCATGAACGAATGGAACAACAGCCTGTATGGTGGTTAAGTATGTGGCCTTGGGAGCCAGACCACCTCGATTTGAATTCTGGTTCTTTTGTTTATGAGCTTTGTGGCAATTTGCTTTATTTTTCTTTGCCTGTTTCCTCATCTTTCACAGAGGGATGGATGATAATAATAGTTTCTACCTCCTGGTGTTTTTGTGAGGAATGAATGAATGGATACACATAAGGCCCTAAGATCAGAGTCTGGAGCATACCTAGATTTATCATGATGAGAAGATGGATGGACTGACAACCGGATGGCTGAATGGGCAGTGCATGATTGAACCAAAGAAGGAAGGAGCAGTGAGGGAGGTGAGGGGTCACGTATACTCATGAGATATCTCAGACATTTTATTAGGGGCTTAGAAGGGAGTCTTATAGGATCTTTCTCTCTGTGTTCCCAAGGGTTATAGCCCCAGGAATAGATCAGATCTGGACGTAGGACAAGGTGACATCACCCTGGATCTCCAGCACGTCCACCCTCTGGAAGGCCGGCAAGCGATGGGAGAAGTCAAAGAGATGCTGGCCGTTGGCAAAAACCTTGAAGCGATCTGTGCCACAGCGAATGGACAGCTGCAAGGAGAGGGCAGGCATGAGGCCAGGGCCAGGACCGAGGCTTTAGAGCGAAGCGGGTAAGGAGACTCCAGACTCACGTCAAAATACTGGCCAGCTCTAAACGGGTTGTGGGGGATCCTCCTCTCCTCGGATCCCCAGGAGCCATTCAGAAAGCTGTTCCGAACCACAATGCCCTCAGACAGGCGGGGGTTAATGTGCAGAGCCACATCCCCTGAGGAGCCCACCTTGAAATTGATGACAAAGCTGGGGGCAGAGATGGAGAGACATCGGAGTGAGCTGGGAGCCAGAACCTGGTTCTCCAATGAAGGAAGGGGCTGGGGCCTAGATTCCTGGGTCCCTTGTGGAGGCGGCAGCTGAGGGCCCAGACTCCAGGGTCTGAGGGGAGAGGGGGCTGCGGATTCCCACCTCCATCTAGATTCTGTACCTCTTGCTTGAGGGGGGTACAAAGCCCTTGATTATGATGGTTCTTCGAGGTGTAAGCCCCCCTTGCAGTCTCTTCACAAACGGCACAGGCTGTGGGAAGAGAGCATGGGTCCCATCATCTCACAGATCTCCAGAAGCCAAATACAGGGATGAATTTTCAGTGAGGGGAACCCACTCCTCCTAGGCAATGCCCCAACCCCCATCCCCTCCCCACCCTGACCACCACTCCACCCTCTCCCCACCTCCCGCCCCAAACCCCCTCTGCCCACTCTATCTCCTTCCCTCGCAGGGCTGCCCATGGACCAGGGCCCCCCACCACCATTGGGTCCTGCTTCCCCACACACTGCCCACTGCAGGGCCCTGGACTCCTGCAGGACGCCTTACCGGGTTGAAGGCTGGGGGTCCCTCCATGGTCTGTGAAGTGAGGAAGAACAGATGTTATTCTATAATATTCGACAAACATCTCCGGCACATCTGCCACATGCGGGTGTGTCTCTGGGCGCTGGATTAGGGCAAGTGGGGAGCCAACCTCTCTCACCTCCCCAATTCTCGCCACCCCGCCCCCCACCCACCAGATGGCCATGTAACCCTCCCACTTACAGGCAGGGAACCCTGCTGCGGGTAGCTGTGTCCGTGACCCTGTGTGGATAGACGGCAGGATGGAATGGTGAGGGGGCTGGAGGCCCTTCTGCTGCCCAGAGACCTCCTCAGCCACCGAACTCCCCACCCAAGGCCAAAGCCACCGCCCACCAGCAGGTACTTACTGGGTGCGGCGGAAAACCCCTAGGTGGCTGTGGGCAAGAGGGAGAAAGAGGTGATGAGGGGGACATCAAACGAGAGCCTCCAGGGTGTCAAGGATGTCTGCCCTGGGCAACCCACCACCGCCATCCCGGGGAACGCTGGGCTCCAAGATGGCTCAGTGATGGAGAGGGAACTGCTGTGTTTAGCAGTGAATTTCGCTCCATCCCTTTAGGACAAGCCTGGTACATTCTCTTCTCGTCCCCTCCCCTGTCCTGGCTTCCTGCTGTTCCAGGACCCTCATGTACCCCTCTCTTCCCGCTCAATAAAGTGTGCTCTCCCCCAGAACATCCTCCCAGGCGCACACAGTTCATGCCCCTGCCCGCCTCCTCGGGAAGCGCGAGTAGCCCCTGACGCCCACCACGGGGTGCCTGGGAGTCCTTGGACCCAGCCCAGTTCCCGTCTCTCCCTTGTCTGTCTCAGGCCCTCACAGTCTCTCTGTGTGTGTCTCTCTGCTTCTGTTTCTCGGTCTCTGTCTCTCTCCATCGCTGTTTCCCTCTCTCTTCCACACGCTTTTGCACAGGTGGTTCCTTGTGCCGCGAACACCTTTCCCTTCCCCAGAGAACTTAGATTCACGCTTCTCTCTGTCTCCTTCTCTTCCTAATGAACCCCTTTCCACCTTGACTTCCATCTCAAGTCAGTTCTTCTGAAGGCCTTTTAAAAATAGCCTTGTGGTTTTTAAAAATGTATGGACGACGCCCGATAGGAAAATGAACCCCCGCAAGCCCACGGCCGCCTCGCGGATGAAGACGTTCCTGATGTTTTCCGTGCGTGCGTTAGATCAGCTCTGTGACCTCGGGCAGGTTACCTAAGGTCCCTGTGCCTCGTTTCCCACATCTGTAAAAGGAGGCTGCTGATGAGCAGAGACGGTCCCTGTGGAGCTGCCGGGGGCTTACAGGTTGGGAGCGTAGAGCCCTCGGCTGAAGGACACGTGGGGAGCCTGGAGTCGGGGCCCCTCCAGGAAGTGCTCCCATGAGTTCCTGGTGTGTGTAGGTGGGTGTCCTGTCATTCACTGTGGAGCTGGAGAGGGGCTTCTAGGTGGTTGGGCGCGTGTCTGTTCAGCTTTCACAGACCGGGTGGGGGTGTCGGCCAGGCCAAGGTCCCACCAGCGATCGTCATCGTGCGCCTTGTCGTTAGAGCTCCTCTGGGGGGGGGGGGGGGGGGGGGGGCGGCAGCTCATTGTGATGTGAAGTGGGTTCCCGGGGGACTCAGGACTCGGGATGTTGGGCTACTTCTGAGGAGCTATTGCTCCTCCTTATCCTCTCTTCCTGACTCAGCTTCCACATCTCCTCCTCCACCAGGAAGCCCGCCTCCCCAAACCTCCTGTATGTCCCCCATCCCGGCCCTGACTGCTTGTGGCCGGCACCGTCTGGTGACATGTCTGTCTCCCCAGTGGACTGCCTTGGTGGCGTCTGGGTCCACGGCATTACCCAGCAAAGGCCCTGGCACAGAGCAGGAGCTCAGGAAATAAGTGACTGTGGGAGTGCACTAAGGAAGGAAGCAAGTAAAGAAGAGAGGGAGGCCCCACGCACCTGGGGGTGGGAGGGCTGGCCTCCGATGAAGTTGATTGACTGAAGTTGAACGTCCCCATCCACTTGCAGGTGGGTGACCATCTGGAGGGGGAGCCGGTGCCCGAACTCATAGAAGGAATTTCCATTGACCACCACCTGCGGGGCCAGGGGAGGTCAGGGTCGGCACTCACAACCTTGGGAAAGCAGAAGCAGGAAGCAGGAGACAGGGACCTTTTTAAACTTGAGGTGACAAATCTTGGGGGCGAGCTGGGATAGCCTCCAAGTCAGGAAGCTTGGCATCCACAAGTCAGAAGTCAAGCCGGGGTCAAAAGTCACCTCCCAGATGGGGGAGATGGGAGAGAATAGAGAATTTCATCTGGGGGTGGAGATAGGGAGAGAACAGAGTCTGAGTCCTGGTTTTGGCACCAAATGAGTTGAGTCTGAGGTCTAGCTCTGACATGTCTTGGCTGTGTGACCTCAGGCAAGTCACTTCACCTCTCTGAGCCTTTGTTTCCACATCTGTAAAATGGGGGCTCACTCTGGGATTGTCGGGAAGATGGAAAGCCAGCAAGGCTTGTCAGAGGCGTTGTGGAAATGTTGGCTAGAGCCTTGCGATCATCGCTGAGAGGACGGAAGTCATCACGGTTCTAGTTTGAGTGCTAAGCCGTGGACACAGGGCTGAGAGCCACCTCCGCAGGACCGAGAGCTCACCAGGTGCTAGTACTTTCCATGGTGATATCAATGTGGTCACTGTCTCAAGAGCTCCGTGAGGCAGGACAAGAGATTGGTCCTGTCCCTCAAGAAAGCGGAGGCTCCAGGCAGTAGAGCGACCAGCTCAAGGTCACACCTGGGGGCATGGCAAAGCCCAGGTTCCAGTCTTGCAAACCTCGGATCCTCGTCTGTCTAACTTCAAACCATGACATTAACCTCGGTGATGAGCTTAGAAAGCTGTGCCCACAGGAGGGCAAGTCAAGTCCAGGGAGATCCTCCAACCGGCCATTCCCCCCAGGACACTCCTCAGGTGGGGCATGTGGCTGTGAATGGGCACCGGGACATCCCCTGCAGGGCTGTTTGTGGGGAGCCAGACGCGGGGACAGCAGGAGCTCAGAGCATGGCCCGGGAGGCCTGCACAGCCAGCAGAAGGCGCAGAGCAGGGGTGACAGCACGCGGGGCTCTAACACATAAATGATGATGGAGAAAAGCAGCCGGGGGTGGGGGGAGTGTAACATAGCGGTGAATACGTAAGGAGAGAACCTGAAAAAACACGCAGAGACAATATCCAGGCCGAGAGAAGTGAGGATAAAGGCTGCCCTGGGGACGAGGGGACTGAGGGACATGAGGGGGCTTCTGGGGCTGGAGCGTTCTGTTTGTGGACCCAGGTGCTGCGTACACGGGGGACATTCTCTTTGCAAAAAACCTGGGTGCTTCGTGCAGATGGTTCTCTGTACCTGGGTCACACCGTAAGAACACATCAAAAAATACTTGAAGAATAGTAACCGTCACAATGTGTGGGCCTCCTTTGGACCCTGATTTAAGCAAACTAACTGTAGAAATCAACAAAGCTGATGGCATTTATGGGATAACTGGCCCCTGGCTGGATATGCGGCGACATCAAGGAAGAACTGTCGATGTGTAAGGTGTGACCATGGCATCGTGACCGTGTTTTTAAAAACGGAACTATTTCTGAATGAAATGATGTGCTCTCTGGGATTTGCTTTTAAAGACTACGGGAGGGGAGGTGTGAGGTAGAGGTGAAAGCAGAGGGACTCAAGTGGACAGCTGTTGGAGCCGGCCCAGGAGATGGGGTCACCGTCCCGGTGCTCCCTTTGTGTGAGTTCAGAGTTCTCGACAAGAAACAGCAAAAATACACACTCGGAGAGCACAGAGGAACGAGGTGATGGAAGGTCAACGTGTGACAAGGTTCTCCGTGGTGGAGGAATGGGAAATGAGAAAAAGAGGTGAGGGAGTTTTGTAAGAGGCAGGAAAGAGGGATAAGAAAAGACAAAAATGAGGTAGGAGGGGAGGGGAGACAGGAGAGGCTGAGAGAAGGAGGGGGAGGGAGGAAGGAAGGGAGGGGACAAGGGAGGAAGGGAGGAGGGGGGAGCAAGGAGGGGAGGCTCCCACCTTGTAGTGCTCCGGCAGGATCATGAAGACCAGCTCGAAGGGGCAACCCTTGCGGAAGGGCATCTCCTTTTTCCTCTCCTCTTTGCCCCAGTGGCCGCCCTGCTGCGAGTTGAAGACCACCTTGTCCAGGCCATCAAAGCGGGGATTGAAGTGGAAGGCGATGTCCGACCCCGGGGACTGCCCCACCGCAAAGTTCACGAAGAACCTGGTGGGACACAGAAGAGCTGGTCCACGTGCCCCACCCGCCGGCACATGGGGCCGTCCTCCCGGAAGCCCTTTCCGCCCCACCATGTTCCAGGTTCCAGAGGGAGGGCAGCCTGGCCCAAGAGGGGAGGAGGAGGTCGTGGCCCTGAGCTCCAGGAGGCGGGTTCCCACCGCCACCCTTTCCCTCAGTCCATTTCCTCACCAGGCCAGCTCCCCCAGCCTCTCCCCAACTTCCAATGGGACTGCAATTGGTACTCCTGCGTTTCTGCGTCCACCGTGGGCCAGACACTGTCCTAGGTACCTGACATCTCTCAGTTCAGATCTGTCTGCTCCCTGCAGGCCATTCCCCACATACAGCCAGAGAGACCTTGTGACACCCAAGTCAGAGCATGCACATTCCACATCTCTCCTCACACCAGCATCCCCAAAGTTATTGGAATGGGGCAGGCACACACCTGCCTCAGAGCCTTTGCACTGCTGTTCTTTCTGCCTGGAACGCTCTTCCCTCAGATACATCCCAGGCTCCCTCTCTCACTTCCTTCACATCTTTGCTGAAATGTTCCCTTCGCAGGGAGGCCTTCCCCGGACGATGCCACGCCGTCTGCCCCACGTCTACTCCCTATCTCCCCTCCTTATTCATCTCCATAGCGCTTCTCATCATCTGACGTATTATAGATTTGACTTATTTATTGTCGATCTGTCTCCTCTACCAGAATGTCAGCTACACGAGGACGGGAATCTTTGTCTGTCCTGGTGACTGCTCTGTCCCCGGCGCCTAGGCCCAGAGCAGGCACTCAGTGAGCAAAGAAACAAGGAATAAAGAAACAAAAGCCTTATGAGGTAAATTCAATATTGATCACCATTTTAAGGTCATAACAAAGGCTAAGACTCGTGACAATGTTTATTTTACAGTCCTACATGTTTGTATATTGAATCCTCAAACAGGATTCGCAAACAGAGGTCCAGCCACTTTTGCAGGCACCCAGCTGGTAAGTGACGAGCCGGGACGTGAAGGCTGGGGGACCGGCTCCGAGCCTGTGACCTTAATTCATGCTATCACACTCGTCAATTCCAGCCCAAAGTCCCGACCTGGGGCCACCTCTCATGGGGACCTTCCCTGACCCCTTCCAGCCCCCAGTGTCCCCGCTCCTGATCTGATCGCCAAGCCCAGGATTCCCCAGACCATCGGGTGGGGTGACAGAGAGTCCCTCCCCACCCAGGGTGGAGGAAGGGAAGACGGCCTCCTGCGCCCAGGCCAGGAGCCCCCAGCTGGAGCCCCCGGCTGGAGCCCCCTCCTAGCCTGGCCTGGCATGGGGCGGGTCTTACCTCCTCATGTGCTCGCTAGGCACTCCTTGGATGTAAACGGACATTCCGACGCTGAGGCCACCCGGGATGGGCTGGTTGTAGGGCAGAGTCTGTAGAAGGGGCCGGGTGAGGGGCCTCGAAGGCATCTGCCTGCTGCAGCCTTTACCCCTCATTGGGAAGCCCCCCCTACTCCCTTAAGCAAGGGAGCGGGACCCAAGGAGTGAGGGATCAGCGTGGAGATGAAGAAGGCCAAGAGTCAGGTCTGAAATGAGTGGCCTGCGTCTCGGGGTGGGAGTCAGTCAAGCCGCAGGGCCGGGACGGGGTCCGTCAGCCCCTCGGAGGATCAGGCCGAGGGCAAACCGCGTGGGGCTCAGGGTGGACCCTAGACAGGGCCTGGGGTAGGGCCTGGGCCGGCATCTCACCGGGTTGTAGGTGGGCTGGTAGCCGGGTGCCGGGACAAAGGCCATCTTGCCGGGCTGGGCTCAGGGCTTGTGCCTTGAGGAGAGCTGCAGGAGTGAGCAATGGTGGCAGAAGGCAGCTGACGAGCGCCTCTTATACCTGAGGGGAAGGGCGTGGCTGGCAGGGCAGGGTCCACGGGGTCCCTTTTCTGGGCATCCCACGCTCACGTCTTCGCCTACAGCATCCCTGGACCCGCTTCTCTTACCAGCCTCATGGGTGACCAGCCAGACCCTGGGTCACCCGGGCCAGGCCTGGGGGACTCGGCTCAGGGCCCCCTCCTCCAGGCCCTTCTGCAAAGAGGAGGTGTCAGTGAACTTTGCCCCCGCCAGGGCCTTATCAGAGCCCATAAAACCCTGCCCAGATCTCTGTTAGCAGAGGGAGGGTGAGGCCAGGCGTGTTGGGCAGGGCAGGGTTGCAGGAGTGGCCGGGGACAGATGGGCAATGGAAGTGAGAGAAAGCCGGGCGGAGCTGACACACCCAGGGACTGTGAAAGGACCTACATTTATTGCGTGCCCACTACGTGCTTTTCCCATGCACTTTAAATGATATGTATGGTGGTTGAGGGGCCGGCGCAGTGGTGTAGTGGTTAAGTTCTCATGCTCTGCTTTGGCAGCTCGGGGTTCGCTGGCTTGGGTCCTGGGCACCGACCTACACACGGCTCATCAAGCCATGCTGTGGCAGCATCCCACATACAAAATAGAGGAAGATGGGCACACATGTTAGCTCAGGGCCAATCTTCCTCAGCAAAAAGAGGAGGTTTGGTGGGGGATGCTAGCTCAGGGTTAATCTTCCTCAGGAAAAAAAAAAAAAATAGATAGCTAGATAAATAAATAAATGATAGGTATGGTGGTTGAGATCCCTGACTTCTGCAGCCAGATGCTCTGGGTTCGAATCCTGCCTCTGCCACCTCCTGGCTGTGTGATCTTGGGTCAGTGCCTTAACCTCAATTTGCCCATTTGCCCTTCTATAAAATGGGGATATTAATAGTCTCAACCTCATAGGGTCCTTGAAACGAATCACTGTGTTAATAAAGGCTCAGAACATGACTTGGCACCTAGAAGGCACTAGATTAATGTTTGGTCTCTTGCACTCGTATCAAACAGAAATCCAGGAGGTTGGGATTGTATATGGATAAGAACACCCAAAGCTTAAAGAAATGAGGCAAGGGGCTCGCCCGCTGGTGCAGTGGTTAAGTGCCTACGTTCTGCTTTGGCGGCCCGGGGTTTGCTAGTTCGGATCCTGGGTGTGGACATGGCACTGCTCGGCAAGCCATGCTGTGGCAGGCGCCCCACATATAACATAGAGGAAGATGGGCACGGATGTTAGTTAGCTCAGGGCCAGTCTTCCTCAGCAAAAAGAGGAAGATTGGCAGCAGATGCTAGCTCAGGGCTAATCTTCCTCAAAAAAAAAAGAAAAAGAAAAAAAACAGAGAGAAAGAAATGAGGCAGTTGGCCTAAGATTGGCTAACCCTGGAACCCTAGCCAGCCCCCAGTAGCAGATCCGCTCTGCTGTGCAGTGAGTGGGTGCCACGCAGGGTGAACGCAGCCCAGGAGCCGGAGCAGGCAGAGACCACCTGTAGCCTTTCAGCCTAGGAGCCGTGTGGCTTTTGCTCCATCTCTGCCCGACTTTCTATTGGTCCTCGCCCCCGCACCGCCAGCCCTGAGTGGTCCGCACCAGCACAGCTCCCATTCCCATTAGTCAAACCTCTGTTCTCGACCTTCACTACCACTGAGGTCATGGGGCGCATCTTGGCCCCTTTCCGCCTCTCCTCTCTCTCCAGGAAAGGCACCAGGTTCTTTACTTCGCTTTATTGTTAGTAAGGCAAAGATAAGATGAGGAAGTCAGTGTCATAAAGTTATAAACGGGGAGGCTGGGTGAGAAGGCGGCCAGGTGACCATCTTCACCCATCCTCCCGCTCTGCAGGTGAGGAAACACGGGCACGAGGCGGAACAAGGCCAGACCCCGGGCCAGGGTGGGGACGCGGGGGCTCTCAGAGATTGGAGAAAGTGATATTCTTCAGTTCCTTCTTCTCCATCGCGGCCTGGGCGGACTTAACGATGTCCTCGGTTTGCAGCATGCTCATGTTCCAGGACGCCTGGGTAAAGAGGGTGAGGGGAAGGTTGGAGTGGGACCAACGAGAAACGGGAGGGAGACAGCAGCGCACCAATCCGAGGGCAAGGCCTGCAGAGGGACGCTGAGCTCTGATTGGTCGCTCTGGGATCAGAGAAGGGCTGTGATTGGCCGGGCGGAGAGCCTCACCGCGTAGTTGAGGCTGTCGGCCACCGAATGGTCGCGGGAGTAGAGCAGGTTGATTTTGGTACCCTGCACCGCCACGGGGCTCTTGCTGGAAATCTCGGCGGCGAGGGCGAAGGCGGCATCAAGCATGACCTCTTTTTCTGGGAACACCCGGCTGTGGATGAAGTGGGTTGAGTGGTCCGGGAAGGGCTCTCTCGCCTCCCTCCCAGGGATGACGAAGTGGCCAATCATAGGAGACAGCGGGAAGCTTTCCCCCCCCCCCCCCCCCCCCCGAAATGGACCAATCCGTGCAGGGCACTGGACTCTAGAATAAAGAGCTGACCACCGAGGGAGAGGAAGCTGCTTGGAATCCGTGAGTGAGGGTGCAGAGAGCACCACCCAGGCCTGGCTGCCCCAGAGCTCTTGACCAGCATGGGCCTCGGCCCCTACCTGACCAGCCCACTGCCCAGGGCCTCGTCAGCCATCATCTTGCGGGCGGTGAAGGCCAGTTCGTTGACCAGGCTGCAAGAGGGTGGTGCGTGTCAGGGGCCGGCAGACAGCCCGGGTCCCGGAGATGCCCTGCAGTCCCCTCCCCCAGGCTCTTGCCCACCCACCTCTGGTTCCCGATGACTCTGGGCAGTCGCTGCAGGGTTCCCACATCGGCCGCCAAACCTATGTCCACCTCCTGGGGGGAGCAATGGTGTCAGTGCTTGGTTTCTGCCCAATATTGTCCTCCACACAACCTCAATGCCAATCAAATTCTGCATTTCCTGCAGAGCCCCTACTCCACCACCTCAGATTTCCCCTCCAACACCCCACTGCATTCCCACCCATATCTCTTCATCCTTGTAGCTTCTCTCAGTCTAGAATAGAGCCCACCCCTCGATTCCTGTGCCTTCCCAGTTCTTCGGGGTCAGCCATGTCTGTCTCCATTGGGCAGCCCTCCAGTCCTGCCCATGCGACCCCCTTCCTGCATCCCTGGGCTCCATCCTGTCTCCTGCCCTCTCCAGCACGGACCCCAGCGGGACCCCAGCCTCATCCCTGCTCCCACGCCTTTACTCACTCCCGCCCTCACCTGCACTGAATGGTCTACCCTTGACTTCCTCCATGGCCAAACCTGACTTTTTAAGGTTCAATTTGGACTAACTCTTCCGTGAAACCCTGAGGCCTTCCTCCGGGACCTCCCTCCCCACTCCCGCCCCGTAGCCTGTGCGGCCCCTGCTCCACCCGGGCTCTGCTGCTCACGGCCCAGCTCTGAGCAGAACCCGGAGAAGCAGAAGCTCAGGAGGATGGCTCACCTTCACCTGGAAGAAAGCATCCTGGGCACAGTAGCGGATGTCACAGGCAGTGATGAGGTCCACGCCTGGGAGTCAGAGGCCAGGGACGTTAAATCACCCCGAGGACCAAGCCCTCCGCCCAGGTGGTGGGGACGCACCTCGCGACAAGGTCTAACTAGCAACAGATCTGAGGCTGGAGGCCATTGGCTAAGAACGCAGGGCAGCAGCCAATGGGTGCCCAGACAGAGGGAGCGTCCGGAAGGCAGCAGCCAATGGGTGCCCAGAAAGAGGGAGCGTCCGGAAGGCAGCAGCCAATGGGTGCCCAGAAAGAGGAAGCGTCCGGAAGGGCAGCAGCCAATGGGTGCCCAGAAAGAGGGAGCGTCCGGAAGGGCAGCAGCCAATGGGTGCCCAGACAGAGGGAGCGTCCGCATGGGTGGTGGGCGGCTGCAGACTCACCTGCGCCGATGCAGCCCCCGTGGATGGCTGCGATCACCGGTTTAGGGCACTGGAGGGGAACAGGAGGGGTGGGTCAGGGCTGGCCCAGGAGAGGTGGGCAGGGAGAAGGCCATGCCAGCTCCCCCGAGTCACCTTCTCGATGACGCTGAAGGTCTCTTGGTAGCTGGCGATGAGCCTGCGGAGGTGCCAGCTGATGCGCGCTGCGTCTTCTCCCTGGGGCTGGAGGAGGTCCGAAGCCATGTCCACGAGGTCGATACCTGGTGGGGAGGGTGAGGACGCTCACCTAGCCTCCCAGGCCACACTCGCTGCCCCAACTAGAGGTCAGAACCAGGCTCAGCCGATTCGAACCCCCAAACGACCGCAGGGGAGAAGGCAACTCACCCGAGACATAGCGAGGGACTGCATGGAGGGTGTGAAAATAAATACAAGCTAACGCGTATTGAGTCATTATTCCCGTAATCCTCACAACGACCCTATGAGGTGGGTCCTATTACTATCTCCATTTTTACTGGGGGGTAAACTGAGGCACCGGGAGCCTAAGTCACTTGCCAAGGTCACTGGCTTGTGAATCGTGAACTGGGATTTCGAACCCAGAACCATGCAGCTGGCTCCAGGGGCCACGACCCTCACCCTTATGCCCATCGGCCTGGGAGGTTTTGGGCATGAGCAATCGAGTCAACGGTGGTCATGTCTCCTGCCGTGGGAAGAAGGGAGGGAGCAATTTTTGTGGCTCCAACTGCAAGACAGCCCCAAATCTACCTTTCTTTCACCAGTCCTTCTCCATGACTCTGGCGACCATGGTCTCGCCTGGTCTCCCAGCTCCCACACGCAGCAGAGGGACGCTGTCAACCCCTCAGGGCCCTCTCTGCTTCCCTCCCATCCCACTGACTTAGAATAAAATGCAAGGTCTTTGCCAAGACCTTTCCAGTCCTGCACCAACATCATTGCCCACCTACTCCTGTGGGCACACAGGCCTCCAATGGTTGTCGCGACAACACGACACATTCCCCACCCCCGGGGCCTTGGTGCCCACTGCTCCCTCTGCCAAGAGCAGTCCTTCCCCCGTGATGGGCAAGACTGACTCTGTCACTTCAGCAGCCGCTCAAAGGTCACCTCCTCGGAGAGGCCCGCTCTGGGCGCCCTGGCTACATAGTGGCCCCACCCCCCACTGTCTCCTTTCTCTGCTTTATCTCGGCTGCTCTCTCATAATCACATAATTATGTGCTTATCTCATTTAGTGCCTGTCTCCCTTTCTAGGATGTGAACTCTGGGAGTGGAGGAGTTTTTGTCTTTTTGTCTGCCACTGTATCCCCAGTGCCTAAATGGCCTAGTATACAGTAGGTGCTTAATAAGTGAGCAATACAGACAACAGTCCCCGCCCTCATGGAGCTGCCCTTCTGTGGGGGGAGACAAACGAATAAGAAAATACATTTTGCCAGGTGGTGATAAGTGCTGAAAGAAAGTTAAAAGAGGGAAATGGAAGTGGAATGGAGTGTGTGCACGCGTGTGTGTGAGTGTGTCTGTGTGTGCGCGTGCGGTGAGGGCTGTTGCAGTATTAAATGGGATGGTCAGGGACTCTCTCACTGAAAAAGTGACATTTGAATGAAGATCCACAGGAGGAAAAGGAGGGAGCTATGGGGATAGCTGGGATGAGGGTGGCAAATGTCAGGAAGAGCCAGTGCAAAGGTCCTGCGGTTGAAACGCACTCGGTCTGTGTGAGGACCAGTGAAGAGGCTGGCGTAGCCGGAGTGGAGTGAGCAAGGCAGCAGGTGTGAAGAGCCAAGGCCGGAGAGGTGATGGGGGCAGATCGTGCGGGGCCTCACAGGCCAGGGGGCGGACTTTGGCTTTTGCTCTAAGAGGGTTCTGAGCAGAATCACCCTTCACATTCTTCCTCCTGGGGTTAATCATTGCCATCCTTTTGCCTGTCCTCCCAACAATGCCAGTTAACAAGCCTGCAAAATCGTTCCCACATTCGGCCACACCCCTGACTCTTGGAGGGGCCACCATGGCTCCAAGAGCAGGGGAGGGCTGGCTCAGGGTAGAGCAGAATTTGTGCAGGTTAAACACGTGGAAGACGGGACTCCCATGGGTGACCTCGGCCAGGCCATCTCATCCCTGGGCCTTGGGCTTCTCCTCTGTAAAATGAGAGCTGAGGGGGCTGCAAGGATTCCAGGAGACGGGGCTCCAGAGGCACCTGGCACAGTGCCTGGCATGGGCTGGCGTCACGACAATTACTGTTATGATACGCTCCGTGTCCGCAGAGGCCAGACCCAGCAGGGGCAGTCTGGAATCTGCTGGCTCCCCTGCCGGGAGCCGTGGCGACATCATTTGATCGGCTGTTTGACAGGGTCCAGCCGATTAACGCCGAGGGGTGCAGGGTCGCCCCTTGGTGAAGAATAACCAGCTGGCCCCTCACATAGTTCTGAAACCTGTGCTGCTTCTAATTGCCCTTCATTCCTTTTCCTTTCTTAACCTCCAGTTTTCACTCCTTTGGGTGGCTGCTTGGGAGGCACTACCTCCTGGGAAAATTAGATATAGTAAGAGAATGTGACCACCTGCAGGTAACTTTCAAGATATTTTTCAGTTAATTAATGGAGGAGCACACAGTCCCATTTGAGAAAAGCAGAAAGGAATCCTGCCCAGATAAGATGTCGAATTAGGTTTATGGCCTCTGTCTGGTTAATGTTTCCTTCTCCCTCCAGTTCTTTGTCTAAATATATATGCATCGTCCTTCTAAGTTTGTTGGTTAATTGGATGATCAAGAAGTATCTATATATTATTCTTGACCTTCTGCTTTCTGTTAAAATGTTATAGAGGTTTTCTCCTAAAAGCAATAAATAATAAATAATTGATGAGTAGAAGGGCCGAGGGGTGCAAGAATGCCCCTCAGTGAAGAATGGCCAGCCGAAACCCCTGATATTTTCTGAATTATATGCATGCTTTCTAGCAAGGTTGTCTATACTTGTTTCTGTTTTTCATTCTTGAAGATATATACTTTAGCTTAGCTTTTCAGCCCTTTACTTTACTAACAAAATGATACTTTCTCCGGCAGTGTGCTTAAGGGACTGTTAGCTCTACAATCTAAAAGACAAAGGAATGCTTCCACCCCCTAAAGGGCGCGAAAATGTAAAGATGTTTAACTGCCCACTGAGAATGCAGATAGCCCTGGGGATAAGACACCCTGGAGTCGCCTTTTGTTCCCATTAACCATCTACACTAATGACGTAAATGACTGAGGGAGGCAGGGATGGCTCCACCAGGATGTAACCAGACGGACTGCTGTCCTGTCCGGAGGCCTGGACCTTCTCTCTTTGATTTAACTTTGCCATGAATTACAACAGATGCCTAGGTACCTATCTCCTTTAGCTTAGAGACAACAAACATTAGTTAATTGCGGAGAAGACTACCATTAACCTTATGCTCTATAGAATAGAATGCTAATAAATATTCTTGTGCTCGTTTTTTACTTCCTTATCTCTCTGAGAATATTTGTAGAACTATTTCTGTACTAATCCTGAAAAATATATAAACGACACTTGTGCACAGTAAAAGCGGACTTGCTAACACCAACCAAAGTCTCACGTCCCCTTTATTTTCCCATCATTGCGCCGACGCCGTCCATCCCTCAGGAACCTGGACTCCGCCGGGGCAGGACCCCGGCACTCCCCCACGTCTGAGAAGCCATGTGACACAGCTTGAGCCACACTCACTCCAGGACAGGCCAAGCCAGGTGCCCTGCCTCCTCCCACTGGCTTTTCTGGTCTACCCGCCCCACCCAGAGCTGCAGACACTGGCGTTGGAACCTCTTGAAATAAAGGGCCCCAGACCATGGGACAAGGTGTCTCCCACCTTGTCCCCCGGTGCCCCTCGAAATGTCTCAGATGTCATTGTGAATCATCAGTAGGTTATTCATTCATAAATAATAACAGCTACATCAACCGAGGTTTTGCATGTGTTAACGTTTTGACTGTCTTCACTCATTGAATCCTCACGGCTGCCTGATGAGGTAGGGCCTGTTGACATGCTCTCCATTTTCTGCAGATGGAAGCACGCGGCACAGAGAGGTGAAGGGGTGCGTGCAGGCGGCAGAGGGGGGAGGTGGTGGCTGCTGGGGTCAGAGTCCTTGCTTTGAACCAGCATGCCAGCCCTCTGGGTCACAGCTCAGGGCACAGACCCTGCAGCCAGGCAGCCCGACTTCGAAAAGCCCAGCTCTGCCACTTACAGGCTGGGACAACTGGGCAAGCTTCGTCCTCTCTCTGGGCCTCAGTTCCCTCCCCAGAAAAATGCGGATGAGAAAGGACCTTGTCACAAAGGGTTGTGGTGAGAACATAGAATTCCTGGCAACCAGGAAGGGGGCTGGCAGTGGAGTGACCTTGCTGAATGTTTGTTGAAAGAATGAAAGGAGAACAGAGAAAGGGTGGGAAGAAAATATGTGAAGATGTTAACAGAGGAAACAGAAAGAAATAGATTGTTTACTGCCTGTTGTCCCCACTGAAGTCGGGAGCTCCATGAGGGCAGCCCGGGGCTATCTCAGGCTGCACTGAGTCTCCAGCCCTGGGCTGGGCCCTGCGCAGAAATCAGTGTATGTGATGCCTCCCTTCTGGTATGTTCTCTCCCACAGACATCCACTACGTGCTCTGGTTGGACGACACACAGCTACCTGACAGCGCGGGGCAGATTCTGGAAGGGGTTATCATTTAGAAGAAGGGACTGGCACCCAGTAAGTCACCTGTTTTTAACGCTGCTGGCCTGAGGCCAGCTGAAGTCATGCTTGAAGAACCAGAAGCTAGAGTTCAGGCTGACCCTTGCTGCCGGAAAGTGAGGGGGGAAATTCCAGAAAGCAGAGAGCCAGAGGGGGGCCCCAAATTCTATGTATAAAAACTCTGCCCAAATCTCTCGCTGATCTGTGACCCATGAAAGCAGGCCAGCGAGAGATTAAAAAACTGGGTCTAAGTTGGTAAAACAGGAAACTCAACTCTCTTTGGAGTTATGTAAGAGTGTCCAGAATTTCCACAACCTCTCCTTCCCGTATCCTAACCTCCAGGACACAGTCCAAACTTACTCCAAATACAAAGAAACGGGAAAACGAGACCCAGTTTTTCAAGAGGTAGTAAACAGGGACGGACCCCAAGGTGACCCAGATGTTGGAACGAGGGGACAAGGTTTTTAAAGCAGCCTGTACGACTATGCTCAACGACACAAAGAAAAATATGCTCGTGATAAATAGAAGGATAGGAAACTTCAGCCGAGCAAGGGAAAACGTCAACGAACCAAGTGTAGATTTGAGAAGGGAAAACTACAATATCTGAAATTTTAAAAGTCACTGGCTGGGTTTAACAGCAGAACAGAGATGGACAAGGAGTCAGGGGGTCTGGTCCATGGAAATTATCCATGGGATGAACAGACCCATGGGACAATCAAAAGATCAAACAGACATGTAACTGGAAACCAGTTCACATGTGCTGAATAACTGCATAAAGTACGATATTATTATAACACACTTGACCGACACACAAAAACACAGACCGGGACAGGTTAAGGGCCTTGGTCAAGGCCACAGGTCCAGGATGGAAACCTAGGCTTCAGAGGTGATCCTGTCATCTAACTTCTGTATTTGAATGTTTTAAATGAAAAAATAATAATAAAAGTGGAAGTTGGAAGCTGCTTACAACCCTGATTAAGCAGCATTCCTCTGCTCCCAGGAGTAGAGGGGTCGGCGGGGGTGGGCGTGGAGAGCCCCTGGTACCTGCACTGAACATTTTTCCTGAACCAGAGATCACCACAGCCCGACAGTCGGCGTCTTGCGCTATCTTCTTAAAGCATTCCACCATCTCCCTGTGGAGGGCAAGGAGGGGAGGGCTGTGTCTGGGTGGAGATGCCCACCCTCCTGTCCATCTGTCTCCCGCCCCCCAGTCCTGCCTCCTCCTGCAGGCAGGCCTCCAGGATGTGCAGGCCAGACCTCCAGAAGGCCCTGTTCATGGCATTCCTCTTCTCCAGCCGGTTTAGCTCCACGTGCAGAATGTGTCTCTCGGCAGCTGTCACCCGAAGGGACTCATAGCTGTGGTCTGGGGCTTTGCTGGGGGCAGCTCCGGGGGTCTCACTGGGTGCAGAGGAGCCCATGGGGCGAAGGCTAAGGTTCAGACCCCGGTGGGTGGGGGCTGTCAGTCCTGGGGAGACAAAGGAAGGAAGAGCCTTCGGTGACCCCAGATTGGGGACACAGTACCTTCAAGAGCAGAGGGCGCAGTGACGTTAGACTGGAGACTGCAGGCCCCTTTGAGACCTTGGTTTAGGGGCATACAGACTTCAAGATTAGAGGTGCTTTTAGTGGCCTCAGTCTGAGGACAAGTTCAGCTCCTCAACCGTGGGACTGACCCCAGGTTGGGGATCCTGAGCCGCCAGCACCCCGATTTTAAGACCCAGTCCTATAGAATTGGGAAGCCCTTTGAACGAGAGCACGCAGCCCCCTTAAAGGGGCTCGCTCGGACCCTGCCTGACCCGGGACAGGTGTCCCCGTCCTACCGTCGCTATGACAGAACGACAGTGCAACAGACCCCCAGAGGTGAAGAGGTGACTCACGCCATTTCAGCAGGTCTCCAAGTCTGCGAGAAGCCGCCGTGACCGCCGCCATTGGGACAGTCCCTGGCGTCACTCGACTGGAGAAAACCAGGGGGGCGGGCACAAATGGCTGCCATATTGAGTGAGGGCATCAATGCTGCAGCCCGCCCGCGGTGACTACCCCCCTCCCGCCATCTTTACTAAGGGCAAGCGGAAGCGGCCTTCTGGGCTCGCCTGCGCGTCAGAGGGCGGCTTAAAAGGGCCCTTGGGCCCAGTGGGAAGCTGGCCTGAGATGGTCCACACGGCTGCGGGCGTGCCTGGACCGAGTCCATCACAGCGCTGTTTCACAGGGTGTGCAAACGGGGCCGCTGAAACGTCCAAGGACCTAGTGGCAGAATAAACCCAGCCCTGCCAGTTTGCAACCAGGCGCTTGTACCGTCCTAACCAGAAAGTGAGCAGTGCTGTTTACCCACGGAAGGGAATGAACATAGAAACGGGCCAGCGCGAGGCGCCCACTGTGCGGCCCGAACCCCGCACCGCCGGGAGGGCAGAGAGGCAGGGGCTGGGGAGGGGGCTGGCTCGCCGTCTCCGGGCGTCAGGAGTGCTGAAGGGGGGCATTTACGTGCCTCCGAAGTCCATGTGCTCACAATTTCTTTAAAAAAATAAAGTCACTTGGGAGAAAGCCAGCTAACTCGAGAACAGAGCGTGGGGGCGCTGCTCGTGCTGCTCTGGAGGGAGACGTCCGCCGGGACGGCCCTGGACAGCGCCTGGCCTCCTGGCAGACGGGCCACAGCCGGGCAGGCTCCGTCGGGAGCCACCGGTGACCAGCCGTCGGCAAACTGCCTGGCTGCCCCTGCAACGGGAAACTGAAACCGCTACGCCGGTCCCAAGATACAGGAGGAACACGGGAAAGACGGAGAAGTTTGTTTGATCCATTTGTGTAGAAAGATGCTTCGAGGGGGCTGTGTGTGTATAGAACACGGCGCACGCATGGAGTATCTAGGAGGCAAAACTGCGTGTAACAAGGGATGAAAACTGGGTGCTGGGAGACAAAATGGGCGTGTTTACTTTTTACCCCCTCGATTGGCTGAAAAAGAAATCCTACATTGAGACATTTCCGGCTGCAAGGCGACTATTTCTCCTAGACCGCCAGAGGTTGTTTGAAACGTCCCCTGGCGAAGCGGAGTTTGTTCCTCTGACAGATGCCGCGTGACCTCAGTAGACGCCAGTGATCTGAGTTTAAGACCTTCACAGTGAATTCCCCAAGTGGGTGCTTTCTCAAGCGCACACACACGAGCAAGGCCCTGTACTGACTTGCTCCTCTCCGCAGGGCCTGCTTCCTCCGGTAGGAGCCAAAGTCCTTAACGCTGGCTCCTGCCAGGCTGCCACCCACCTCGCCCCACCCCAACCACACACACAAGTCCCCAGCCACCACACTGGGGAGTGTGTCATGCTGCAATCGCACACATGCTTTAACCCAGCAACCCACCTCCAGAGCACGGTCAGGGAGGCCGGCTGTTTGTGTAATGATAGACGTGACAGGACTGTTCTCAATTGCAAAAACGTGGACATGACCTTTCGGCCCAGATAAAGTAAATCATGACACGCACACAAGATACTGTGCAGGTGGTGGAGGTCGCTCTGCATGTGATACGGTGCACAACACTGTACAGTACACACACAGCACTTGTTACAGTAACACACATCCAGAGAACTTTCCATATGGAAGAAAGGATCACAAGGCTGTTCAAGGGCACACTTTCACTTTTATCTGAGGTTTTATTTTCTAACCTTATAAAAATGCAGGCTGTTTACTTTGCAGGATTAAGGCTCTTTTTTTCTCTCGAGTCTGAATTTCTTCAACACCATTTACTTTTTTCGTTGTTTTTAAGACAGGCACCTGAGCTAACAACTGTTGCCAATCTTCTTTTTTCTGCTTTCTCCCCAAATCCCCCCCAGTACATAGTTGTATATTTTAGTTGTCATGTGGGAGACCGCCTCAGCGTGGGCTGACAAGTGCGATGCCTGTGCCCAGGATCTGAGCAGGTGAAACCCTGGGCCACGGGAGTGGAGTGCGCAACTTAACCACTCGGCCACGGGCCAGCCCACCATTTTCTTTTTAAAGTGACTCTCAAGTGGACTGAGCTTGCTCAGGCAGGGCCCGTGAAGAATGCAGCCAGGCGGCCCCGATGTTCCTCCAAGGCCTCCTGAGTTCCTAGATGGTTCCGTGTCTGCCCAGGGTGGAGCCTGCAGCTCCCCCAGGGCTGCGGCTGGGGCCCAGCCTGCCACCTCTGCAGAAGACTCAGTAGGAGGGAAGCAGACACACCTTGGAATCCCAGAAAGTGCTATGTTTATTTTCCAAACAATTTTATTGAAATGTGCAGAGTACATGGGCAGCACAAACATATGAACAGGGAAAAAAAATCACATGTACAATAATTTTTAAAAAGTGAACGTTAATCTTGGGAGATGTTTCCCTTCCCCTCCCCCTCCAGACCTCGAGCATTTTCATTATGGTTAAGCCTCTACTAACCTAGCATTAAAAAAAAGGAATACAGGAACTTTTGCCAAAACAAACAAACCAACAGCATAAAGGAAAGAGAAACGTTTTCCTGCTCAGAAGGGCCTCTTCTTCGGCACCTCATTAGGAGGCATGCTGAGCGGTGGAGAAACACAACTTCAGGGTGTAAGGGTACGGACCATCTGCAGAAGGGAAAACAAACGTTGGCCTGGGCCCCTTTCTAGAGGCTCCCCCCACCCAGTTCCCCTCGTTTTGTGCACATCTCTTTTTCTGCAGTTCAACTGCAGAGATCGAACCCGTCACTGCCCAGTGTGAGTCCTAAAAACAAGCCACTTCTCTTTCTTCAACCCCACGCCTAGCTCCCTCACTGCCCCAGGGCAAGAGTCCTGCCCCAGGAACTGGGGGCAGCGCGCAGACCTGCCCAGCTGGCTACGCTAGCCCCTCTCCTGGCACTGTCTGAGCCGGCCCCTGTGACTGACACTGCCGGGCGTGTACCAGCGTCTTCTGACAGAGAGCATGCCAACTCCCTGGAGGACAAGCCTGAGCAACTCCCAGGCTGGCAGAGGGGGTGGCACTCAGCAGCCGGGCTGGCCCTCCCATGGGGAACATGAGGCTGCTCTCCTGACAACCAGGCCCCACCTGCCTGTGTCAGCGACTGTGAGAAAATCTCTGGAGCCCTATCTTGAGGGCAGGAAGGATGGCTCTGGCCTGAAGCCAGCCAACATAGCAGGCCACAAGGGGACGGCTGCACGACACACAGACACTCACTTGGGTTCTTCATCTGGTAATGGTTCAGGAAGCCCAAAGTCTCCAGGGCGTCGCTCTTGGATTCCCACTCCAGCAGCCCAGAGGAGCTGCGCTCACCTGCTCGGAAAGCAGAGGTTGCGGCCTGCGCCCAGCAGGACCTAGGGTGTGCCCCCTACACCCAAGGAGTGGGAAGGGCGGGTGGGGGGTGCGGGGGGCGCAAGGCACTCACTTTTGCCTGAGAACACTTTCACAGAAGATGGCCGCTTCACTCCCAGCTCATCGCAGATCTGCAACAGAGCAAGCAGAGACTGAGAAATACACGGCGCCTCTGCCACAGGGCAGAATCAAGCAGACCGTGCCTGAGTGCGGGAGTGCTCCCAGAGAACGGGTTTCTAGGCTTCTACCACATCCCCTGAGGTGTCCCCATGAGCCTAAGGTTTGGAAACACCGCTCTTACCTTTCTGCTGCCAAGAGCTGGCACAGTGCTTGTGAAACGCCCCATCCTCACCTGCTGCCTGGGTGTGCTGGCACCAGGCAAATGTTTGCTGAACTCAACCTCTCAGGCTGGAGCAAGGGGCAGAGTCCACCCCGCCAGCCTGGCCTCCTCCTTCCCATGAGCACACCTAACGAGAGCCCCCTGCACCCAAGGGCCAACGATGGACGCCCTGAGACTAGACTGGGATGAGCACTCTGCCACCGGGACGGGAGGACTCTAACCAGCAAACGACAGTGGCAAGAGCACAGCTAACTCCAGTGCTGCTGGAGTTCGCTGCCACTCCAGCCTGTGTGTCCTGGAAACTGCTGTGTCCCCAGCACCCAAACCCAGCGTCTGGCAGAGCGGCTCAACAGGTATCGGTCAGAACACAAGGCACGACCCACTGAGGGCAGCGGTGAGGGCCCAGCCCCGCGGCACCCACCTCGAAGAAGTTCTCCTCGGTCACCTCCAGAGGGGCGTTGAAGAAGTGCAGCACGTTGCTAGGGTGCTGGATGCGGTTCTTGGCGGCCTGCTCCGGAGTGGAGAACCGATTGTTCCGGGACTCACTGAAGTCTTTGTAACTGCAGGACCCGTCCTCCAGGCCGTAGGACTGACCAGGCATGATGGCCGGCTGCTTGGAGACACTGCGGGGTAGGCAGAGCCCTTCGTCAGACCTCCAGTGGTCCCTCAAGCCCTCCACTGCGGCCTGGTGCCCATCTGAGCGTGGTGTGCCTAGGGGGCACTGCTTCACAGCCGGGCGAGGCCCACTCGCCTTCTCCCCCTGGTGCGGAGGAGCATCTGGGAACGCATCTGCCACCCCCACTCCAGCCTGATGAGCTCCTCGGCCTCACTGTGCTCCGCTGCAGTGCCCTGTCCAGAGCGGGCCCCTTCCCTTCTCAGTCCCTCGCCAGCCCTCCCCAGGCCAGGGAGACCGGGCACCTACCAGACTTTCAGCTTCTGCCCGAACATGAAGTTGTTGTTGAGGTGGGTGATGGCCCGGTCCACGGCATAGCCGTCAGCCATCTCCACCATGGCGGCCCCCGGCTTGCTTTTCATGAATTTCACCTTGAGGAGAGCAGCCGCGGTCGGCACCACTGCCCAGATGCCAGGGACCCTTCTCCCGCCCCTCCGTTAGTCAGAAGCAAGTCACTCCTGCTCTGGGCCTAAGCTTCCACTTCCTCACTTGTGAACTGGGAATCAGGAGAAGCAGGCCAAGCCCACAGCAAGCGCTCGGCCCAGGAGGCAGTGTTTTTCTAACTGCAGGACCTAACCCCCAAGCTTGTCCCTCCAGGATGCGCAACAGCAAACAGAGGGCAGAGTGAGAAACTACAGCAGCCCTGCTCGTCAGTGTCTGTCACACACAGACAGCTGCGTCGACAGATACTGGGTCACAGGGCGAAGCAGTTCTCCGTGTGGGTTACAGCATCAACATGCTGCCAACAGTAGTGCAGGTGTGGAAGCCAGGCCCTCTCTCTCTGAGTCCTGCTTCCTCGTAAAGGGACGGGAACCTGGGCAAGCTATGCGCCCTTGGTGCATCTCCCCTACTTGTTTCATTAAAGCTCCGTATCAAAAGTCAACTTCTTACATGTCAAGCACTTTTAACAGTGCCTGGTACATAGGAAAAACACTGAACGTGCACTGGCTGCTCCCACCATCAACGAGCCGAGCCAGGGCTACAAACTCAAAGGCTTCTAGGACCCAGCTGGGTGCGACAGAGGAGCCCACCCGGTCTAAGGCGGACAGTGACCAGCCAGCCCCAGTCAAGCATCCCGACAAGCCAGGCAGGAAGGCCTAGTGCTGCCAGATCATCTGATGTTTTCCAGACGAAATCCTTGCATCATCACCTTTAACTATCATGGGTAAGTTTTCTAAATCACGATATCCACATAACGTTAGATAGTAGTACTTTCACGTGACAAGGTCCTGGCTTGTGAATACTGGAACACCCACACACGGGGAGGCCCAGATTAACTGTCTGCGGCCAGTTGCCCGACTAACGGCGTGAGCCCTCCTGCCCGCGCTCCAGCCAGGCCTGCCAGGTCTAAGGACAGCAGGGCATCCAGCAGCAGCTCACCTTCTCCACATTGCCATACAAGCAGAAGACATTGAAGACTCGATCACAGTTCATCTTAGATTGATCCAAGCCATAGACCATGAGCACGGGGCTGTCGGCGTGGGGGCCATACTCGGGTGGTGGGGGAGGGGGTGGGGGATGCCCATACTGGGGGCCATAACGACTTGGGCCCCGGCGGTGACCCCCCACTGGTGGGCCCATCCTTCTCCCTTCGTAGTGAGGTGGGGGGGGGCCGTAGCCCTCATCATGGTAATGGCTGTGGTACCCACCGTGGGGCCCTCCTGGGGGGTGGGAAGGAAAGAGAGGGAGGACTGGTGAGAATTTGCGCGGCGGGCAGCGGGCAGGGGCACATGAGCCACGGGAGTCCACGGAGGGGAACCCCCTGCCCTCACCATATTCTGCGGGGTGATCTCCCAGGAGAGGGGGCTGCCTCTGGCGTTTGTTAGGGTTGCTGCCAGGGTCACCTGTGGACAGAGAAAGAGAGTCAGAGCCTAACTTGGAAAACGGGGGCGTCTCTCCCTCCTGACTGCAGAGGCTAATCTCGAAGGCCCTCAGCTCTGCAACCTGGCTGCAGACCCTCCCTTCCTCACCAGGGCTGCCGGGCCCTCCTTCCTGTCGTGTGACCCAGGGTGGGCATCAAGCCCAAGCCTCAAGGCTGGAGTGACTGCCCCTCCCCTGCCCCGCCCTAGCGGTTGGTCTCCTCTCTCCCTACAGGAAGCAGCCAGGGTTTGGGCCTGCTCTCCCCTGCCCTGGCCCTGGTGGGAGGCCCAAGGCGTGGGCCCTCTGGGGAACCTGCAGCTGCTGTGGAAGCTGATATATTTGTTACGGGGGCCAAGAACAGCTTTCTAAAATAGCTCCCAATGAAGGGAGAGGAGCGAAGAGCAGAAAATACCCAGGGGAGGGCAGAAAAGAAGATAAAATTTGGCCCCCAAAGCCCCAAGGTTCCAGGGGCTCTAAGGCCCTCTTTCTAGACCCTTTCCCTCTCAATCCTGGTCCCAGCCATCCCCCTACTAGTCACGTCCGACCCAAGGAGAGGGGCCGGAGGCAAGGAACACAGGGCAACATCAGGATCAGTTCAGATGAAGAGTTATGTACAGGCGTCAACATTCTCAGACCCAGACAATGGCGCAGATCCCCCCGACCCCAGCTGCCGGTCACCATCGCTCCCGTTAACTCAGCACCTGAGTGGCAGGCACTGTGCTCAGCATTTTACAGACATCACCGCTTCTTCAGTTCCTCACAACAACCCTATGAGGTAGGTACTATTTCAGCCCCATTTTACAGATAAGGAAAGTGAGCAGTTAACTTTTAACTGAGCAGTTAAAAGACACTTTGGCCCAAGGTCACAAAGCAAGTTAGTGGCTGAGCCGGGATTTGAACCCAGGTCTGGCTGACTCCAAAACCCAGGGCTCGAGACCACTGCCATTTCCTGCCACCCAGCCTGGGTTGTGTTTTCAACAATCGGTCATTACAAAGATGGAAAAGGGCTACTTACAGCAGAAGTACAGAGTACAATGTCCATTTGTCACAAAAAACAAATCTGTCTTTTCTCTTACCATTGGACGCTTCAACAGTGAGTTAGCACAGTTCTGAAAGATGGCGTCCCATCAAACATACACTGCGACCCTGCATCACATGGTTTTACAGTCATAAATACAAGTTACGGCACACATCCGCTACATTTTTTTTTTAAAGAATTGTTTTTTAAAAGTCAATGTTCTGATTAAATCAAAAATGGCTCACAGATGTTCTGTCCTCAGAAGATACCAAAGTGGAAAATAAAGGTGTATGCAGTGGGTAGTGTCCCTCCGTGTTGTCACTCCTCACATTGTGTGCTGCAGTGCGGTGCTTCTGGCTGTGTAGCGCTCCGTGTGCGTGTCTCCTGGTTGTGAAGTGTGCCAGTGGCCCCACTATGCCCGCGCTTTTGGCCTTGGGAGCACGCCCGGTTACCCGCCAGCAGGTAACTGTGTACCTCTGAGCTGTTTGGCTGTCTGGTTTTAGGTCTGTTTTGGTTTTTTGGTTTTTTTTTGTTGTGGTTTAAGTTTTTTTTTTGGTTTCTGATCTCCAGTTGGTGCAGATTATGTTGGCAGCCGATGACTGCAGAAAAAATAAAAACATCAAAACAGAAAAGAAAAAAAGAAGGCCCTCCCCAAACCAAAGGACTTAAAAAAACCAAAACCCATATGGCGAGGAATGGAGAGGATCCTATTGTCTCGGAGGCCCATGGAATCTACTTCAGTCTATGAACGTTCTCCGCAAAGAGTGCCGCTGGCTGGCTGGGAGAGCTCTGTTCTCTGTGTTTCCTACTTCTGTGTACATTCTCGGGCTCGAGTTTGCTTGGACTTTGACCTTTAATGTCTAGTAAAGAGCAGCGTCTGCTGCCGTGTTGCGCCTCTTTCTTTGCCTCTGTCTGCCTCTGTCTCTGTGCTTGGAGCTGTTCCTTGGAGCGCGGTGTGGTGTCCTTGATGTAGTGAGCTCAAGTCTGCGGCTGCTCTGGGGACGTGGTGCAGGCTGCGTGTTCTGTCCTCTCCAGGAAGAGCTAGTGGTTTCTACCCTGTGTGTTGGTGAGCAATGTGCAGAGGCAGAGCCGCTGAAGTACGGTTCCCGAGGGGGTGGCGAAGCACCGCCCTCGCTCCAGGTCACCTCCTCAGCTCTCGTTTTTGACCCCCGGCTCTGGGGCGGCCAAAGCTGAGAGGCATCAAACAATGCCCGGCCAGCCCCTGCCACTAGCCCCTGCTGGTCTGCACATCTTCTAGTTATGTTCCTTGGAGCAGCAGTGGCTGGTTGCCGTGTTTCTGTTAGCAGTCATGTAATGCCATTGCCCGCTCTGGTACATTCACTTGGCACCAATGTGCCTCTGACCTCTGCAGGGGGCAGCCGGGCCCACAGCGCCCATTGTGAGGGTCCTGGGGAGAGTCTAGCCCACCCTGCCCACTGCTTCCCAGCTGCAAGGGTGAGCAAGACAGGCCTGCCTGGGACTCGGGGCCTCTGGCCTCCCGGGGCCCGAGAGATGTCAGCCACCAGCCTCCTCCCTCAGCCCGCGGCCTAGTCCGACGTAGCAGACCAAGACAGACACAGAGGTGGACGGTTTCGCTGGGGGGGTGCCGCTGTTTTTCAAAGGCAATCCTCCACCTCTCCCTCCTATCCAAGGCAAACCATTCTTGACAGATTCTAGGAAGGGGGCCGTCCACGCGGGCCCCCGGCAGAGATGTTGAATCCCCTCTACAAGTGAGGCGAGGCGTGTCGGCCCTGCTCCAATCCAGGGTGTCTCACCTCCACCAGGTCAGCCTGCTCAAAGGCTGTGCGGCAGGGCCCAGGAGCCCTCGTCACCTTCCCAATCTGCCCCCGGCCCCAAGCAGACCCTGTGGGCCGGGGAGAGCAAGGGAACGGCTCCCGGCCCAGTTAATGGAGAATCAGGGACTCTAAGCAGCCCCCAGAAGGGAAGCAGCAGAGTCCACCTGGGAGCTGCAACGGTTTACCAGCCCCCACCAGGCCCTGTGCTCAGTGAGGCCCTGCTCCCAGCCCGTCCAAGCTTCTGCCCCGACTGCACCCTCAGCCTCAGCAGAGAACAGGAAGCAGCAGCTGGGACCCAGAGGCCCCTCGGTCCCCCTCTCCCACTGCAGCGTCTTTTCCAAGAGCTGAGCCCAAGGCCCTCTCATGTCCACAGGGAACCCAATGGCATTACATAACCCTGAGCCCAGGTCTATGAGGTGCACTAGTCGAGTGAAGGCAGGTGGTGTGTGGAGAACAAAGTGGCCGCAGGATTACCTTGTCCACTGAGGTTGGGGTTGGTGTAGTCCCAAGTATCCTGGTCGTTCCTGAACACGTTCAAGCGTGTGGGCTGCAGGGACGAGACAGAGTGAGCTCAGCCCGGGCCCGGGCCCCAGAAGTGGACGGGGCCGGCTCTCCCCAGACCTACCTTGGCGTACTCGATCTTCAGAGTGCAGCAGCCCGAGTAGATGTCAGCCCCATTGAGCGAGGCCTTGGCCCGCTGAGCACTCTGCACTGAGTCAAATGTGAGGACAGCTAAGGAAAGTCTCGGCACAGCCGCTCCTTGGTAAGGGTTTCAAGTTGTCCCGGAGAGGAAGGAGAAGGTAGCACCAAGGACTATGCTACATGTGGCTTTGGGTTAGGGCCCTGCACACGGTCACCAGTCGCTCGTACAGAGCGCTGCCCTGGGTGAGCGGTTGCCGGGCAGAGTTCTCCTGTGATGTGCACCCCCAACCCACCACCTAGAGGTGGCAGCCACCTCCTCTGCCACCACACAGAACAAAGCAGCTTCTTTAGCCTAATCCTCTCCCTTCCCTGCCGTGTGCTCTAAGCCCAACCAGCCTGAAACGTCAACCAGACCATTCCTGTCCTGGGAGTCCCTCAGTGGCTTCCCGCTGCACCCTGAGCAAGCCTCACGCCATCGTCTTGGCTGCCTTAGTAACACCACCATGTCCACGGCGAGCCCTCTCCCCTCGTCAGCACCTCTTCAGCTGTCACATCCCTCACCACCTCCAACACTACGCTCCTGCCCACCTGACGACCTGGTCAGAGGCTGCTTTCTCCGCCTTCAATACCAGCTCCCAGCTCCTCTCGGAAACAGGCTATCACCTCCCCAGACACGTTCCCGGAGCCCCTGGTGTCTCAGAGCATCCTGCTCTTCCCCCTCACAGCACCTTAACTCCCGCACTGCCACACTACATCCAATCACTGGTTTATCGGTGGTCCCTGCTGTCCGACTGTGGGCTCTGTGAAGGCAGCTGGCACAGGACAGCAGGTAGCAGCACAAGTCGGCTGAGAGGCTGGACCCCTGTGTGGCTGCGACAGCCCCTGCTCCAAGAACACCAGTTTCCCGGCAAAGGATATTCCACCATGGCCTGCACTCCATTCTTCCGGAAAATGACAATTCTCTGAACAGGGCCACAAGGGTTACAGATAGTGTACAGAACATCCTGGAAAGGTAAAGACAGGCAAGATGAAGGGGCACTGGCACGTCAGTGGCTCGGGGCAGATCTCACAGAGGAGCCTTGACGAACGCCCCCTGGCACTCACCGTGGTGATGGAATAGATGGGGTTCAGGATGGTAAAGAGCAGCACGCTGTTGACGCTCCGGGAGTCATCCGAGTCCCCGGGGCGGGAGATCTTCTGGCTGGTAGAGTAATTGACAAAAGCTGGGTGACCAGCAATGTAGATCTGGTTGTCCGCTGCGTAGTTCACGGCGTTGCAAGCCCCCAACACGTCTTCAAATTCCACCAATGCTTGTCTCTTTTTAGGCATTACCACCACATAGCTGGCAGAGAGAACAGGGGGAGGGCGACGAGAGTAGGAGAATGGCCTTCAGTCCTGTGAACTGACTCCTGCCTGGCCTCTGGACTCCTCTGTACCCTGTCACAGTTTCCCGACCTGAACACCAATGGCAGTAAGTGGCACAACATGCAAAAGAAGTGTCGCTTTGGCATCACCTCCTCTAGGAAGCCTTCCTTCCTGACTCCTCCCCCCCGACTGAGTCAGATGCCTCCCACAGAGGCCTGGGCTTCCCCCATCACCATGTTGGTCACTCTGGTGGGTGACTGACTTGAAGGAGGCCAGGACAGTTTTGTTCACTACGCTTTCCCAGTCCCCAGCACGCGCCAAATACTCAGTGAACGCCTGCTAAATGTGAGAGTGCCGACTACAAATGACAAGGCAGAGGAAGGAAAGAAAAAAGGACAAAGAGCTTGCTGTAACCTGACCCAAAGTACAACGGCCATGCCAAAGAAGAGATGAGCCCCAGGACCTAGCCAAAGGAGACTGGACCAAACTGGCCACATCGCTTCCAACCAGAAACAGGTAATGCATGGGACACCAAGGCGTCAACTTCTCTGTATACCCAACTCCTGGCCTCGAGCCGAGTACCTGATGGGTCCAAACTCCTGCAAGGCCTCCACAAGGTCAGCTTCCACCACACCGTCAATCAGGCCCCTGATGTGGACAACTGGGGAGGCAGGGGTTTTGTGCGGGTCATCGTAGTTCTCCTAAGAAACAAAAACAAGACTTCATTTCCTGCTGTAAACATGGTGGCCCACTGGCCCGAGCTGCAGGAGACTCAGTCTAATAAGACAAGTGAGTGTCACTCAGGAAAAACAAAGGCAGACAACAACGGGCAGCCAATCACCCTAAAAGGATTCTAGGCCAGCAAAGCGGAGGCCCTGAGTGGGTGGCCACTTGCCCAGGGGCTCTGTTGTAGCTGCTGAGGGAAGCAGAACAGAGGATCAGGTTAGTCCCCTATCTTACATTCCTCCCAGGACCTGTCTCTTCCCACTGGTCAAGGAAACATGAAAAGACAGTGACCTGGAACGGGGACACCACCGGCAGGAAGGGGTTGAACAATTCTCTGCAGCAGTGCGAATCAGGACATCCCGTGGCATCCGCCCCAGCTTCTCTGCCCTCTCCCGGGTGAAGCAAGCTACCATCATTACCCAGCCGGGCCTTCTGTTCCCACCATACCCTCCCACCCAAATCTGCATTGGAAAATACAGCCTAAGCCAGACTAAGGAAAAACGGGGTGAGGACGGTCTTTCAGAAACACAAACTCCCACCCATACCACTAAAAACCAGTTCCCTTCCCAGGAGAAGTTATCTTTCCACCCACTCACACAGAAGCCTCTGGAAGGAGGAGGAAAGCCACTTTCTCCACGTCTCCTGGGCTCGGGGTCCAACCTCCTGCCTGAGAACGGCCAGGCAGAAACCCATGGAACAGGGGCAGAACTGGATTCTATTTCAGGAATGAACCACACAAACCACAGGAGGCACACCCAACTGACGGTTCCCAGCTCGCGGTTCAGAGTTCCACAGCCCCGAGCTCCAACTCCAACTCCTCCCCTCCCCGGCTACCTGACCTAAAGGAATTTACCTCATCTCGGTACAGGGAGAATAAGAATACCACCCCCTACCTCCGTGTCCAACTGCAATCCAGCTACCTACAGACCGCGTGGAGCAAGGCCTGGCAGACACTAAAATGCTGGCAAATCACAGCTGCGGCTGCCACTAAACCCTGGAAGACCCTGCGTTGGCTGGACGGCAGTTCATGAACTCGGAGGAAGGGGGAGGCTCCCAGCCAGCAGGAACTACTAGGGGTGTTTTCGCAGAAGGAGACTAAAAATCCTTCCAAAATCCGAAATACCCACGCTCAGGGAACATTCCGGGGCATCGAACCCACTGCGCAGGAAACTAAGCAAACGAGGGCTCCAAAGCCGGGCTCCACTCCCAAAACGGCTAAAAAGTTCTTTCCCGAGCCTGGCTTCCGGTTTCCAAGACCCACCAAAATGGGGGACATACTGTGCTAGGGGAACAGCCTCAAATAAACCAACGTCTGTATCGACAGAAACTACGACGCTATAAAAATTAAATAGCGATAGCACAAAAATTCCCACTTCGGCGCGAAGAAGAGGGGAATTCACCGCCCACTCGTTACCGCTCACGCGGCGCCCCCCCCAACCGCCCACGAGGCCCGGGCGGCAGCAGTGCGCCTGCGCGCGGGGCCAGAGGGGGAGAAGATAAAGAGGAAAAACCGGCCCGGCCGCGTGCCCGGCCCCCACACGCCAGCCCGCGGCGCCTGCGCACTGCGCCGCCCGCAGCGCGAACCGCTTCCTCCGCCCCCCCTCCACGCAGGGGCGAGCGCGCACGCGCAAGCGCCTGTCCTCGCTCAAACCCCGCCGTTTGCCTAACGCCTGCCCCTCCCCCACCCCGTCAACGGCGCGAGGGCCTAGGCGCGTGCGCAGAGGCCCCCCCTTAAAATAAATACCCTAAAAGTGGAAAATTCTCCCTCCCTTCCCGGCCGTCCCCGGCAATGAGGGCCCTGGCCTCACCCCGCCACCGCCGCCCGCCGCCCCGGCTCCTCCACCGCCGCCGCCGCCGCCTCCGTGCTGGTCACCGGCGTTGTCAGTCTTGAGCCGCTTAGGGGCCCGGCCGCCCTCACTGCCGCCACCGTAGTAGCGGCCACCGCCGCCTCCGCCGCCCGCCGCCGCCATCTTCACCATCGCTCCCGACCGCCTCCGCTGCTCGTCCGGCTGCTGCCTCTGCTCCAGCCGCCGACGCCGCTTCTCCGCCCGGGGCAGCAGCCTCCGCGACATGGCGGCGCAGAACCCGCCTCCCCCCGCCTCTCATTGGGGGAGGGACACGCCCGTCACCCGCCGCCCCCACCCGATAGGGGGAGCCACTGGTCCCGCCGCGGGGGGAGGGGAAGCCTCCACATGCCTTGCGCACCTATTGGATACAGGCCACGCCGTTCTGTAGGAGGGCCCGCCCTCGTTTGTCTAGGACACTCCTTATAGGCGAGCGCTTTCTGCCAGTCATTTCGCCGACCCCGCCGCCTTAAAATAAACTTCAATTTGATAGGTCGGATTTCTGGCACTGCCTGGCTTCCCTACGAGCACCTGATAGGAACGGCGCTCCCCACTCTCCTGAAAAGCCCCGCCTCCTTCCCAATTTCATTGGTTTTCTCGCTAATCCATCAAACCGAAGGCCTTTGGTGTTCCAGTCACAACGGCTACCTATCCGCGCCACTCCGCAAGAGGACAAGGAAGCCCCGCCCCTCTGCCTCTTTCCAGTGGCTACTGGTGGTGCCCATCTTCTGCGTCTCCACCCAATTGGTTAATGGGGAGTAGAAAGCGTCCCCTCGCCGGATCGTAGGACTGGCGGTCTCTGATTGGGTGAAAAAGGGGAGCCCTCAGGCCGGTAGGCGCTCTTTGGCGCAGTCTAGGAAAGAACGCATGCGCGAACACGCTTTCAGGCGCCTCCCGGGGCGGAGCGACCCTCTAAGGGAGCTAGGGCCTGCAGTACCCTGAGTATTTGTTGCGTGACTGCTGTGTGCAGCGGCGGAAGGCTGGACCAAGACACAGGGGCGCTGCCAGCTCAGCTCTGTTCCCATCACTATAGCCTCTTCCTCGCCACCTCTAGCCTTCACAGGGCCGGAGGAATTTTTTTTAACGCTAATTTGACCCTTTCTCTCATTATAAAACCATTTGCTGCCGCCGCCTGTGTTGCGACCGTGGCCAGTCCGGCGGCGTCGTTTCACCACTCCATCCTTAAACTCGGCCACAGTGACTGTTTGCAGTTTGCACGTGGGGAAGCCTCTTTCGCGCACCTCTCGACCTTTGCCCGTGCAGCCCTTCCACCTAGAGCATTTGCTCCACTACCCCTCCTGCCAGAGCAAGGAATAGCTCCTCTTGTCGTGCAGTCCCGGTTCACTCCGAAAAGCCTTCCTTGTCCCTGCCAGCCCAGACCCCCGGCTTCCCCCATGGTAACCCCTGATCGCTCAGGCCAACGGCTTTCACGCGACAGCCCTGACCACTCTGGGCCGCCAGTCTAGGGACTGTCCAAGTCCTGTACAGGCAAGGGAGCGGCGGTCCCTGCCTCGGCCCGCCCACCAAGCACCGGGGACAGCACCCGGCACGGCGCTAGCGCTCAGCCAAGGGGAGTCAGGGTGTTCTAACCGTCTGGCAGGGCTTCCTTCCCCAGGGGCGGGGTAGGGCCACCCTGCAGAGAATGCCCTCGCTCAGAGTCTCTAGGGTCCAACGACGCCCAAACCTGGGGATCTGGGGCCGGGGCCGGGGGTTGACCCAGGATCCCGCCCTAAGGGCTCTGAGTCGTGGGGCTGCCCGCTGGGGAGACACTGCGCTTAGAAAGCGAGGACAGAGTCGTGGGAAACGCTGGGCACGCCCCCAAAGATGCTCCGGAGCCTTCCCCCCCCCCGGGTGCCCGGGTCTTCTCGAAATAGTGGTCCTTGTGGAAACTAAGTTTGAAATGGGGTCAGTGGCACTAAGAGAGTGGGACAGGCCCGGTGGGTCTGCGGACAGAAGAAACTTGGGGGTGGGCTGATGGAGATCGAAACGAGCTCCCCGTCTCACTGGGAAGAGCCGAAGAGGCGGGCAGAACCGAGATGGGGGCGGCGCAGCGCCCGCCACACGTGATCCGTGCGACGGGAGCCAGGCGGCGCCGGTCCCCCCGAGGGGCGGGGTCGCGATGTCCCGACGTCAGAGGAATGCGGTGGGGGGAGGGGAGAGGGGCCCCTCCCCTCCCCGCCCCCGCGCCCGGCCCGGACGCCCCTCGCGCCGGCGCGCGCGGACGGCCCTCGGCGGAACCGGCCCGGGCGTGGCGCTTTCCGGGCCACTCGCCCGCTGCGCGCGCCCACGGCGGGCGACCAGGCGGCCGCGTTATCTGCAATCCCGCGCTCCCGGCCGCCGCCCCGCCCCCACCCCGGCGCGCGGCCCTGGGCGGCGGGCGGCTGGGGGCGCCTCCCGCCGATCCCCCCGCCCCGCTCCCCGCCCCTCTCCCCCAGCCCCTACCAGCTCGGCGGCGAGCCTGGCCGGCCGTCCGGGATCGAAAAGAGAGCAGACACTGGGAAGTTTTGGGGGAGGGAGGGGCGGGCCTTAAAGGGACCGCGACCTCTTTTCAGCCTGGAAAAAAAAATGTGGGGGGGTAGAAGGGGGGGCACCGAGAGTTGCTCCACGGTAGAACGGAGGAAACAACGCAAGAGAGGAATGGGAAGACTCTAGAGCCGCAGCGTTCGGGCTCCGCGTCCCTTTTCCCCAAACACCCCCAACCCCTCGATGCGCCCCCCCATTTCCTTCGCAGCAAGTCTCGCAGTTTGGGAATCACGCCTCGTTTCTCCTGGTCAGCCAAATGTTCTGGTGGTTGAAGGCAGTGTTGGGGTGCACATTGTACAGATGGGGAAATGGGCTCGGGGGATGCAAACGACTAACCCAGGATCCCACAGCTTGTAAGTGGCACAGCGGGACTTGTCTGCCGCCAAAGAGGCGTGACCACTGCACCGTAGTGCCTGGTCAGGTTATGGGGGCTGCAGTATGCCACGGAGGTTGAAGGCACAGGCTCTAGGGCCAGAGTGCCGGGGGTCAAGTATGAGGCTACACTTAACTGGCTCTGTGGCCTGAGGAAAGCGATCTAGCTTCTTGGGGCGTCTGTTTCCTCATCCAGGAAGACGATGGTAATAACGCCTGACTCCTGGGGTGGTCTTGAGGAGTGCAGAGAATGTCTGGAAGCAGAGGGGACCTCAGACCTACCCCCATTTCTCAGATTAGGTAAAATTGAGGCACAGAGAGGGGAAAGACCAGTTGAAATTCACCACAGCTGGGCACCCTCTGAAAAAGCAAGTGGTTCCCCCCTTTAACACCCCCAAGGCAGAATGCACCCATGTGGGCCCATCTAAATCCATGCCCAGCCCCTTCCTGCTTGTTCTTGACATGGTGCAAACATTGGCTTTCCTTCTCTTCATGAAATACCTAATGCTCGTTTCTGGCTTCACCCTGGCTGTTCCCTCTGCCGAGAATACCCTTCTCCCGGATCTTTGCTCCTCATTTGACAGACTTTGGCTCCAGTGTCATCTTCTGACCGGCCCAGCCTAGTCAGCCCCATACACAGTTATACTCATGGCTCCCCATTTCTCTCTCTTTTTGCTTTATTGCCCTGTGAAAATATCTAGTTATTTGTTTAATTTATGTCGCCTCACTAGAGTCTGGGCTCTTCGGGGGCCAGAAGTGGGCATGTTTTAATTCCTCTAAGGACCTACTCTGGTAATGATAGTAAGT
This sequence comes from Equus quagga, assembly GCF_021613505.1. Taxonomy (NCBI): domain Eukaryota; kingdom Metazoa; phylum Chordata; class Mammalia; order Perissodactyla; family Equidae; genus Equus; species Equus quagga. Next base: position 98,273,175 of record NC_060279.1, on the reverse strand, counting down.
GATGCAGTCAGAGAGATGCGGGAAGGAGCAGTCTGGGAGGGGCCTCATGTGCCACCCACAGCAGGACTCTCACTTTTACTCTGAGGTGGAGCCACGAAGTGTCTGCAGCAGGGGAGGGCCCTGATCTGGCTCAGATATTCACACGAGGGGCCTTGCAGCTGCATGATGTGGGTGTGGGAAACACACTGTGGGAGGTGGGGCGCGAGCAGGAAGACAGTAGGGAGGCTGACTCAGTGGAACAGGCTGGACAAGAAGGTGGAGGGGACCAGGGCGGGGGCCGTGGAGGAGTTGAAGTGGGTGGGTTGTGGATGTGTTGTGGAAGTAGAGACCCCGGGAAGGGCTGAGGGCTCAAAGCTCCTGGTGATTAAGAACCCCAACTTTGGGGCTCAGAGTGGCGGCCCAGGACCCCGGCTCCTTTCGGTGCTCCATCCTCTGTGCGATGCTGCATTTTTAAGGAGAATCCCTTCTCCCTCTCCCAGGACCAGCCACCCACTGCAGTGACTGTCGGGGGCATGCATGTCTGCGGCAGCCCCATCCAGATGGGGATGGCGGTTCCCCTGGCCCATATCCTCTTTTCAAACAGTCAGATTTCTTTCAATTAAAAACATATTGGGGCCGGCCCGGTGGCGCATCAGTTAAGTGTGCAGGTTCTGCTTCAGTGGCCAAGGGTTCGCCGGTTCGGATCCCAGGTGCGGACATGGCACCGCTTGGCAAGCCATGCTGTGGCAGGCGTCCCACATATAAAGTAGAGGAAGATGGGCACGGATGTTAGCTCAGGGCCAGTCTTCTTCAGCAAAAAAGAGGGGATCGGCAGCAGACGTTAGCTCAGGTCTAATCTTCCTTGAAAAAAAAATATTAAGTGGGTAACATGACCTTGGTGAATGAAGTAATTTGTGGCGAACACTCTCCCTCCCTGCTCATCCCCGTCTCCCGCCCCTGAGCATCCTTCCAGAGGAATCCTAAATACACACCAGCAAATACTTCAATACAGACACTGTTTTCACATTCCACACAGATGTTTCTGCTCTCCACTGGAAGATTGGCCTTGAGCTTTGTCTGTGGGTTGCTGCCATAGCGTGACTGCTAACAGCGGTGTAGGTACGCACCTGGGAACCGAACCCGGGCCTCTGACGTGGAGTGTACCGAACTTAACCACTAGGCCATGGGGCTGGCCCCCTCTTTACTTTTTTTGTGTATGTGAGGAAGATTGGCCCTGAACTAACATCTGTTGCCCATCTTCCTCTTTTTACTTGAGGAAGATTGTCACTGAGCTAACATCTGTGCTAATCTTCCTCTATTTTCTGTGGGATGCCACCAGAGTGTGGCTTGACGAGAGGTGCTAGGTCTTCGCCTGGGATCCAGGCCTGCAAACCCCAGGCCACCGAAGCGGAGTGCGCAAACTTAACCACCGCGCCACCGGGCCAGCCACCCCTCTTTACTTTTTTTGGAAGATCATTTCATATTCTTATATAAAGAACTGCCCCATTGTTCTCCTATTTTGCTCTTTATTGCTGATAGGCAACTTATATAAACCAAGGTGTTGCTTAAAAGTTGTAATAAAATATACCCAGATGTTCACCCCTCAGCTTAACATCTAAAATATTAGCAACGCCTTCGAGGCCTCTCCATGTCCTTCTTGAATTGCATCACCATCTCTGTACTCAGACATAACCACTGCCCTCAATTTTGTCTTTCTAAGTCCTTCCTTTTCTTTACGGTTTTATGGATTTGAAAGCAATCTATCGTTTTGTTTTCCCAGTTTGGGGCCCTAATAAAAATGGAATCATACTGTTTGTATTATACTTTTGAGACTCCTCTGTGATGATTGGAATATCTCTTAGTTAACTCACTGTATGGACGTATCCCAATTTATCCATTGTGCCGATAGCGGTCATTTGAGTGGTTCCTAAATATTTGGTATCGAGAGAAAAATGCTTGGTCTCTTCTCCATACTCCACGGTAGAGGCAGAGTGGGGTTTGGCACAGAGGTCAGCCACCACCTAAGCTGAGAAGGGCCCCTTGCATCCGCTCACAGAGCTCCTCCCCCAGAAGCTGCCTACCCCCATGGCAATGTAGAGGGTCAGGGATGGCCGGGGAAAGGCCTGTTAGGCTCTGACTGTTACTGAGTTGATCCCTCGCAGACTTTTCCCACTTTGAAACGTTAATATAGCTGCTAGGAGAGAACCCAGTAAGGTTCCCTCTTTCCCTTTTTTTCCCCCTACTTCTGCATTTTACACGTCCATCTTGAAAGAAAATTGGAACTGCCTATAGGTGCTTTGTTGGGCACATGGTCTTGACTGTGAAACTTCCTGCAATCACAGCCTCCGTGAAGGCATCCACAATGCGACAATGGAAGATATGATCATCTAAGCTAATTTGATTATAGCTTATCAATAGAGAGGGAAAAGGTTTTAAAACTGGAGGGTTGGTGCTCCAGGGTTCAGGTAGTGGAGTGACAAGTTGAAGGCGGGCGTTGTTTACAAAGACTCTGTTGATCCTTTCTAGGATCACTCTTTCTTGCGCTGGTTGTCTGTTTCTTCCACCATAAAACAAATAGCAAAAGAACAGAATATAAATTATTGAATGTGACACATTTCTCTCGAAATCGGCTCCCACTGGCTGGCTGAGCTCCCTGATAAAAGATCGTGATGTGAGGGCTGCGTGTTTTTAAAAATACAGAGAAATGAAAGTGTGGAGAGACAGTCTCGAAGTTGAGACTTTTCTGTTGTGCTGATGTTGGTGCCTCAGCCACGGCCGAGGTGCCCAGAAGCAGCATTTTCACATAATCGGTGATTTTCAAATATTTTAAAGCTAGCCTTTTCCCCCTCTATATTCGCCACTGTAAGTGTAAGTCTTTTGTGTTCCTTCCTCCCGGAGCCATTTGTTTTGTAAACAATAAAGTAACAGAGGGGACTGTGGAAAAAAGAAAAGAAAAGAAAAGAAATGCTCCTTGGACCTTCCTAGTATAGTCTTTTCGTGCACATGTGTGGGAGTTTTCAGGGCACATACCTAGGAGTGGGATGGCTGGGTCATAGGATCATCTTCCTTCAACATTACTGGATAATGTCAAATTGTTTTCCAAAATGTCTGTACTGTATGTTCTCACCAGCAGTAACTGAGAATTTCTCATTCTTTTTAATGTCTGGATAGTTTTCCTTGGATGGAAGTCCCATAATCTATCTTATGGGTGGCCACTGAGGTTGTCCTCAGGCTTCTGCTACCACAAATAATGCTGCAATGGCCAGACTGGTACATACATTGATTTCCATATATGCAAATATATCTCTAGAAGAAATGCTGAGAAGTGCTGACTCAAAGAGTATGTACCTTTTATTGTATGAATTACTCTTCAGTATTACATTTGTTCTCTCTTTCTTTCTTTGGGTTTCTTCTGCTGTTCTCTTTCAAGACTTCTTAAATTGGAAAAGCTGATGAATTCAAAGCTTTTCTTCTTTTCAGATACAACCATTTGAGGCTATGAATTTCCCTCTCCATACTGATTTAGCTGCATCCTACAGCTTTAAATGTTTTATAATTTCCATTTTAATTTCTCCCAAACATAAGAGGTTTTTTTTTCTTCTTCTTCTCCCCAAAGCCCCCCAGTACATAGTTGTATATTCTAGTTGTAGGTCCTTCTAGTTGTGCTATGTGGGGACGCTGCCTCAGCATGGCTTGGTGAGCAGTGCCAGGTCTGCGCCCAGGATCTGAACCAGTGAAACCCTGGGCCGCTGAAGCAGAGCACGCGAACTCAACCACTCAGCCATGGGACCAGACCCCCACACATAGAGTTTTTAGTTATCTCTTTGTTGTTGATTGCTAAAATAATTGCCAGTTGGTACATTTTGCATTTTGTGAGATTTCACCAAATTACCTTCCATTAATACTGTAACAGTTTGAGTTCCCAACATTACTATATAAAAATACCTGTTTCTCCACTATCTCAAAAACACTGCAAATTTTTTTTACATTTACATTTTTACAATCTAAAGGGTAAAATCTGGCTTTAATTTACATTGACTTTATATTTCTCTCATTGAAAGTGAGTCTGTCATATATATACACGTGTGTGTGTGTGTGTGTGTATTTACATGCCATGGAAATAGCTGGGGAAAGAGCATTCCAGGCAGAGGGAACAGCAAATGCAAATGCCCTGAAGTAAGAACTGAAGGAAAGCCAGTGTTACCGGGTGGAGCAAGTTTCGGGGTGTGTAAGAGGAGACAGGTTGGGAGAGGTGATGGGAACAGGTGCGTGGGGCCTAGTGGGAGGTGGTGAGGGTGAGGACTTTGGTCTGAAAAAGGAACCACAAGAGGGTTTAAAACCCAGAGTGACCAGGGCCTGGCACGTCAACTCTGACGCGATTGGCACCTTTGGCTCACATCACATGTCATCTATTCAGAGGCCACAGCGTGCAGGCAGCTGAAGGTGGTGGAGTCTGTCCTGCTGGCAGTGGTGTACGTATTGAGCCCCAGAACAGTTTCCCCAGCTGACCTGATCCCAGGCATGCAGGCCGAGTTCTTCAGTTGACTATGTGGCTCTGGATTCTCCGGTGCTTTTGGCACGACTCAGATGCCGTGCTGTGTCACTTTCCACACCCAGACCCTTCCCAGTCAAAGGATGAAGAATTAGGCATCCTTTCTGATGATGAAGACTGAAAGTGTAGATTCAACTCTTTACAAGAGCCAGGTGAGAATTTCAAGAAATCATGGAATTCATATTGTACCTTACAGTTGTAAATGGAAGTGTTTTGGTCAAGAATAAGGGGAAAAAAACCTGAGAATGACAGCTCAGATTTTTTAAAAATAACGTCTTTATTGAGATATAATTCACATACCATAAAATTCTCTTCTTTTTTTTTTTAAAGATTTTATTTTTTTCCTTTTTCTCCCCAAAGCCCCCCAGTACATAGTTGTATATTCTTCGTTGTGGGTCCTTCTAGTTGTGGCATGTGGGATGCTGGCTCAGCATGGTTTGATGAGCAGTGCCGTGTCCGCACCCAGGATTCGAACCAACGAAACACTGGGCTGCCTGCAGCAGAGTGCACGAACTTAACCACTCGGCCACGGGGCCAGCCCCAAAATTCACTCTTCTAAAGTGTGCAATTTAGTGGTTTTTAGTATATTGACGAAGTTGTGCAGCCATCACCACTGTCTAATTCCAGAATGTTTTTGTCACCCCCAAAAGAAGCTCCATACCTCCCTTCAACCCCTAGCGACCACCAACCTACTTTCTACCTCTATGGGTTTTCCTATTCTGGACATTTCATATAAATGGAATCATACAATATGTTACCTGCTGTGTCTGGCCCCTTAGCACATTTTCAAGGTTCACCCATGTTATAGGATGTACTTCGTTCCTTTCTGTGGCCAAGGAATATTCTACTGTCTGGACGTGCCACATTTTGTTTATTTATCAGTTGGTGATCCCTATTCCTCACTTCTCCATGGTTTTAGCTGCCAGCTCACCAGCACTCCTGCTGCTCCTATCATCGTTCCTGGTGATTTCCACATCCAGGTAGGTGATCCTCGGACCGTCCTGGCCTCTCGGTTCCTAGACCTTCTCTCCTCCAGTGATCCTGTCCTCCCCCAGGCCCTCCCTCCCATGGGCATGCCTAGACTTTGTTTCAATAACTGCACCAATTTCATATGTATCACTCACGGCCCATCATATCCTTTCCTTCTAGATCATTCCCCCAAAACCTCAACTCCAACAATCCGTTAGCCCTACCACCTTTCCACAACCCCTCGGCCCCCTCATGTCTTCACACGGATTAAATTCGTTGACCAACTGTTATAATAATCACCCTCTTACACACATTCACCATACACTTCCCCCCCTCCACCCTGCTCTTCTGGCAGAACCACAACCCTTGTTAAATCTAAGGCTCCATGTATCGCATGGCTGCATCTGTGCAACTGAATGTGGATGGAGAAAAACACACACCCATGCTAACTGGTCTCGCCTAAAATTCACTCCCACTGACTTGGAGTGGCCCCAAAATGCTGCTCAGCAAATCTGCCTGTGTCCCTGGTCCCTTGGCTCTCCCAGATGACATATCAGACCTTCCACTCGAACCTGCAACACTCCTTCCTCCTCCTTGCCCTCAGCAATGGGCTTGTTCTTGCTTCCTGAGAAAACCACAGCCACTGTCCCGCCACATCCACCCTCCTCCTGCGTCTTCACCACACACTGCCTTCCCACCTGGGACTGGGGTAGCCAGCCATGTTCCCATCTGCTAAGTGTCTTTTTTTTCATATGCATGTTCTCATTTTTCACTTCCCCCATTCAAGAAACTGGTTCCCTGTGGGCTCAGGAGAGAAACGTGACAATCTCGAAAGCAGAAATAAGCCAACTTTCTCTTTTTTTTTTTTTTTTTTTTTTAAGCCCCTTTAGGGCTCCATGTGGAAATAACTTCATGGTCTATTAACCTCAGATTGAAAACTCAGATGCCCCCAGGGGCCAATGGGTAAAACCGGCCCCAGAGAGGGAAACCTCTTAGTCTCATTACACAGTTGTGGCACTTTTTTTTCCAGCTTTACTGATGTGTAACTGACATACAAGAAACCACACATTTAAAATATACAAGGTGATGAGTTTTGACTTATGCATAAACCCGTGAAACCGCCGCCACGATCAAAATAATGACCATCAGGTAATGGACACACCCATCATCCTCAAGTTTCCTCACGCCTCTGGCAAACTCTCCACCCCTCATCCTCCACACACATCACACATCCCCGGACGACCTCTGATCTGCTTTCTGTCACTCTCGGTTCATTTGTATTTTCTAGAATGAAATTGTATAGTATATTCTCATGTCTGGCTTTTTCCATTCAACACAATTATTTTGAGGTTCATACATGTTCGACAATAATTCATTCTTTTTATTTCTGAGTACCAATGCATTGCATGGAATGGTTTGTTTACCAAGTCACCATAATTTATCAAATTATCAAAATTATCAAAAGTCACCTGTTGATGGACATGTGGGTTGTTTCCGGTTTTTGGTGATTTCAGATAAAGGTGCTGTGAACATCTGTGTACAAATCTTTGTGTGGACATATGCTTTCATTTCTCCAGCGTATATACCTAGGAGTGGGTGCCTGGATCATATGGTGGGTATATATTTAACTTTTTAAGAAACTGCCAAGCTATTTTCCAAAGTAGTTGTACCATGGCGTCACTTATTTAATGATAATAGTAATAAACTGGATGAAAATTCAGTCTTTATTTTAATTCCTTCGTTCAACAAATATTTATTGGGTACCACTCTGTGCCAGGCCCCGTTGTAGGCACCGTGGATTCAGCAGTGAACAGGGCACCCAAAATTCCTGCCCATGGGAAGCTGATGTTTGATGTGGATCCTCTCTCATCACAGCTGATTTGGTTCAGAGGTTGGGAGCATAAATGTGCTCAGGAGACAGATGGCCTGGGTCCCAATCCTGGCTCTGCCATTTCTTAGCTGTGTGGCCTTGGGCAAATCCCCCTATCTCTGAGTCTTATTCTGTAAAAAGGGGATGCTGATAATGCAATCTTTACCTCCTAAGGTTGTGGCATTGTTGGTTTGTAAACAGAGGGCAGGGAGAGACCGAAGAAAGAGGCAGAACTCTCCAGATTGGGGGGTGGCAGGTTTAATAAGCAAGGGAACTTACTTGCCAGGCTTGTCTTGGGCAGCTGCTAGACGAGTGGATCTCCGCACCCACCCACCAGAATCTTGGAAGTTGATCTAGACACTTAACTGGGCTCGGTCACGTCTACCGTCCAGATGGTCTCAACAACACTTTGCTTTCTTAAGGCTTGTGTCTTGGAACAGCTCCCACTGGGGGAACTGTGGGCAGAAGTACATTCCAAGCACAGCGGAGGGAGGGAGGAGCCTCTGATTGCCCAAGTCCAGCTCTCGGGTCAATGGGCGGTCACATCCTCCCGATGACCTCCTCCAACACTGCCCCCCTTGTGACCGGCTCTCACAATCTCACAAGCCCCCTCTTCCACAATGTGACCTGAGCCTCAGTAAGGGGTTTTGCTGCCATGGAGGGGGCTCATTTGGCAGCTGTCTGACTATATTGGGGGCAGATCCCACAGCAACAATACAGGCACATGCAAGAGAAAACACAGATTAAAATCAGGATTTCCAAAATGAGTGACAATTTTTTCCACCAAGAGCCCCATGACCCAAACCACTGACTTGCTAAGTCCTCTAGGCTGGGGTCGGATCACTCAGGGCGTCCACTCGTGCCCTTGTGTGATTAATAAAGACGACACGTTAGCGGACTCATCAGATCTGAACACAACAATCTGTTTGGCTAACGGCCCAGGAGCCTCCTTGTAAGGCAGTAATAGGGTCCAAGGCCATCCTCTTTTGGAGGACAGCGTTTCCATTGAAGACATTTCAGGGTCGAGTAAGGACAGGCTCTGTTGGGTGTCATTTAAGGCTTGTTGGGTGAACTCAGTAAGGGCTTCTGTGTGAGCTACAGCATCCTCCAGGCCAATGGAGGGGACAAAGATGGCAGCCAAATGATCGTACCGGTGGGAAAGAGAACGTGCCCACCTGGCCTCGAGGAGAGGGGGGTTGGCAGCTTTAGGAACTTGACCAGGTTGTGCGAATCATACATGTCGTCCGGGGGAAGCAGCACTGTCAGGCCTGACGAGATGGACTAGGGGTGGGATACGCCAGACCAGGACCCCCACGGTCTCCCCTCTTTCAATGGTTTGTGTTGCTTTCCAGGAATAGTGCATTTCAACAGGTCCAGCTTGCAGCAGGACAGTGGGATCCCAGCAGAGGTTGTGTCGCTCCCGCTCACCCAGGGATGCGAAGTAACTCGCCCGTCTCAGTGCGACATTTCACTAAAGCTCCAGTAGATCCGCCTTCCCTGGCATGATGGGCACGTGTTCTCAGCAGCATAGCACACTGGTCCACGGCGAGAGTTGGGAGGTGGCTGTTTCCCCAGACTTCCATCCTTTATGGCGCTGAGTGCCTCAGCAGGGTCCCCAGTCTGGTACATGAGGCAGCAGGCCCTGCTGGCTGATCGCTCAAATCTACTGAGGCCTGGGACGGTACTTAGCTCGCCCGGCCAAGGAGGCCTCACCTGTCAGCTATTTAATCTGCTGCTTTAAAGTTCCATTTTCCCTTCCTACCAACCCTGGTGCTGGAGGCTTATAGGGGAGATGGAACCCCCACCCAATGTCATGTTCTTTTGTCCCGTCTTGTGCATCATAACCTTGAAATGTGACCCTCAGTCACTGTCTAATCAACGAGGGCATCCATCCATGGGACTCAGCTTCTCTAATCCACTCATAGTGGCAGCCTGGTCTACACAGCAAGGAAAACTGGGGTTAACCAGAAGCGGTGTCCACACAAACCAAGGCGTATTTAGAGCCCTCACGCATGGGGAGGGGGCCGATATAACCCATTTGCCAATTCCTCACCAGTTGGGAGCTCCAGTGGACGGCAGGCTCCTTAGGCAGCTGCCTTGGGTGTTTAGAACATACAGGACATGCTGCTACTTCATTAACCGGGCCACTGTGTTTCAAGGGCAAACGGCATCCTGGGCAATACGCCATCCCATGTGGGCATGGCGGTGACCACTCTTTCTACGCACCCAACCTGCTGTATCTACTGAAGGGTCGATTGCCAGGGCTGGTCCCTGAGCTGGGGCATCAGCTTTCTGACTGTCAGGGGGTGTCAGCGCCTCATGACCCCAGACATGGAAGACAGCAAGGACTGCCTCAGGCTCTTGCAGGTGAACCCAAATGTCCCTCCACACATCCTGACCCCACAGGGGCGTATTCATGATCACCCACCCCTTGGGCTTCCCATTGTCCCAGCCACAGGGTTAGTCCCTTTAGAAGAGCCCGACGGTCAGTGAGTACAGCCTACTGGCTGCTGTGTTTGTTCCTGATTCCAGGCATTTGTATACTGGGCATCAGCGGGAATTGACCCCAATCCCTCTCTACAGGCTGCAGGGACCACCACAGGAATAGGGGCTGGGGCATCTGGAAGATCTACAGCCCGTACAGGGCCAGGAGCCCCCACGTTTCTAGAGACAGCAGGCTGGTGGAGAGGGTGCCCCTCTGCTACAAAGAGGCATGCCACTTAGTCAATGTGGGGGTTTGAGCCATGGCAGAGGTGGGTCGATGGAACATATTCTCAACCCCGCCTCGATAAGAAGGGAAGTTCTTACCACGACATGCCGTTCCTTCGTGAGAGGCTCTACCCGGAGCAGCGCTGTGTACACTGCTGGGAGCTCTTGCTCTGTGGGTTATGTCAGCTTTCTGCCCCCTCCCAGACCTGGGACCAAAATCCTAGGGGCACTGTCCCCGCCTCTTGTCTCTGCCGCAGTGCCTGACCCGGAGTCACAGCCACATCTGACCAAGAGGCAGCCCTGCTCGGGAGATGCCCAGAGCTTCAATCTGTTCACTAGTATCGTTGTCTTTTCAAGGGCGGCGTGCTGCTCTGATCCCCAGGCCCACATGTGCCCGTTCTTACCAGGCGACATAAGGGATGGCGGCCCTGTGCCACGTGGGGAATAAAAGTCCTTCAAACCCCCCCATCCCCAAAAAGGCTCACCCCTCTTCCACATTCTCAGGGTTGGATAGGCTCATACCTTATCAATCACAGCTTCTGGGACAATGTACATCTTACCCAACCAAACAGCTCCCAAAAACTTTATAGCGGTGGCTGGGCCTGGAATTTTCTGTGGGTTCACTGCCCATCCTCTCCCTTGCAAAGTCTGCAGAGTGTCCTCAGCAGAGGCAAATCTTCACATGTTAATATTATACCATCAGTGTAATGGGCCCATTTCACTGACACGGGGAAGGAGAACAGGGAGGGGTCTCGGGCGACCACCCCATGAGATGTGGAGGGGCTGTGTGGGGAAACTTGGGGAAACACCTGGAAGGTCCATTGCTGACCCTCCCACATGAAGGCAAATTATGAAAAACTTGTACTTGGCTGAGACTTTCCCATGAATCTCCTTGAAGATGAAGCACTTTTGCAAAAGCATCAGAGTAAAAAAATAACAGCCTATAAATGACAAAAGTCTTAAAAACGGTCATGGTTAAAGATCTGATGAGAGTTGATTATAATGCAATTGACAAGGAAGTCTTGTTATTTCTGTGACATACCTTTTAAAATTTTGACTGATAACATTATACCAGAGCATAACAGATTTTTAGGAATTTTATACAAATGTACCCTAAAGAAAGTTTAGTGTCAACTCTTCTTTGACAATGCTTCCCAAGTAATTTGAAGTATCAAATAAGCCTAATTAGTTTAATATCTCTCTTTTATAAGGAGAGAGAACACACCTTTTGAGATGTTCTGGGGTTAAGTTTGGCACACTCTGCTTTGGTGGCCCGGGTTCTTGGATTCGGATCCCAGGCACAGACCTACACCACTCATCAGCCATGCTGTGGCGGTGTCCCACATGTAAAATAGAGGAAGATCAGCACAGATGTTAGCTCAGGGCTACTCTTCCTCAGGAAAAAAAAAAAGTGAGATGTTCCAAGGGCCCTCTGGAAAACCCCAAAGTTAGTTCAAGGTCAACAAGACTTCACTTAGAATTTGATTTTTGAGAATTTTGTCAAAGACGTCAAAAGGTTTTAAAACATTTGATTAAATAGGACCATAGGGCACTGTGAAACAATGCTTAGTTATCCATTTAACCAAAGTGACAAAGACTTCAAAGGCAAATGCAGAAAGTTACATAGTTGTAAAAAAAAATTAGCTCTTTTAATAGAGACAACTCAGTTTTCTTTAGTAATCAAAGACCTGATAGGGGCTGGCCCAGTGGTGCAGCGGTTAAGTGTGCACATTCTGCTTTGGCGGCCTGGGGTTCACTGGTTTGGATCCCGGGTGTGGACATGGCACCACCTGGCAAGCCATGCTGTGGTAGGCGTCCCACATATAAAGTAGAGGAAGATGGGCATGGATGTTAGCTGAGGGCCAGTCTTCCTCAGCAAAAAGAGGAGGATTGGCAGCAGATGTTAGCTCAGGGCTAATCTTCCTCAACAAAAAAAAAATACCTTATAAAGACAACATGAAACACAGAAATTATTTTGATAAAGCAAAGAATCTTTGTTTTCTAGGTAGATTAATTAAAAGCTAAGAAGAACTGTTCACACTCCCGTCAAGAACAGACCAGTAGTCCAAGAAAACTTTGTCCTTTTACCAGATGAAAGAAAATCCTTTCAGTTTTACGTAAGTATGCTATTGATATTAAAGCTTATTTTTCTTTAAGCCAATTAAATAGAACTCTTTTACAAATTAATTTTGGCAATACCTTCCAGAGGCAGAAAAACATCCCAAACACAACATATATCTATAGACATACGTAAACATACAGATGACACAAACAGAGACCCCATAGCTTTCACTCCAAAACTTCAGCCCTTGACAAATAATCTTATGAAGGCTGTGGATTTGGGGCAAAAGGGCTTCTAGCAGTGTATTTTAAAAAGCCTCTTCCCCCTCTTTTCCTTCTTCAGTCTCACACAGTCATCAGCAGTTTATATTTCAAAGACGTGACATCCCTTCAAGGGCTAGAGAAAGAATGCAAGTCTTCTCCTAGGAGTTTTGGGGTGCATTTCTCTATTATGAGAAGTCTAAGTTAATCACTATTTAAAATTTTCCCTTTGTATTAGGGGTTGGATGGCATGGGGCACTCGGTCTGTTTCATTGTCAGTCATCACAACATCCTCCCCTTTGCTCTCCTCGCTTCCCCAGAGATTCACCTCTCAGTGTCCTACTCAGGCTCTTCCATAAGTGTTCAGATCTTAATCTGTGTCCGTTGCACCCTCCTAGCTCTGCAAAATGGCACGCTAAGGTCTCCACTTACTATTCTGCTCTCCCACTTTGTCTACCAGCCCTGGAGCCAGCAGAGTGGTGAACAACCACCTGTGCTTCTCTAACTTCTGCTCTTCTTCTGACTTTATCACTTGAGTTTCAGCCTCTGGTTGGGTATCGCTGGCCAGCCGAACTGCCCACAGTAGAGGCCAGCCCTGCTTCAGCTGTTCATTTCCCTTGTTTGCCACAGTGCACTCTGCACAGCTCTTCAAACCAGCTCATTAGACCCGCTGGCGTTTTGGGGGCATCCCTGTACTCTCACGCGGTGGCCTACATGGAGGTCGATGGCCAACTTGGGATTTCCTATTCCAATGCCCCTTTCCCAAGGCCCATTTCTTTTGTCTCCTGGCTGGCTTGTCAATTGTTGGTTCATAAATTGGCCCCTGTACACAAAGGGCAAGGAGAGACCAAAGAAAGAGGCAGACCCCTCCAGACTGAGAGGTGGCAGGTTTAATAAGCAGGAGAATTTACTTATGTGCGAGATAAGCAGATCTATGCACCCACCCACTAGAATCTTAAAAGTTGATACAGAGCCTTAACTGGGCTCGGTCACATCTACCATCCAGATGGCCTGGACAACACCTTACTCTCTCAAGGCTGTGTCTTGGAACAGCTCCCACTGTGGGAACAGAGGGCAGAAGTACATTCCAAGCACAGGGGAGGGAGGGAGGAGCCTCTGATTACCTGCGGCCAGCTCGAGGGTCAATGGGCGGTCACATCCTCTTGATTACCTCTTCCAACAGCCATGCAAGCCACTGAGCATTAGCTATTTCATATGGTGGGGGGAGCCAGCGATTAAACAGGCAAAACATACAGTGTTCCTCAACAGATAAGAAATGGTGGCTCATTGTGGTTTTGATTTGCATTTCACTAATGATTAACGATGTTTAGCACTATTAGCCATTCATGTATCTTCTTTGGAGAAATATCTACTTAAGTCCTTTGTCCATTTTTAGATTGTGTTTTTGTCGTTGTTGTTGCTGCTGAATTTTAGGACTTCTATGTATATTCTGGATATAACCCCTTACGGTTTGCAAATATTTTCTCCCATTTCGTGGGTTGCCTTTTCACTCAGTTGATTGTTTCCTTTGATCCACGGAAGTTTTGGATTTTGATGTGGTCTAATTTGTTTTTTCTTTTGTTACCTCTTCTTTTGGTGTCATGTCTAAGAAGTCATTGCCAAAGTCAACGTCATGGAGCTTTTCCCCTATGTTTTCTTTTTTTTTTTTGAGGAAGATTAGCCCTGAGCTAGCTACTGCCAGTCCTCCTCTTTTTGCTGAAGAAGCCTGGCCCTGAGCTAACATCCGTGCCCATCTTCCTCTACTTTCTATGTGGGACGCCTACCACAGCATGGTGTGCCAAGCGGTGCCATGTCTGCACCCGGGATCCGAACCGGTGAACCCCAGGCTGCTGAGAAGTGGAGAGTGTGAACTTAACCACTGCGCCACCAGGCCGGCCCCCCCTCACGTCTTCTTCTAAGAGTTTTGTTTTTAGTTCTTACATTTAGATCTTTGGCCCATCTTAGGGTGATTTTGGTATAGGGTGTTACCTAAGGGTCTGATTCCATTCTTTCACACGTGTATATCCATCCAGTTTTCCCAACACCATTGTTGAAAAGACTATCCTTTCCCCATTGAATAACCTAGGCACCCTTACTGAAAATCATATACCATACATGGGAGGGTTTATTTCTAGAATTTGCATTTTTAACAAGTTGCTGAGAACCGTTGATATATAGCATCAGGTTAAAAATAAAACAGGAAGGGAGGTGGGACTTTTCAAGAAGTCATATAGGAGGTGACACTTGAGCAAAACCCTGCAAGAGGCAAGGGAGTCAGACATGCATGCATCTGGGGAAGATGTTCCGGGCAGAGGAAAGCCAGGCAAAGGCCCTGCGGTGGGCGGCTGCCTGGTGGGGGTAGGGAACAGTGAGGAGGCCCGTGAGGCTGGAGCAGGTGAGTGAGAGGAGATGAGAGTCCGACAGGTCGCATGGGGCCTTGTGGGGAAGGGCTCTGGCTTTCACGCAGAGTGAGTTGGAGCTGTGGGAAAACAGTGGGACTGTGGGATGAGAGGCCTCCAGATCAGCGGGGTGAGTTGTCTCCAGGTGACTTCTGTAAACAGGTCCTGTGACCAACCAAGGGGAGGTGGGGGCTTATGGTGTTAAAAAGGATGAAATTTTCCTCCCAGGTTAAAGTGTCTTCCCATCATAGTGGGACAAGGGCTCAATTTACATATCAAGAAATAAAAAATAAAATTATAGTTCTTGCAAACCTAAGTTCTGGCTTGGAGGTGGACCTATGATCTCTTTTAAAAATTTCCTTCTGGCTCCCATGTGGGTGGGGATTGGAGGGCATCCCCAGGACGGGAGCCAGGAGGAGGGGGAGGTTGGGGCTGGACCGGGATGTGGCCAGGGGAGGGGAGGACGGGGGGAGTGGGAATGTGGGGAGGCAGGTGCCCAGGACGAGGCTCAGGGCTCTGGCCTAGGGACTGGGGGATCAAGAGGGTCCCCTGAGAAAGCGACTAGAAGGAGGAGCACGTTTAGGGGAGATTCTGTGGCCGTTTTGGGACACCATGGGAGTGGGAGCCCAAAGGGAGGCATCCAGCATGAAGCCCAAGAGTGAACAAGAGGCCAAGCATGACCCCAAAGCCCTAACCAGTGACACCCCAACATCCGGCCCTGGAGTTTCACCTTCCTACACTTCGCCACATAGCCACGCCTCACTGGACACTTAGCTACTAAATAATTTTTTTTAAGTCAACTCACTGTTTTTTTTTTAATTCAACACATTCATTTAAACAGGAAATGCCATTTCACCCCAGGAAGTGGAAAACTGCCCTAAATAGAATATAATAGCACAAATAAATCCAATGACTCAGCAAGGATCGAGAAGAGGTGCCGAAAGCATTGGGTGACAGCTTGTTGGGGGACAGGTTACTCACAGGGTCTCAAGGTGCCACCCATAGATGACATCATAATTCAAAGGGGGAGAGACCTGGTGGTCACTTCCTGTTATGGGCTGAATTGTGTTCAGCCTCATCCCAGGACCTCAGAATGTGACTGTGTTTGGAGAAAGGGCCTTTAAAGAGGTGATTAAGGCAAAATGAGGTCACAGGGGTGGGCCCTAAGGCATGATGGGTGGTGTCCTTATAAGAAGAGATTGGGACATTGCCATGCACAGACGGAGGAGCAGGTGCAGACGAAGGGAGAAAATGGCATCCACAAGCCAAGGAGGGAGGCCGCAGGATGAAATCAACCCTGCCAATGCCTGGAGCTCACACTTCCAGCCTCCAGAACCGTGAGAAAGCAAATTTCTGTTCTTTAACCACCTGTCTGTGGTATTCCGTCATGGCGCCGAGCCAGCCAACGAACATCTTAACAGCTCAGTGGGCAGTGGGCAGGGCTAGCATTACTGGTCCTGGGGCCCCGAGGGGATACACTGAGAAGGACACAGTGTCCCCTATGGAGTATTCTTCCCTTGACTGGATGACTGGAATCTAACCATGAGGAAATGCCAGACAAATCCAGAAAGCGAGGCTGTCCACAAGACATCCCCATCCAGAATATGAAGAACTCCAACTCAACAACAAAACCCCCAAATAACCCAACTTAAAAATGGGCAAAGGACTCGAATAGACATTTCTCTAGAGAAGATCAAGAAATGGCCAACGAGCATATGAAAATATGCTCGACATCAGTAATCATTAGAGAGATGCAAGTCAAAACAACGACGGGATATCAGCTCATACCCGTTAGAATGGCTACTATCAAAAAACAGAAACTAAGTATTGGGGTGGATGTGGAGAAATCAGAGCCCTTGCGCAAGGTTGGTAGGAAGGTAAAATTGGTGCCGCTGCTATGGAGAATAGTTTAGAGGTCCCTCAAAAATTTAACATAGGATTATCACATGATCTGGCCACTCTACTTCTGGGTAATATCCAAAAGAAATGAAAGCAAGGGGGCCAGCCCAGTGGTACAGCGGTTAAGTGCACATGTTCCGCTTCGGCAGCCCAGGGTTTGCCGGTTTGGATCCCAGGTGTGGACATGGCAACGCTTGGCACACCATGCTGTGGCAGGCCACATAGAAAATAGAGGAAGATGGGCACGGATGTTAGCTGAGGGCCAGTCTTCCTCAGCAAAAAGAGGAGGATTGGCAGCAGATGTTAGCTCAGGGCTAATCTTCCTCAAAAAAAAAAAATGAAAGTAGGATCTAGAAAAGATGCCTGCACCCCCTTTTTCATTGCAGTTTTAGTCACAATAGCCAAGGGGTAGAAGCAATCCACATGTCCACAGAACGACAACTAGAAAACAAAATACGGAACACACACACACAATGGAATACTATTCAGTCTTCAAAAATATGGGAATTCTGTCACATACTACAACATGGATGAACCTTGAGCACATTGTGCTTAGTGGAATAAGCTTAGTGGAATTCACCAAGAGATGAATATAAATATGATTTCACTGATGTGAGATGTCTGGAGTCGTCAAAATCATAGAAACAGAAAATAGAGTGGTGGTTATGTTCGATGGGTGTAGTTTCCAATTTACAAAATGAAGAAGTTCCAGAGATCTGTTACACGACAATGTGAGGACAGTTAACATCACTGGGGGCAGGCCCCGTGGCCGAGTGGTTAAGTTCACACACTCTGCTTCAGCAGCCTAGGGTTTGTGGGTTCGGATCCTGGGCATGGACCTACACTCTGCTCATCAAGCCATGCTGTGGCAGCGTCCCACATAGAAGAACTAGAATGACCTACAACTAGGATACACAGCTATGTACTGGGGCTTTGGGGAGCAAAAGAAAGGGGGAAGATGGGCAACAGACGTTAGCTCGGGGCCAATCTTCCTTGCCAAAAAGCAAAAACAAAAAAAATTACTGAACTGTACACTTAAAAGTAGTTAGGAGAGGAAACTCTACATTATATTATGTTTTTTACTACAATTTAAAAATAAATTAAAAATAAATACATATGAATATGTATACATACATAAATGCATAAGAAACATGATGAAATTCTTGGTGCCCTGCTTGCCCTGGAAGGTGGCTCTTTCTTGTAGGAAGTGATCCCCTTGCACCTCCTGGGGTCCAGCTCTGTATGAACATGAGGTCAGAGGCTGCTTCCTCCGGTCTCCCAACCCCTGCTTCACCGCCAAGTGCAGCCATCCTCAAGCCTTTTGGCTTTCAAAAACCATTGCAAAAAAAAAAAAATCTCTATTCTTTGGCACATTTTTTAGTTGATATCTAAATTACAGAATTTTGATCACTATAAAACGTAAAATTTTAATAGCAGTGCATCTCTTTGTGAGACAGATTGAGAGGACTTCTCCTATTTTTCTAGTTAATTCCTGTATCTGCAGATCAACCTCCCGTGTTGCTAGAATGAGAGTGAGTCGGGAATCAATGCTGCTGCTGTTTTTCTCTAAGTGCTGAGAAACCGTGTCAGTTTCCTGTGGCTGCGGCAAGAAATGACCACAAACTGGGCGGCCGAACCAACAGAAATTTGTTCTCCTCCAGTTCTGGAGGCCAGAAGTCAGAAGTCAGTGCCACTTGGCCGAAATCAAGGTGCCCGCAGGGCCCCACTCCTTCTATGGGCTCTGGGGAGAGTCTGCTCTTTGCTTCTTCCAGCTTCTGGGGGCCGCCAGCATTCCGTGGCTTGCGGCCGCGTCACACCTGTCTTCAAGGCCAGCTTCAAACCTCTCTCTGCTCTGCCTTCATGTCGCCTCCTCCTGTTTGTGTCAAATCTCCCTCTGCCTTCCTTTTATAAGGATACATGTGAGCCCACTTGGATAACCCAGGAGAATCTCCCCTTTTTAAGATACTTAATTTAATAACATCTGCAAAAACCCTTTTCCAAATAAGGGAATATTCACGGGTTTCAGAGATGAGGACATGGATATCTTTTGGGGAGCCATTTTCAGCCTACGACAAAAACTTCGTTCATTGAATTGCCCAGAAAGCATTTATTGAACACCTACTTCGTGCCAGGCATTGTCTAGGCTCTGAAGATACAGATATGAACAAAACAGAGATCCCTACCCTCCGGGAGCTGACATTCTAAGGCTGCACCATCCAAAAGGGTGGGGACGAGCCCTGTGTGGCTGTTGAGCCCTCGAAATGTGATTAGTCCAAACTGAGATGTGTCGAAGGGTAAAATACACACTGGATTTTAAGATGTAGCACACACAAAAATAATGTTAAATATCTCAGAAATTTTTCAAATTGATTATGTGTTGAAGTGATAATATTTGGGACATACTGGGCTAAATCAAATACGTTATTAAAATTAATTTGACTTGCTTCTCTTTAGTCTTTTTTTAAATGGAGCTACTACGATACTTAGAATGACACGTGTCGCTGGCATTGTGCTTCTGTTGGACCGTGCTGCTCTAAGAGGAGAGAGAAGACTATGGATCATTAACACAATAAATAAGTCTATTATATGGCACGTTGGGGAGTGATCGCTTCTGCAGAAAAAAATACAGATCAGAGTACGGGAGTGTATTAGTCCCCTGCGGCTGCGGTAACAAACCACCACGAACTTGGTGCCTTAAAACAACACAAGTTTATTGTCTGGCAGTTCGAAAGCTGAGAAGTCCAACAGAGGTCTTACGTACCTAAAATCAAAGACTAGGTTCCTTCTGGAGTTTCCAAGGGAAAATCCATTCCTTGTGTTTTTCAGCTTCCGGAGGGTGCCTGCACTCCGGAGCTCCCGGTCACCCCTCCGACCTCTGCTCACATCATCACGTCCCTCTCTGTGACTCTGACCTTTCTGCCTCCCTCTCACAAGGACCCTGTGACTACACTGGGCCCTGGGGAATCCAGTTTAGGGGGACCTAGGAGAGCCTCACTGAGAAGGTGACGTCTGCCTAAAGACCCGAAGGAAGGGAGGAAGGAGCAGTATGGATGTTAGGGAAGGGCATTCCGGGGAAGTAGGAACAGCCAATGCAAAGGCCCAGAGGTGGGCCTGCTCCCTTTTCCCGGGAAGCATCCCCTGCCCCTTGCTGCCCCTAAGCCACAGGGGGCAGAAGTTGGCGCTGTCCCAGGCGCCTCTCCCGTCTGGCTTGAAGAGCAGAAGGGTTTAAGACCCCTAATCCTCATTGATCTCTCGGCACCGTCTCTACCGCCCACGGTTCCTCAAAGGGCAGGTCGGCCTGCGGGGAGAGGGGCAGCCGGGTCAGGAAGGCAACAGGTGCAGCCCTCCCCTCCGCCCGCGGTGCGGCCGCGCGGTCACCTGGGCTCCGGGGCCGCCCTGGCGGTGCAGCGTCCTCCTGCTGTGCCACTGGCGCAGGGAGGCGCGGGCCTCGGAGCTGAGCCCCTGGGGCGCGCGGCCCGCGTCGGGCTGGTAGTGGGCGATGTGGTGCAGCGCCCCGAACCACGTGGTCAGGTAGTACCCGGCTAGGGACAAGAAGGGGAGGTCAGCGCAGCTCTCTCTGCCTCCCCGGTCGCCCGAGGCGCTCCTGCAGTTTGCCCGCCTTCCCAACTGCCCAGGGCGAGGCTGTCTGGGGCGCGGGCAGCCCCGGGGCGCCGCCCGTTGGGTGCCGGCGCTCTGGGGACGACGAGGGCTCACCCTCTCCTCGAAGTTCATCCGGATCCAAGAGCTCCATGAGAAACTCCACGTCCAGCTGCGTCTCCCCAATGTGCGGACTCCAGATCAGCTCCTCCGTCAGCGCCGGCAGGAAGGCGTCGGCCCCCATGGGCTCTGGGGCAGCGGGAGGACAGGCTCTGAGGTAGATGGGGGCGTGTGGACACCTCCCATCTGGTCCCCAGGGCCGAGGGCGCTGGCTGCCCTTCCCTGGGTCGCATAGACACCTCCCACTGGAGCATGCCACCCTCTCTCCTCGACGTGCGAGCACAGGCGCCTCCTACCTGGTTCCCGCCACCCCCAAGCCACTCCACGTCCAGGTAGACGCAGACGCCTCCTTTACCTTGGTTCTCACCCCGAGCCAAGCCCGCGTAGATGTCACTGCACATCGCCAGCAGCAGCGCCACCTTGCGGCGTGGGGAGCAGGCGGCATGGAGATGCTCCAGGCGCGCGTGGATGCGGCTCCGCACGGCGGGGGCGGGGGCCTGCCCCTCAGGCCCCGCCCCCTGCGCTCCCGGAGGCCCCGCCTCCGCCCGCAGGGCTATTTGTCGCCGCCGCAGTCGTCGCAGCTCCGGGGCTCGGAGTGTGCGGAGTCGCGACCACAGGGCGGGCTTCAGGGGCGCCAGCACCGCCCGGCACAAGGCCGCCTCCACCGCGGGGCCTGCGAGGGGTTCGGGTGGGTGAGGGAGGGGCTGCCAGGCCGACCCACGCCCATCCACTCGCTCCACCGAACCACCCTGGCTGATCGCCACCCCTCTCTAGCTTCTGGACACCCACCGGTGTAGACATGGGTGTGAACACGCGAGTGGGAGAGGGAGTGTGGCTGTCACACATGTGTGAGATGGAGCAGTGGGGAACAGAACAGGTGTTACTCTACGTAGAAAAGGGCATCTGTGTGCACGTGGAGGGAGAGATGGAAGTTGGGTGTGAACACATATGTAGGGCCAAGAGATGGCACACGTGAAACGGGGGGGTTCAGAGAGTGGCCGTAAGTTCCCTCCCCGTCCTCCTCATTACCAAGATCCTGGTCCTTCTGGGGGGCCCCAGGGCCCCTGCTCCCAAAGACGGCCCTGACATCTGGGTCCTTTGCTAGGTGATCCTGGAGGTCAATGAGCAGGTGCCGCACATCCTGGAGCAGCTCTGTGGCGGGGTCCCCAGGCCTGTGGGGGCCCCGAGCATCTGAGGTGAGGCGCGCCCGAAGGCTCCGAAATTGCCTGGCCACATAGCTGCTCCGAGCCCGGGCCAGAACCCGGACGTGTTGGGTGAGCACATCCTCAGGTCCTTCCTCTTCATCTTTGTAGTCGTTATGCTCCTCCTCCTCCTCCTTCTCCTCCTCCTCTTTCTCCTCCACCAGGCTGGTGAGAGCTGGCCTAGGATGGTGGCCTTCTGGGCTGAGTGGGCCTTCCACCCAGGAGACCCGGTGAGGGGTGGAGTGCCTAGGGGCTGGATGTTGGGAGAGGGGTGGGTCCCACAGAAGAGCAGCAGCAGCTCCCTCACCCCTCAGGGGCCCAGGGCCCTGCCCAGCGAACCTGGATGGTGTCTCTCCTCAGTCTTTGGAAGTGTCTCTGGGGGACCCTGGTCCATCCCCCACTCTCTGTGGGTCTCCAGGTAGAGCTTGTTCACCACGGAGAGCACCCTCCCTGCTGTGTTGAGCTGGATGCTGCCAATCTGCAGAGCATCTGGGGGCCAGCAGAAAGTGAGGTGTCCCAGATGTCTGAGGGGCCAGCCCTGGTTCCTTCAGGGCACCAGGAGACCTAATTCCCAGCCTCATTACTGGAGGAGCTGAGGATTGGTCCTGGGCCCCTCCTTGCTCAGGTCCAGGAGTCGAGCCTCCCCAACTCTCCCAGACCCCCACCCCTACCCTCCCTCGGACCCAGTAGTCTGTCCCCCAAGTGCCATCCTCCTGGACCAAGAAGGCTGGAAAGTTGGCCCCTCCCTCTCTTGGAGAACCATGCCTCACCTGTGTGTTGGTCTCCTGGCCCTAGAGTGGGAGGCGGCAAGAGCAGTGTTCTGGGCAAAACATCCCTGAGAAAAGATAAAGGGGAGCCACGATGGGGCAGGGTGTCTTAGGGAAGGAGTCCCCTTAGCCCTTTTGATGGGTGACCTGTACCTGCTGGCTGATAGGAAGGCCAGGAGATGGAGCAGGTCCTGCATGCAGAGGTTAGAGGATTCCAGAGACACACCTTGGGGAGGGGGCAAACAGGGACAAGTTAGAGAACTTGAGGGCTGCCAGCCTTTCTTTCCTGGGATTCTGTCTTCCCCAGTCCTGCACTCCCCCCAGGAACCCTCTGAACAGGGAAATTTCCACCCCTTGGCATCCCCATTTTCCCCTGTGTCTTTATGCTCACATCCCACTTATGCCACCAAATAGGATTCATTCATTAGACAAATATTTATTGACTAACTATTCATTTCGAGGCACTGGGGATACAGTTGTCAAAAGGCAGACACATTCACTGCCTGCCTGTGCTTACCTCTTACTGGAGGGAGACAGAAAATAAATGAGTAAACAAACAAAGCTATGTGTATATTATATGGAGTGCTGTGGACGAAATGGAGCAATTGAAAATAACTAGGGGCTATGTTAACTGTGGTGGTCACAGATGCCTGAAGGATGGGGACCAAACCAACCATTCAAGGAAGGGCATTCAGGCAGGGAGAACAAAGGAAGAGGCCTTGAAGACGGGACACATTTAGCATGCTCAAGGAACAGGGGAGAGGACAACGTGGCCAGAGCAGAGTGAATGAGGGGCAGTCGATGGAGAGGTGGGCAGGGACCAATCACACAACATCTTATGATGTTGGAGTTTAAAATTGTACATAAGGATGTTGCATATTCTTTGCAGGGAGTTGGGGGAGGGGTGTGTAACATCTAATCGATGTTTGAAAATACCACTCTGGCTGTGTGCTCGGAATAGATTGCAGGAAGGAAAGGGTGGGACCAGAGAGACCAGAGAGGAGGCCATTGCAATTATCTAGACAGGAGGTGACGGTGGCTTGGACCAGAGTGATGGAGGCAGACAGGATTGGGAAGATTCAGGAGGTATTTTGGAAGTAAAAAGTATTCTTGGTGATAAATTTGCTGTGGCCTGGAGAGTCAGGGCTGGGCTCCTCACCTCCAGGAAGCTTCTGGATCCGGTAGGTGTTGACTTCCCCTGGCGAAGGTCCTGTCCTCAACACCAGGACCTGGCTGGGGTCGTGTCCTGTGACCAGGAAACTCTGTGGGGTGGAGGCGAAGGTCAGCTTGAAGAGAATTCGTGCAGAGACTTTTGCCTGCCTAGCATCCATTTCCCTTATTTTGGGTTCCAAACCCCAAATTTCTTTTACAGAAACCCACTAGTACTCTCAGGGCCTGTGGGTGGGACTAACTCTCCCCAAGCCCTAGGGGTGGGTCCATGATCTGACCTAATCAATAGGATGACAGCACTCTCTGACCACCACTGTGATTGGCCCGGAGATGGGCACGTGAACCAAGCTCAGCCAATGGAAATCTTCCACAGGATTTTTGCTGGAGCCCTTTGGAAGGAGGTCTGTTTTGACGCGGGGGTTGCTAAGCTGGTGAGATGTGTTGGCCCTGAGCTGGGACCAACCATCTCTGCCACCACAGGAGGAGCCCCCTCTGAGGAGGAAGCTGTGGCAGACCTATTAGTTACCTTATCCACATCTACCCCCTTTTCCTTGCAAAACTCCAGCTCCGTTCAGGGCATTAATAGGCCCAGCCGTGGAAGGTGGATACTGCTTGACGTAGGCAGTGTATCCCACTTCCGGCTGTATAATTCCCAGGTGAGTTTTTAAAAATATTGCTACCTGGGCCCCATCCATATATTCTGAATCATTTGTGAGGCCTTTTTTCTTCCCCCCCTGGTAAAAGAAACAGATGCGACTGGTGCCTCCTTTCTTCCCTTCCTCTGCCTGGAATGCATACGTATGCTTGGACCTGCGCAGCCACTGGGCGACCATGAGGGACGTCCAAGAGAATTGCGGAGAAGCTGGCCTTTATGTCCCCTGAGCTGCTGCACTAGAGCCAGCAGCGTCCTTTCTGGTTATGTGAGAAAGATCCACGCCTGTTTATCTCAGCTACTATAGGATCAGCGCTTGTTACTGGCAGCCCCAAATGTCCAGAATTCCCCACACTTTAAAGCTAAGCCAAGCAGGGGGACGAAGAGAAATTCGTAAGTTGTCTGATGCTCAGGATTTAGACATTCCAAAAATTACTTTTACTTCTCAGTTCTTCAGTTATTTGAATCAATAAGTTGCCTTTTTGGGTTGCTGATTTGTGTTGTGTTTGTCACTAGCAAACAGCAAGAGTCCTGAGGGATCCAGGGTGTCATGGGGAGGGTCGGTGGGGGGGTCCCCGGCTGTGAGTACTCACCCCTGGTGGCCACAGTTCCAGAAGCACTTCTGCCTCCTGTGCATCCAGCTCTGGGATCTGCCACACCCCCCATGTCCTCTGCAGGCGAAGGAGTGGCTCTGGGGTCCTGAGGACCCCTAAGGGGATCTCGCCTGCTCCATTCATCTGTGATGGGGCCAGTCTGGGACATGCAGGGTCCAGGAGACCAAGGGTCAGAGGTGGGCAGTTGGGCACTAAGGCGGGGTCAAAGGCGCAGGAAAGGCAGCCCAGGATGAAGGCTTAGAGATGGGGCTTGGGGTCCTGTGGGGTGTAGGCATTAGATGGAAGGGACTTCTGAATTCAGGGACAGGAGATGGAGATCTCGACCCCAGCAGCCCTCACCTCTCCCCGTCGGTGGGGCCTGCTGCGGCCTTGTCCTCTGGCCAGGCCATCCTCAGGATGTGGGAGGCCAGCGAGCCTTGGTCTGGCCCCTGGAGGGGAGGAAGATAAGGCTCGAGTCAGCTCCAGCCCAGGAGCAATATTCACAATATTTACAGCCAGTATGGCAGAGGCCCTGACCAATCAGAAGGGACCCGAGACCCCCTGCTCTGCCAGGTGTTAATTCTTCAGCTGCTGGATGGTGGGGAGATCTGGGGATCCCAGGAGCGATGCCGGTATGTCTTGGGGTGTGGGGAGAGGACTCAAAATGACAGCTCTTTACGAAGTGGTAGGGAAATATTTCAGATTTTAGCATCTGGAGCAGCCACACAAATGTGGACCAGCTGAATAACGACCCTTGCCAAAACCCAGTGCCTGGAAATGGGCTCGGGGCATAGTAGGCACTCCATAACCAGGACACATGTCACACAGTATCCCCTCCTCCTCCCCACCCCCAGGCCAGAGGGGACCTCAGATATTTCCCCCAACATTTTATGATGAAAATTTTCTGACATTCAGGAAAACTGGAAACATTTTACAGTGAACATCCATATACTCACTACCTGGATTCCACTATGGACATTTCACTCTCTGCTCTATCCCACATCTCTCCCTCCACCCATCCATCCACTGGACCCCACCCTTAAGCAGGTACACAGTCCGACCGTGAGTTATCACTTGAGGAGGGCGTTTTGACTATTTTCCCTGCAGCCTCTCAGAAGTAGGAAACCTGGGTCCGGGAGGGAGGGTCCACGCATGCACCCATCCATCCAACAAAGACTGACTGGGTTCATGCCCAGAATTAGGAGCCAGAGCCTGGGGAAAGGGCGATGGGCAGCATAGGCTCCTGCTCAAAAGGGCTTCCATTCTTGCTTGGGGTGGGTATGGGAGATGGATAATGAAGAGCCAAACAAATCCATCAGCCCACTGAACAGAAGCCCAGGGTGTCAGGAAGGGGGAGCAGAGAGCAGGTGCCCTCCCCCGGGGAGAGCAGGCGGGAGGAGCGGGGGATGGAGGCAGAGGCTGCCTAGGTACCACGAGAGACAGGAGGAGGTGGGTGGTGCTGGGCCGCATGGGATGGGGCACCTGCCTGATACCACAGGGAGGCAGTGGGGGGTGACAATGCCAGCTGCTCGGCCCCTGGGGCCCCCTACCTGTTCTCGAGGCCTGGAGTAACAGGAAGTGAAAGTGTTCCTCGCAGAGAGGAAGCTGAGCGGGCTGGGGGAAGAGGCGGGGCTGGGGGGTATCTGAAATCGACCTTCCTCCCTCTTTTCCGGGGCTCAGGCCTTGGGAGGAAAGGACCCTGGCAGCCTGGGAGTCCAGGGGAGAGCCACAAGGCTCCCACTGCCCCGAGGCCCCTCTTGGCACCTGCGCTCTGCTCCTCACACAGGCCTGTAGATGCCCCAGTTTCCATCGAGGCCCAAAATCTGACCCTCCCTCCAGTGGCTTCCCGGTGCGCCCACAGAAAGGAACAGCGAGGCCAGACAGCTAAGTGTTAGTTGTCTCTCGTTTTTAATTTCTCTCCGATAAGCAACGCCTCTGTCCATCCCCGAGTGGGAAGTGGGTCCTGAGTGAAGGGGGCCCAGCACTCACTTTGGGAGTTGGAGGCAGGGACTTGGGGGTCCCCCACAGGGTGTGAGTCATGTTTGGAAGGCCCCTCCCCGCCCCCAGGGATGGTTAGGTTTTGGCCACAGGCCCCTGGGAGCAGCAGAGGGCGTGGGGGCCCGGGACCCCTGTCCTGGGATCCTGTGTCGGTTAGAAGTGTGGAGGCACCCCCGGCCCTGGGAGCAGTTAGAGATGAGGGAGGTTGAGCCTCACCCTGGGGTGGGTGGAGGCTGCAGGGGTTAGAGCCAGGCTGCCCACGCCTCGGCCCCTTGGAGACGTTAGAGATCTGCCGGATCCGGGGGTCTGGGATCCCCGTTTTGGGAGGGAGAGGTTAAGAGACTGAGGAAATGTTCTGAGCTCCCCTGACAAGAGCTAAAAGTTAGAGGGGGCAGGGGCTGGTGGGGCTCAGCTGTCCCAAAGGAGCGGGGCGTCCCGCCCGGGGGACACGCTGTCACTGTGGTTTCTCTCCCTCCGTGGTCCGGGCTTCCTCCTTGGCGGGAGGTGGAGACTTGCTGGGGGAACCTGAAGTGGTGGGGTTGGGGCTTCCCGGCCCTGACTGGGCGTCTATGCTGGCATGCTCCTTCCGGACGAGGTCCTCCAGCTCCTTCTGCAGGGGGCAAAGGTCACAGAGGTCAGCGGACCCCATGCGGCCCAGGGACTGGGCTCAGGGTGGGCTGGGCCGCGCAGTCTCCTCACCTTCCATCCGAGGAGGTCAGCAAGGGCCAGGCAGCCCTGGTCGCAGTCCCCCAGCCAGGCCACGTCCCTGCGGGCGGGTGAGAGAGTCAGAGCTCCCGGGCTGGTCCCAGGCCCCTGCCGCTTCTGCCCTGTCCCTCTGTCTTCGCGCCTTCCCTCGCTCTGTGGCCCTGGCCCTTGCAGGCTACCCCCCCCCCCCACCACAGGCCCAGGCCTCACCTGTAGGCCTTCTTGGAGTCAAAGTCCATGCCTCCGCCGAGACCCATCATCATTCCCAGGAAGGGGTCCGTCTGCAGGGGACGGGGGGAACGGCGGGGGGGTAGCTAAGAGCACCGACCTTGCAGCCAGGCGGCCTGGGTCTGCATCCCAGCTCGGTGACTTCACTCCAGGGACCTGACCTCTCTGAACCTCAGTTTCCCTATCTGTCGAGTGGGGGTGATCATGGAACCCACTCCCAGGTGGTCCTGGCAGTGGGTTAATACACAGAAAATGCTTAGCTCAGCATCTGGCACATGGTATGCTTTGCTGCTTGGAGGAAACATCTCTCCCCGGGAGGGAGGCCTGCCTGGGAACGAGGTGACCTCAGGAAAGGAGCCGAGACAGGGAGCGGGGGCCCCAGGGGCACAGCTGAAGGCCGTGGTCCGGTGGGCCCTGACTCCTCAGTCCCGGGAAGCACACGTTCCTGCTTCTGCTTAAGTCGCTTTGAGCTGGGGTTCAGTCACTTGCTGAAAAGGGTCCTGAATGGCGCAGAGGCCTGCGGAATCCTAGGGTCAGAGGAGCTGGAAGCTGACCCTCTCGACTCCAGATGCCTGGTTCCGAGCTGAGGGGTCCAAAGACTGAGACCTAGAGACCTGTCCCCTCATGCCCGAGGAGGCCACTGGGAGGGAACATGGGACCCAAGTGAGGAGGAGGAGGGGAGAACGGAAGGATGTGAATCCAAGCCACTCACCTGGCCAGCTTTCTCCTTGTTGATGAGCAGGCGCGGGGTGGACAGGGGCGCCCTGAGGGGACGGCGAGCTGAGTGGTGAGGATCCCTGGCGGCTCCCCAGTCCCCAGCACCCCACAGCCCCGCCCCCGACGCCCGACCTACTTGCTGATGAGGGATGCAAAGGGCTGCACCTGCAGGGAGGTGCCCATGATGATGAGGAGGTCCACTTTCAGGAAGTCCTGGAGGGGGTGGCCAGTGAGGGCTCTGGGCTCTGGGAGCCTTCCCTGCCTCCCCCGCCCACCTGCAGCTGGCTGAGGAAGGGCCCTCCCCGGGGCGGGGCTGCCCCCACAGGCTGGCGGGGTGGCGGGCGGTGGCAGGGAGGGACACTCACTGACTGCATGCAGGAGAAGAACCGCGCTGGGAGGCTCTCCCCGAAGAACACGATGTCTGGGGCAGAGAGAGGTGGACAGACGCATGGATGGAGAGACGGAAAGAGACGGTGAAGTGGGGGCACAGAGAGAGAGAACAGGCCGGAGCGGAAGGCAGACCCAGGGGCTGAGGGGGAGTGCAGAGCAGCGGGGACAGGCCAGGGGCACAGAACCTACTCCCCCTGGGGCAGATCTGGGGCTCCGGTCAGGGCGGGGTGAGGGTGAGGGGGCCTGTGGGACAGGGTCGCTGGGGGTGTGCTCACCAGGCTTCACCACGCTCTGACACTTCTCGCACCTGGGAGTCACCTGGGAGAAGATCTTCTCTGGGCGCGGGAAGGGAAGGAGAGAAGGAGCTAAGAGGCTCTGGGCTGGGGCTGCCCCGCCCCCTCCCTTCACAGTCAACAAACACAGCTCAGAAAGCGGGGGGACCGGGGGGGGGGGGTGCCTGCCCAGAAAGGACCCCCCCCTTCTTAGAGAACAGCCCCCACCACCCCCAGCCCCCAGGATTCCGGGGGGCAGGGGGCTCCAGCCCCAGGCTCTAGCCCTTGAATGGCAGAATAAAGGGAGGAGCAGACGCTGGCCCCTAACAGGGGATCACCATCCCCGGCTCAGGGATCTGGACTCAGGGGAGGAGTTCCTCCAGTGGGGCTGTGGGGGCAGCCCTGGCTCAAGCTGTTAGAGGGGCCTGGCGGGTCCCAGGCTGGTGGCGGAGAGCGAGGGAAGCATATGCAGATGCCCCTGGGGTGAGGACAAATGCTTAGGCCCAGCTGCTTCCCACCCTCAGGCTCTGTGACAGACCCCCCCCACCATCCTTGTGACAATACTCCTTATTGCTTATTGATGAGGGACACTTGAAAACAGTTGCTCACTTGCAACTCACAGATCCTAGCTTGTTCGTGCAACTATTCATTCATTCCTTCATCAGATATTCACAGAGCACTGTTTTATGTCTGTAATTTACTTGAAAATATTTCTGCCTTGACAGCATGCTATTCTGTGGGTGACGCATGTGACATCGCCATAAATGAAACACGGCGGGGGGATGTGAATTGTGTGGTCCCCAGCTGCGCGCAGCGGGCTGGTCAGGATCCAGGGCCCGGGGCGGTCAGCTGGCCACACTCCTCCACGTGCGGCAGCTGTCCTGTCTCACATGGACACCAGGGGCTTTGTGAAATCAGCATAAAGAAGGTCAGAAAAGGCTTCCCACCAGTGAAATAAGCGGCTTCTTAATCCGCACAATCGATGTCAGAAATAGGGCTTCACTGGTATTCAAGAAATGTAGATTGGCTGGGCTTATTTTTTGGACACTTACATCAACAGGGCCCATGATTCTAGCAAAGCTTGTAGTCTGCACCCTGAGCGACAGCCCTGGGCTTCCTTCCGAACCAGGGCTGTGTCTGGTCCCAGGCACCACAGATTCCACTCGCCTGAATCTGATAACGGCTGAGCGAATCTCGTGCCCCAGCACAGTGCTGGCCAACGTGGTGGTCACAGCCACACGTGGCTTTTTAAATTGAAATTAATAAAAACTAAAGAAAATCTAAAATTCAGTTCCTGGGTCCCACTCGCCACACTTCAAGCGCTCCGCGGCCATGTGTAGCCAGTGGCTGCCGTGTTGGACAGCGCAGCACGGACTCTCTCCCTCCTCTCAGAAAGTTCTACGGGACAGCTCTGCTCTTCTCAGAAGGCAGTCGCATTTGCCTTGACGGGCAGCTCAGTAAGATGAGGTCGGAGCCCCTCGAAGGACTAAGCTCGGGTCTGTACAAGCACGTGGGTGCCTCTCTGCTAAGGCACGTCAGCGTGTGGCTGAAGTTGGTCTGGGGCTTGCATCCATTACAACCTGGCTGCAAGCTGGTGTGGGGAGCAATGAAGCCCTACTGCCACTTCATCTTGGAGGGCTGCCATTATCTGCTAAAAAGAGCCCCAGAGCCGTGCAGGACAGAACTGTGCCACTTGGTGGAGAGCCTGCTCCTGGCGCTGAGGAGGGGACGGTGGGCGGAAAGCCTGTCCTCGAGGATGGCCTCCAGCCGCTCACCTTTCATCCAGCCCAGCGTGTACTCCCGCCGGCAGACGGGGCTGATGCAGTGCGACGTGTAGAAGGTGCCGTGGGCCTCCACCAGGTCCTCAGGCTCTAGCCCCGCCACGCGCTCCAGGGTGTCTATGTTCTGGAGGGAGAGAGACGGAAGAGAGATGGGGAGAAGTAGGGGCAGGGTATGTCTGAAAGCCACTGAACGGGTCAAGGTCATAGACGCTTAAAAGCAGGGGACCAAACTCAAATGTCTATGAGCCCAGGCCCACTGCCACCACCAGCCCATATGGCATTTTTTGCAAATTCAGACCACTTTGCTTCCACTTTTCAGAAAATTTGTCTTGCTAGAAGCCCACACTTTAGTGCCACCTGCCAGAAATTGAAATAAATGTACAAATCCACAACGTCTTCACTGTAAATGGAGCCCTCTCAGACACAGCACCCTCGTGCAGTACTCAACCTGCACAGCTGTACGTGGCAGCCCTGGCCAGGCATTAACATAAATAGACAAATCAGGAGGGGTCATTTGGCTTGAGTCACACTGTTTGCCTACTGAGCAGTCAGGTTTCTTACTATGGTCTGTTTCATAGATGGCATGTTAACTTTCATTCTCTTAAGACAGAGATACGTTCCTCATTAAACAAGAGAGAACGTTCTCTTCCACTTAGACATTTGTGCTCGCTCCTTGTTCTCAAAACACACAGCCTCCTCTGGAGCAGCTTTTGTTTGCCCGTGAGGAATGGTGCTAACGGGGGACACGGGCAGACATTCGACGCATCACACGCGCCCCACAGCTGAACCCACAAGCTTTCCCAGAGGCTCCATGAACAGCATCAGGGTTCCCTTTCAAGGGCAGTGGCTGCTCCCCGCCAGCAGTCAGCTTGTCCCCTGAACGCACAGACAAGAGTCACTGTTCCCAGCTCTGCAGCTCCCCCCCGACTAGAAATCCAAGTTTTGCCTTTGTCGCTTGACACAGTCTCCTAGCTGACTCCCGTGCATGTGAGTACGCAGTGTGCGTGCAAATAACTAAAGAACACGGAAAAGAACTGCTAAATGCCTCTGTTATCCTTTGATGCCGCTTTTGACACAGAAGCTACAAACAAGCAAAAAAGAACGAGGCCGACCTGACGGACTAATGTAAAATGATCTCTCCAAGATGCGAAAGGTCCAGAAGAACCAAGGCAGTGGGTTCAGGATGTGGGAAAATGATACGTGAATTTGTGTGTTTGCTTCCCCAAGGGCAGAAGATCTTCGAAGCAGACACGAGAGGCGGGCGACAGCGGTGGCCTCGAGGGCGGGAAGTGGGGGGCTGGGAATACGGCCAAGGAAGTTCTCTGCTAAAGGACAAGCATCAGCGGACGCTCGATGACACACAGCAACTAACACCTGACCGCACAGGGAACGGGGCGAGGTGGGGAGGTGGGCCCGGGGCAGTGGTGGGCCGTTCCTGGAGGGGACAGTGGCCGCACAGCTCCGGCCACCCGCTCTCCCTGGGAAAGTCAGCCAGCGTGCAGCCAGCTCCTCGCACCTTCCAGGAGGGGCCTGGAGCCTGCGTTTTCAGGTGTAACCTCCTGATTTTTAAACCTCTGCTCACTTTTTGCTACCAGACATCGTGTCCCTGGGCATCGACGGCAGCTTTTGAAAAGCACGAAGCTGCTCCGTGGGTGTAGACAGGGAAGGGTCTTCCAGACAAGGAGGGGGAGCGAACAACAGCCGACGACAGACCCTCTGTCTGGTGGAAACACCATATATGTATTTAAAAGAACTCTGTGCTGTTTCGCTGTGTTGATCATGGCAACTTGACTGAACAGGACAACTGTTCTCCTGTTTGAATGGATACTGTGTCTTGACATAAAAATAGCATCGCCCAGCGCTTCGAAAGTGCTGCGTCGTCACAATTCAGAAAGACGGGAAGGCAATGTGTTCTAGAAAACTGGGTCAGTGACTGAGAGGAGCTGAGGCTGAAGGAGAGGGTGACAAGTTTGAAAAAAAATAACAGTTTCATGAAATGTGAGAGTAGAATTTTTTTCCACCTTTATCTATTTTATGTAATATGCCATTTCCAGTGTCTGTGTAGTTAAATCCATGCATTGAATACTGCAAGCAGGGGGGCGTGCCCGCACGTTGCACACTGACCCCAGAACGTGCCCACGCCGGCTTTCGTGTAAAAACAGCCTGCAGCTGGTGTGCCCTCGTGGGCAGACAGGGGTTTTGCCTCCGACAGACCTGGGGAGGGAGCAGTCGGTGTGGCCCCGATGGGTTACTTTGCCCGGGGCCTGGGTTTCTGGTGCTGGGGCCCCGGGACCCCATCCCGTCTGCTGAGTTTAAACATTGTCTGTTAGCTGCTCCTCCAGCTCAAGTCCAGACTGCTGCATCCACTGTCTGCCCTCCTCTCCACCTGGCGTCTAATGGGCATCTCAACCTCCACAGGCCTCGACCCAGACGGCTCCGCGGCCCCCACGTCCGCACTTCCCACATCCCAGGAAAACGCCAGCATCGTGGAGAGCTGTCCAGCCATCCTTGACTCCCCTCTTTCCCTCACGGTCATTCCACACCCCATCCATCAGCAAGTCCAGCCGGCTCCACCTTCAGATGGATTCATAACTTGTCTGCTTCTCCCCCTCGATGCTCTCCCCCACCCCCGGCCCAGCCTCCATCCTCTCCCGCTTGGACCATTGCAGCAGCCTCTGCCGGGTGTCTGTGCCCTCTCCCCACTGACCCCTAGTCTGTCCCCTATACGCACCCAGAGGGACCCTGTGGACACCTGGGTTAGGTCACGTCCGGGCCCTGCTCAGAGCCCCCCTGTGGCTCCATCTCACTCAGGAGAAAGGACAGAGTTCTCCCTCTGGCCCCTGAGGCCCTCCATGGTCCACCCTGCTACCTCCCTGACCTCGGCTCCCCCGTTCTGTCCAACTACTGTCCTCCTCGCTCACTCAGATCCAGCTGCTTGGGATTCCTTGAACATGCCAAATACATTCTCACCTCAGGACCCCTGCACTGGCTGTTCCCTTTGCCTGGAACACACTTTCCCCGCAGAGAATCTCGTGGCTCGCTCCTTCCCCTCCTACAGGTCTGTGTCTAAACGTCCCCTTCTCAGGGAGGCTGTCCCTGACACCTTGTTTACAACAGCACCTCCTGCCCCCCTGCACACACACATACACACGCACACAGCACTTCTGATTCCCCTTTCTGCTCAGCTGTGCTCCCCAGACTTCTGGCCCTTTCACACACGCCGTACACTGCGTCCCCATCCCGTCCACGGTCTCTCCCCACATCACAAGGTCAGCCCCGGGGGGCAGGGAGCCCTGCTCCGTCCACTGCCAGCAGGACCTGGCACTGGGTTGGTGCTCAGTAAACACTGTCACAGGAGCTGACAGACAGGGCTGCCAGCAGGGCGTGGTGAGGAGCTCATGAAATCCCACCCAGAAGGCACGTGGCCTCAGGAGAGCAGCTTTTATTGTACCTGAGCCACGTCCCATGGATAAAACTGACCCTCCGGGAAGAAAGGTCAGGTTTATCCGGAGCTGAGGCTCCTCCTGGAAGAAGAGGCCGCCCCAGCCTGGCGCCACCACCTCTCCTGGGCTGGAGCACCTGCCCCATTTGAGAAATCTGAACCTCAAAATAAAAAGAACCATCCTCCCTTCAACATCCACAAGTCAATCAACGTGGTGCACCACATTAACAAAACTAAAAACAAAAACAGCCATTCATGATAAAATGGGCACAGAAGGAAAGCACCTCAACGTGCTAAAGGCCGTATAAGACAGAGCCGCAGCCAACATCACACTCAATGGGAAAAACTGAGCGCCATCCCCCTGAGAACAGCAACAAGACAAGGGTGCCCACTCTCACCACTCTTATTCAGCATAGTACTGGAGGTTTTGGCCAGAGCAATTAGGCAGGAAAAAGAAATAAAAGGAATCCAAATAGGGAGTGAAGAAGTGAAACTCTCGCTGTTTGCAGATGACATGATTTTATGTACAGAAAACCCTAAAGAATCCATTGGAAAGGTATTAGAAATAATCAACTACTATAGCAAAGTTGCAGGGTACAAGGTCAACTTACACAAATCAATGGCATTTCTATACTCTAATAATGAACTAACAGAAAGAGAACTCAAGAACACAATCCTATTTACAATGGCAACAAAAACAATAAATTATCTTGGAATAAATTTAACCAAGGAAGTGAAAGACCTATACGATGAAAACTACAAGACTTTCCTGAAAGAAACTGATGACGACATAAAGAGATGGAAAGACATTCCATGCACATGGATTGGAAGAATAAACATAGTTAAAAATGTCCATACTACCTAAAGCAATCTACAGATTCAACGTCATCCCAAGCAGAATCCCAATGACATTCTTCACAGAAATAGAACAACGAATTGTAAAATTCATATGGGGCAACAAAAGACCCCGAATTGCTAAGGCAATCCTGAGAAAAAAGAACACAGCTGGAGGCATCACAATCCCTGACTTCAAAACATACTACAAAGCTACAGTAATCAAAACAGCATGGTACTGGTACAAAAACAGGTGCACAGATCAATGGAACAGAATTGAAAGCCCAGAAATAAAACCACACATCTATGGACAGCTTATCTTTGACAAAGGAGCTGAGGGCCTACAATGGAGAAACGAAAGTCTCTTCAATAAATGGTGTGGGGAAACCTGGACAGCCATGTGCAAAAGAATGAAAATCGACCATTCTTTTACACTATTCACAAAAATAAACTCAAAATGAGGGCCGGCCCCATGGCTGAGTGGTTGGGTTCATACACTCTGCTTCAGCAGCCCAGGGTTTCGCCAGTTCGGATCCTGGGTACGGACATCGCACTGCTTGTCAGGCCAGGCTGAGGCGGTGTCCCACATGCCACAACTACAAGGACCCACAACTAAAACATACAACTAGGTACTGGGGGGATTTGGGGGGGAAAGCAGAAAAAAAAAAAAAACCAAAATGGATCAAAGACTTAAAGGTGAGACCTGAAACCATAAGGCTTCTAGAAGAAAATGTAGGCAGTACACTCTTTGACATCAGTCTTAAAAGGATCTTTTCAGACACCATGTCTTCTCAGACAAGGGAAACAATAGAAAGAATAAACAAGTGGGACCTTATCAGACTAAAGAGCTTCTACAAGGCAAGGGAAAACAGGATTGAAACAAAAACACAACCCACCAACTGGGAAAAATATTTGCAAATCATACATCAGACAAAGGCTTCATCTCCATAATATATAAAGAACTCACACAACTCAACAATAAAAAATTAAACAACCCGATCAAAAAGTAGGCAGGGGATATGAACAGACATTTTTCCAAAGAAGATATATGGATGGCCAATAGGCACATGAAAAGATGCTCATCATCACCGATCATCAGGGAAATGCAAATCAAAACTACACTAAGATATCACCTTACACCCGTTAGAATGGCTAAAATAACCAAAATGAAAAATAGCAAATGTTGGAGAGGTCGTGGAGAAAAAGGAACCCTCATCCACTGCTGGTGGGAACGCAAACTGGTGCAGCCACTATGGAAAACAGTATGGAGATTCCTCAAAAAATTAAAAATAGAAACACTGTATGACCCAGTTATCCCACTACTGGGTATCTATCCAAAGAACTTGAAATCAACAATTCAAAGAGACTTATGCACCCCTATGTTCATTGCAGCACTATTTACAACAGCCAAGACGTGAAAGCAACCCAAGTGCCCATTGATGGATGATTGGATAAAGAAGATGTAGTATATACACAATGGAATACTACTCAGCCATAAAAAAGGACAAAATCGTCCCATTCACAACAACATGGATGGACCTTGAGGGTATAACGCTAAGTGAAATAAGCCAGATAGAGAAAGACGAACTCTGTATGACTCCTCATATGAGGAAGATAAACAAACACATGCACAAAGAGAAGAGATTAGTGGTTACAGGGGAAAGGGGAGTGGAGGATGGGCCCAAAGGGTGAAGGGGTGCACCTACAACATGACTGACAGATAATAATGTACAACTGAAATTTCACAAAATGATGAACTATCATAATCTCAATT
Source organism: Equus quagga (assembly GCF_021613505.1). Lineage (NCBI taxonomy): Eukaryota > Metazoa > Chordata > Mammalia > Perissodactyla > Equidae > Equus > Equus quagga. Next base: position 98,236,234 of record NC_060279.1, on the reverse strand, counting down.
AAAAAAAAAAGACCCATCCTCCCCCTGGTGGCAGCTTCTGAGGCTGCAGGCTCCAAATCGCCAGGCGCGGGAAGAAAATGTTAGAACACTTGTTTTTATGCCGCTGCTCTCTCGATTTAGAACTAGGCGCTGAGGCATGAATGATAACCTGCACACATCAGTGCTATAGTACACCACGTGACTGCAGTACGTGATCATAAAACAAAGGTAGAGGTGCAGGCGTTTTTCATTTTAGGGGTGCGACACCCTGAAGGTCCCGTTGACGGGTCCAGAAGTGTACAGTGAAAGCTCTCCCGGCTGAGTCCCCAGGGCGCGGCCCCCGCCAAGGACCGCACAGGAACGAGCCGCGGCCCCACTCCCGGCCCCGTGCGGATTACAGGAAAGCCCTCTCCCTGAAGACGCCGCGTGCAGCGGCTGGAAAACCGTCAGAGCCAGTCATTGTGGCATCATCCGCTGGAAAACCCTAACGAACATAAAATCTACAGGGCGCGCGGCGTCCCCTCAGACATGGGATCCTTCCCCGGGATAGGAGATGGCCCAGGGAGGAGGTCGCTGCCACGTCCCCACAGACCCGAGAGGGCGCCGCTGTGCTGGCCTCTGATTTATAGAAGGGGAAACTGAGGCTGCGAGAGGGGAAGCGACACCATGCAAGGCCCACGATGAAGAAGCAGTGGCCCGAGCTCTCAGGCACTGAGGTGCCAGGACACCTCCGGCAGCCTGACCCCTCCTAGGGCCGGTGCCATCCCCTTGGGGTCCCTGCCCCGCTCCTCCCTGGGCGCTCCCGCTCCGCCCCTCCCAGGGCTGGGGGTCCCACCCCGCTCCTCCTAGGGGGCCCCGCCCCGCCTACCTGCGTGTAGCAGCGCAGGAGCAGCCCCTTCTCCTTCAGCAGGCGCAGGAAGTAGTGACAGATGGTGGGCTGCAGGGGAGCAATCGCGACAATGCTGATGTAACCGAGAACACCCCCTCCCCCGCACTGCCCCCAGGAGCTGTCCCAGGCCTGTGTCACCTCACGGAATCCTCCCACAGCCTCGTGAGGCACAGACCTTCCCTATCCCCATTTCACAGAGGAGGAAACTGAGGCCCGGGGAGGCTGCCTGTCTTGCCGAAGCCACACGGCCGGTAAGTTGCAGAGTGGGGGTTCGCACAAAAGCAAGCCCGGCTCCAGAGTCTGGGCTCTCCCGTGGGTTGTTGAGCCTCATGATGACCCTTTTCACATACTATTAACGGCTGCATTTTACAGATGGGAAAACCGAGCCTCGAGGTCATGGGCCCAGAGCCCATGAACTTCCTGACCATGTAATATTTGTGCAAGAGCGCCTTCCCCTTCTTGCTGTCTCCCAGCTGTCCTGTCCCCCCGCAGAAAAGAGCTCACCTTGAACTGCCCAGGATAGAGCTCCTTGGCGAGGGCAAAGAAGGGCTCTGGATGTTTCTGTGGAGAGAGGGCCGCAGGGCAGTGGGCCAGATGCCCCTGGCGGGATGAGCGCGGAGCCAGGAGACCCTACTCCCCCAAAGTTACAGACACCCCTCCTGGGGGAGCACACACCTTGAAGTAGCCAATCTCAAAGATGGCCTCCGGGTAAGGAAGGTGGTACTTCTCCAGGTTGGCGTAGAGACCGGTGGATGGGGAGCGGAAGTCAGGGATGCCCGCGGCTGGGGGAGGAGCGCAGGGAGCAAGCGATCAGGGACCTTGGCCCCGGCTATACCACACCCACCTCCCAGGTGAGCGCCCACACACGGCTCCCCTCCTGCCCTGGAAGGGGCGCCCCCACCTGGGGGTGGCTACAGGGGGAGGGGGCACTTACACGTGGAGATTCCAGCTCCCACCAAACAGATGACCCTGCGACCTGCAGGAGAGGAGTTTAGAGATCATGTGACACGGTTTGCTCACGCCCCACAACGAAGCCACCCATCACAGCCCCTGACACGGTGTACTAGGAGCCGGGCCCTGGAGCAAGCATTTCGGATGCATGAACAGTCCTCCCAGCCATCTCAAGGCGGTGGTGTTAACATCCATATTCTACAGATGAGGAAACCAAGGCTCAGAGAGGGGAAGGGGTCACAGAGTCAACTGGTGGAAGAGCCAGCATGGGGACAAAGAATCCACTGCTTGCAATTATGTCCATTTAGACAGTTTTGAGAAAAGGCCACTTGGAGAGAGTCTCTCCCCCTGACTCGATCTAGACAAAAATGCATGAGGGGCTGGCCCCATGGCTGAATGGTTAAGTTCACGCGCTCCGCTTTGGTGGCCCAGGGTTTCACTGGTTCGGATCCTGGGCGTGGACCTAGCACCGCTCATGAAGCCATGCTGAGGCGGCGTCCCACACAGCACAGCCAGAAGGACCTATGACTAGAACATAGAACTATGTACTGGGGGGCTTTGGGGAGAAGAAGAACAAAAGAAAAACGCATGAGATCTTATGAGAAGGCTGGGGCCGGGGTTCCCGGAAGGCCTGCGGGGTATTACAAAAATCTCTGGCAACACTTCGCCTTTTGGACCCGATCTTGGAGGACCATCTATTTCTAGCAGAGTATACACATTCCTTCATCATCTTACTTTTGATTCCTCTGTAAACACACATCAGCCACTGGTAGTTTCCAGGGGAAGACCAGAGATTTGTCACTCTCGGCCCGTGCCCAGTGAGCAGGAACGTGGAGCAGGGCTTCAAATCCTGGCTCTCCTGCTCACCAGCGGGGGCTTAGCCCGGATCACCCCTCGGGGCCTCAGCTTCCTGCCCTGTGAAATGGGCGTAATGACAGTAGGGACTTGGCGGGCCCATGAGAGAATGGAGGAATTCACGGAAAGCTCGGGCCGCTGCCCGGCGCTGAGCAGACAGCGCATATTGTCTACTGCTATTCTCTGCTCAATTGTGCTAAACTTCTCGAGACCCATAAACTTCTTGAGACCCAGTTGCTGGCTGGCGGGCAGCCCTCCAGGTGGTACCCTGGTGTCTGTGCATCAGTTGGGCACGCGGGACACACACAAGTGTGAGGCCCCGAGAACAGGGTGCCTCTGGGGTGTCCTGTCCAGAGGAGGCCAGCAAGGGTGAACTAGGCCGAGGCCTGCCCAGCCTCAGCCCTGGGCTTCGTCTGGGGGATACCATCAGACCAGGCCCGGCTGGACCCAGGGGGCCACGTGGGAGGGAGTATGTGCTCTGGACTCAGGGGGCCTGGGGTCGAGTCCTGACTCTGCCTCTTGTCAACTGTGTGACCCTGCACCACGTCACAGCCTCTCTGTGCCTCAGTTTCCTCGTCTGTCCAGATCACTTGTGTAACGACCTCACAAGCATAATGTGAGGACCAAATGAGAGGACGCCTGTCAAGGGCTTGGTCCAGCCTCTGGCAAACAGCCAGGGCTCAATTAATTGTTAGTATTGATTATCATCCCCTCATAGACACCCCTCATGAGCCAGTGATCCTCAAACCCAGGGGCAGCAGGACAGAAGGAACTAACGCAGTGTGGCCACTGCCTGCGTTCGCTGGGGTCAGTCCAAGCCAGAAGATGTCTGTGGATGGCCGCCTAGCCCGCCCAGGAGAGGGAGGCTCAGGGCAGTGGCCCGGCTGCCCGAGGAGGGAGCCGGCAGCAGGTGGAGGCTGGGGCAACTGGAGAAGACGTTCACAACAAAAGGCCGTTCAGGACCCTCAAAGGGGTGATTGTTCTAGTCGAGGACTGCCGAGGGGCTGGTTTCTCAGACGCTGGTGACCTCAACTTGCACCAAGAAATATAAATTACACGATGGCCCAGGCAAGAGGGACCTCTTTGCCAGACCTGCAACGAGCCTCCTGTAGCAATAGTCACAGGGAGCATTCACACAGCTCGTGCCCTGTTCGAGGCCCATTCCAGGCATTCACGTCTATATTAACTGGTTTAACGCCCAAGAACCCCGTGGGTAGATACTATTACTATCATCTTCATTCCATCAAACATGCCCAGCCAATGAGGGCACAGTCATTGGCTCAGCAATGGAGATATGACCCAGGTCTGCCAATCAGAGACACACTGACTGGTCTGCCAATCAGAGACACACTGACTGGTTCATGGGCAGGACCCAGCCTGGGCCAACTGGAGCCAATCTCTGCTGTGTTGCTTGAACAAATGTATGGAAGATATTTGGGAGAAAGAAGCTCTCTTCAGTGGGAGTTGCTACGCTGGTGAAACTTGTATTCAGAGCTACCCCCTCAACACAGAGGAGAGCAACTCCAGAGAAGGTTATGATTTTTGACAACATGGAAGCCCCTGGATCCAGCCATACCTAAAGCTGGATTTTAGTTACAGGGTCAACACACTCCTTTTTTGGCTTTTTTAAAGGCAGGCTGAGTTGGGTTTCTTGTTACTTGCAAACAAAAGATGTGAGTGATTCAAGTGGCTGGGGCTGAGAAGTCTCTTGGGGCCCCACGCAGGCAAGGGACTTACAGCGCTCGCTCTGCATATAGCGGGCCACCCCTTCCAGGGTGAGGTCGTCCAGCAGACGCTCCTTCTGGGTGCCCAGGCCCAGCGTCTGGGAGAAGAAGTTCCGCAGGAAGTCCACTGGCCAAAAAGAAAAGAGACAGCGGCCAGGCGGGCGTTCAGCTGGGGTACACAGATGCCCCGCATGCCGCTGCCCCAGCCCTGGGGTACCCGCCTTCCCACAACTAAAGGCTCAATGCCTGGTCCAGCCAGCTGCCTCCAGGGCTGGCAGCGAACCCATTTTACCTACTTTGAATGTCACCCCTGGTGGAGGTGAACAGTGTCACCCCAATCCGTGCCTGAAACCGCCCCCCAGCAAGGGCTCCCAAGGGACATACTCACTTTCTGCTTCTCCGCCAGCCGCTCCTCCCTCAGTGTCTGAATCTGAGTCCTGGAAGGGGTGGGGGTGGGGTGGCCAGGCCCCAGAAGTGGGGTTAGGGAGGCAGGGGGGGAGCGGGGCGACACCCTGGTTCGGGGAAAAGGCTCTGGCTGGGAGGTGGGCCTGAGGAAGTGTGGGGCCATGGAGGGACATGCTGGGGGCCCCTGTGTGGGCACTGGGACAGGCCGCCTGCACTGGAGCCCCAGCCCTGCCACTCGGGAGGAGCATCATCTCATGTGGGTGACTTCACTTTCCTGAGTCTCGGTGCCCCTCATCTCGGACACAGAGTCAGAGGGCCCCCACCCCTGAGGCCACTATGAGATGACACAAGTTAACCTATGCGAGGTGCTCAGAACAGCACCCCACGGGATGAGTGCCTGGGAAGTGCTGGCTCGTGCCACTGTCACCTGCCTGGTGTCCACGTCCATGCCCTGCACCCACCTTGTTTGCTGTAGCGTGGGCCTCACCCCATCCCAGGACCCCCACAGCCCTCCTCATCAAAGCCCCTCCTAGGAATAACGCCAGTGGGAAGGCCTCGGTCCTCGCCCTCCCGCTGGAAGGCCCAGATACACCTGTCCCACCCCTCCTCCTCCTTTCTCTGCTCCTCCCATAGGCCAGGCTCCCAAACACAGGTCTTGGGACTCTGTCCCTGGGCCCTCCCTGCTTTCTCCCTCCGCCTTCCCAGGGCCACCTGCCTCATCCATGCCAATGGCCTCAGCCCAGTCACTGACGATGTCACCTCTCTGTCCCCAGATCCAGTGCTCCCACAGTCCCCTGGATACCTCCCCCTAAGGGACCCCAGGCCCCTTACTCCCACTGTGTCCCAAACCACCCTCAGCATCTCCCCCAAACCTGCGCCTCCTGCTGGGCCCCATCTCAGTGTGGCTTCCCAGTCTGTCAGACACCTCCCGCCTCCCTCCCCCACCCTCCCGCCATAATGTGTCCCCTCCTCAGGGCTCCACCTGGTCCAGCCTGTCCTATCCCCACCAGGGCCCTGTCCCGGCCTCCTCCCTAGGCTCCCAGCCTCAGTCTCCATCTCCGATCTACTCTGCTACCCTCCTTGTGATGGCCTGTTGGGATCAGCCCACTCCCTTCCACTGCGAAGGCCCTTCCCTTTGCCATCTCTGGTCTAATCATCTTTTTTTTTTGGAAGATTAGCCTTGAGCTAACATCTGCCACCAATCCTCCTCTTTTTGCTGAGGAAGACTGGCCCTGAGCTAACATCCATGCCCATCTTCCTCTACTTTATGTGTGGGATGCCTGCCACAGCATGGCTTGCCAAGCGGTGCCATGTCCGCACCCGGGATCTGAACCAGCGAACCCCGGGCCATGGAAGCAGAATGTGCGAACTTAACCACTGTGCCACCGGGCCAGGCCCTGGTCTAATCATGTGATCACGAGCATCCAGAGCCTACCACGCTGTCAGCTCCACAAAGGCAGGGATCTTTCATGTTCATCACGGGATGCCCAGCACAAGAACAGAGTCTGGCACCTGGCAGGAGCTCCAGAACTATCCACCCCTGAACAAATGAATACCTGCCGGGGCTGGACCAGGGCTGGGCCCTGCAGGGACCTCGTAAAAATGCAATTCTGACCAACTCACTCTCCTGCTTAAGCCGTCTCCCCCATCACTCACTCTCTGGTTCCAAGCCTTTTAGCATAGGAATCTCCTTTCTAGACCTTTTTTATTGCTTCTCAAGATTGTATGAGCTTTGCAAAAACTTTGATCATTAGCCAATGTATAACTTGGGGCACCAGCCTCATAATTCCCTCAGCCACCCCAGCAAAATGACCACTATTAACAGGACAATCATTTTTCCAGGCTTTTTCTCTGCAGATAAACCTCACTGTTTTTCCAGAAATGGGTTATACCATGGTACGATGCCACACCTTGCATCTTCCTGTGAACAATATCCTGTAGCCCCACCTCTGTCTTTTAAGCGGCTACAGAGTTGCACTGCAAGCACGCACCATGGTTCATTTCACCCGTCTGCTGACAGCCACTTGGGCTGTTTCCAGTTTCGCCCAGTCACAGACAATGCTGTGATTTACATCCTCGAATCTCTCTCTTTGGGACTGAGGATCCCTTTTTCACATGAAACCTTTTTCTCTGACAGCGGTTGGCTTTGGGAACCAGAGGGAGCAGCCCCAGCCTGACGGGAGCTCTTAGACCCTCTGCCGGGCATCTGTGGGGTGCACTAGTCACAGCTTCTGCTCTGCCCCGCATCTGAGCAGCGACCGCGTGTCTGGGGGTGGGCTCGCATTCTTTCAGGCTGCAGACAGTGAGGCTCTGTGGAAGGACTCGAGGGCCCTGCCCAGCACATGGGAGCAACTCGCTGTGTGTCCCCCAGCAACAGGGATGCTGGGAAGATGAAATGAGATGATGCCCACAGAGCCCTAAGCAGAGTGCCCAGCTGGAATAAGTACTCCACAAATGCTACCCACGAATATAATTAGCTGACCACCCTTGGCCACTAACTACTGGACACATCACACTCTTTCATGTCCCTGGGTCTTTGCACAAGCTGGACCCTCTGCGTGGAACACCACTTCTCACCTTGCCCCAGGAAGTTCTAAGTCACTCGTCACTGACTACAACGTGTCTGTACCTCAGTCTGACTCCCAGACCAGCCTGTGGACTCCACCATGGAAGGGACTAGCTGGAAGCTCTGTGACCCCACAAAGTTGACTCTAGACTCCCAGAGTGCCCTGAGCTCCTTTCATAATCACCCTGTTACGGCCATTCTCTAGTCACTTGTTCATGAGATCCGTGAGTTCAGGGACCAAGTCGGATCCCTGTCTCTTTCAGCCCCAGCACACATAAGGTTCAGAAGGGTCGGGCGGGGAGGAGTCTGGGAGGGCAGGCTGGGGCTGAGGCTGCACGACCTTCTCTGACAGTTCCTAGAATCCATCATTCCCCAGGAGGCTGGCCCGGGAGGTGGGGCGAGGGACTGGGGCAGTGAGCTGAGGGCCCTGGGGTAACTGTCTCCCCTCTTCCGCCTCCCCCCAGGGGAGCCGGGCGTGGGAACAAGCAGGTCTCTCTCCTTCCCTCCACCCTTTCCCCATCTCACCTGAGCCTCCTGCACCTTCCCTGCCTGGGTCTCCAGAGGGTCAGAGGCTGGGGGAGGAGCGGGGTAGACGTGGTTACAGTGTGGGGAATGGTTAAGGGGCAATGAAGGGCTTCAAGGCAGTGGGGTGGGGGCAAGAAGATCCTCTAACCTAATTATCCTGGGCGGGGGATAGTAAAGACGCAGGGGATGGGGAAAGCATATGTCTTAGGGTGGAGAGGGCTGGGGGGAGAGGTGGTGAGTGGGGGGCAGAGGCTGGGCCAGGAAGGTTTAGGAGAGGGAGGAGAAAGCAGAGCTTATAGGGCATGGAGGAAGACTTAGGAGACGTTAGGCAGGACACGGGAGCGTGTGCGCGTGTGTGCGGGGAGGGTCAGGTTCACCAGCAGAGGGAAGTTTAGAAAGGAAGGGAGAAGACAGGAAGAGATCCTCTGACTGGAGGAGTGGGGAGAGTGGGGACAGTAGGGTTAGGAGAGGCACGGGAATTAGAGGAGAGAGATAGGCGGGACACCAGGGGTTCCCGAGCATCCTACAGTTCCCTCCAAAAACCAGGTACTCTTAGCAACCGGGACCGCGGCAACCTAAGTCCTTAGAAACGAGGGTCCTTAGCGACCAAGATGCGAGAAACACGCGATCATCAGTAACTTGGGGGTCGCGGCAAACGGACCCTTAAAACCTCACGACCCAGAAACCCACCAACCTAGCAGTATGGATCACTAAGCAACGGCCGCCAAGCCCCCACTCCCCCGCGGCATGCAGCCCCTGTCTCCTGCCCCATCAAGCCCACCCTTGGGCCCCGGGGCCTGCAGCCTTCAGCCAGGCCCCGGCGCGGCCCGACTCTCCCACTCGGGCCCCCGACTCACGGTCCGGCTCGGCCATGGGTGCGGGACAGGGGCCCTCGGAGCTGTCACCGACTGCTCTGTCCCGTGACGGCACCGGAAAAGGAGGGGCAGAGATAGGGCAGAAAACTGCAACTCCCAGAAGCCGTCGCGGCCGCAAACAAGCGTTCGCACGACGTCGGGAGTGAGCCCCTCTTAGGTAAGGAAGCTACGCGAGGGCCAGACTACAAGTTCCAGAGTGCCCCGCGCCAGCAGCCATGTTGGTAAAGGGCGCCCGGAAAATGTGGGAATGGGTAGAGAGCCGCTGTCCATCTGAGTGCTCTGATTGGTTATGGTGTGGTAGGGGGCGGGGCATGGACTATTTAGCCCACTCTGATTGGGTGATTCAGGGGGCGGGTTGGGGAATTCCCCGCAGGGCGGAAACGCCAGACCTCCAGGTAGAGCCCAGCATCAGGCGGGCGGCCGCTGGGGGCCCCTGAGGATTCGGGGGCCATGGCCGGGGTCGCGTGCTTGGGGAAAGCTTCGGACGCCGACGAATGGTGCGACAGCGGCCTGGGCTCTCTGGGTCCGGACGCGGCGGCCCCCGGGGGACCGGGGCTGGGCGCGGAGCTGGGCCCGGGGCTGTCGTGGGCGCCCCTCGTCTTCGGCTACGTCACTGAGGATGGGGACACGTGAGTGAACCTTAGGTTGTCTACCCCGGCCCTAGGATCCGACTTCTGATTCCCTGTTAGTCTCTGATCCCGGCTTCCCAACCTCTCACTCCTAAATCTGATTCCGATGCTTGACTTCCTGACCTCTAACCCCCAAGTCCTAACCTTTAATGAAACCAATTTCCTCTCCAGCTTTGATCGTAATCCAGTCATGTCTGACCTTCCTTGAACTCTGGCTCTCAGAGTTCCACATCCCTATCCATTGATCTCTAAACTCGATTTGACCCTCCTGACCCCAGTCCTGAGACCGTTGTTAAAACTGTAGCTCAGGCAGGCTCCTCTTGACCTCTAACCTCCAAATACGGTCTGTGCTCCTGAGCTCTTGATTTATGACCCTTAGATTTTGATTTCCCAATTCATACTTGACCTTTGACTCTAAGATCCCACCTTTTGAGCTCTAGTTTTCAAATCTTACATTCAAAGAGAAAATATAAACTCCATGACAGCAGACATTCCTGTGTTAAACAAATATTTATCAAACTCGACCATGTTCCAGGCCGTGTTTGAGGTGCTGGTGATATGGCACCTGAAGGAAAAAGACAAAAACCCAGGGAGCGTCCATTCTAGCGAGGGTGTGTGGATGGCCAGAAGGACAGACAGACTGAGAGAAAGACAGGAAGGAAGAGAGGAAAAAGAAAGAGAGAGAGAAGGAAAGAAAGAGAGAGAAAGAAAGAAAGGGAGACAGAGAGAAAGAAAGACAGATGGGCAAGAAACAAAGAAAGAGGAAAGAAAGATGGGGAGAAACTAAGAAAGAAAGAAATGAAAGAAGAAAAAGAAAGAAGTATGGTTTGTCAGAAAGTAGTACGTTCTCTGGAGAAAAATAAAGCAGGAAAATGAGACAAGCAGACTCTCTGGCCAGATGAGCAGTCCAGGGACAAGGAGCAGCGGTGGTAAGGGCCCAGGAGGGGGTTGTCCCTGCGTTTGTGTGTTGTCTTTACTTCTGTATCCCCATAGGAAGACTCAGATCTTCTCAAAGAGCCAGATTTGGTTTCATTACTTTTCTCTTTTTTTTTTTTCTCTTTCTATTTCATTGATCTCTGTTCTGACTTTCATTATTTCTTTCTTCTGCTTCCTTTGGCTTTAATTTGTTCTTCCCTTTCTAGTTTCTTAAGGTGGGAGCTGAGGTCATTGATCTGAGACCTTTCTTCTTCTCTAATAAAGGTATTGTGTGCTGTAAATTTCCCCGAGCGCGGCTTTAGCATAGCTCACAAATTCTGATACGTGTGTTTTTAGTTTCTGTTAATTCAGTATACTCTCTAATTTCTCTTCCGAGTTCTCCTTTGGCCAGTGGATTATTTAGAGGTATGTTATTTAGTTTCTAGATATTCGGGGAACTTTCTAAATATCTCTCTTTTATTGATTTTAAATTTAATTCCATTGTGGATAGGGAACATACTTTGACTGGAATCCTTTTAAATTTATGGAGACTTGTTTTATGGCTCAGAATGTGGTGTGTGCGCTTGAAAGCAGTGTGTGTTCTGCTTTCGTGGAGTGTAGTGTCTGCTATATGTCCGTTAGAGGTCGTGTTGGTTTGTAGCGTTGTTCAAGTCTGTCTCCTTGCTAATGATTTTGTCTCCTTGTTCTTTCACCTATTGAGAGAGGGGTGTTGAAATCTCCAACAGTAATCGTGGATTTGTCTATTTCCCCTTGAAATTCTATCAGGTTTTGCTTCATGTAATTTGATGCTCTGTTATTAGGGTCACATATGTTTAGGATTATTATGTCCTCTTGATTAATTGATCTCTTTATCCTTATAAACTAACCTTCTCTATCCCTGGTAATAGTCCTTGCTTTGAAATCTATTTTTTCTGATATTAAAATACTCCTGCTGTCTTTTGGCTGACTGGTGGTATATCTTTTCCCATCCTTTTATTTTTAACCTATTTTTTTTAATATTTATATTTAAAGAGTGTTTCTTCTAGGCAGCATGGAGTTAAGTTTTACTTTTTAAGTCTATCTGACAATTTCTTCCTTTTAATTGGAGTGTTTAGACCATTTACACTTAATTTAATTATTGATATGGTTATGTTTATCATATTGTTAGTCATTTTCCACTTTTCTCTCCCTTGTTTCCGTTTTCCCATTTTTCTGGCTTCTTTTGGAACGAGCAAATTTTATTCCCCTGTATTTCTTCTGTTGGCTTATCAGCTTTAACTGTCTGTTATCTTAGCGGTGGCTTTGAAAGACGAGGGTTGGCAAACAGTGGCCTCCAGCCAGCCACTTGCTTCTGGATGGCTATGAGCTAAGAATGGTTTTTACGTTTTTAAATGGTTGAAACCAATAAAAAGAAGAATATTTTGTGGCGAATGAAAATTATAGGAAATTCTAATTAGTCTCCATAAGTAAAGTTCTGTTGGAACAGAGCCACGCTCGTTCATTGACATATTGCCAATGGCTGCTTTTCCATGACAACAGCAGAGTTGAGTAGTACAAGAGAGACCTTGTGACCCACAAAGCCTAAAATATTTACCTGGGCCCTTACAGAGAAAGTTTGCCGGGGCTGGCCCGGTGGCAGAGTGGTTGAGTTCACGCTCTCTGCTTTGGTGGCCGGGGGTTCACAGATTCGGATCCCAGGCACAGACCTAGCACCGCTTGTCACGCTATGCTGTGGCAGCATCCCACATACAAAATAGAGGAAGATGAGCACAGATGTTAGCTCAGGGCCGATCTTCCACACGAAAAAAAAGAAAAAGTTTGCTGACCCCTGCTTTAGGGCTTATAGTACAGCTTTAACTTATTATGGGCTGCCTTCAAGTGATGTTACACCACTTTGCATAGAGTAAAAGAACCTTAGAATAATGTATTTCCTTTTTTTTTAAAGATTTTATTTTTTTCCTTTTTCTCTCCAAAGCCCCCCAGTACATAGTTGTATGTTCTTAGTTGTGGGTCCTTATAGTTGTGGCATGTGGGACACTGCCTCAGCGTGGCTTGATGAGCAGTGTCATGTCTGCGCCCAGGATTTGAACCGACGAAACACTGGGCCGCCTGCAGCAGAGCACGCGAACTTAACCACTCAGCCACGGGGCTGGCCCCAGAATAGTGTATTTCTATTTGTCCCCTCCTGGCCTTTATGCAATGTTGTCATACATTTTACTTGTATGTATGTCATAAGCTCCACTAAATATTTTTATTATTTTTGCTTAAACAGTCAATTATTTCTTAAAAGTTGTCTTCTAAAGAGACAGACACTAAGAGAAAAAACATGTATTTACTCCTATAGTTACTATTTCTGGTATTTTTTATCCTTTTGTATAGATCCGTTTTTCCATCGGAGAGCATCTACCTTTTGCTGGCAGAGTTCCTTAACATTTCTCGTGGTGTGGGTCTGCTGAGTTCCTTCGGCTTTTGTGTATCTGAAAACACTTTATTTTGTCTTTGTTTTTAGAAGATATTTTTGCTGGGTTAAAGAATTCTAGGTTGGCCGTCTTTGAGTACTTCCAAGATGTCGCCCTACTGTGTTCTCTTGCATTATTTCCCGCGTGAAATCTGTTGTCATCCTTATTTTTATTCCCCTGTACTTAAGGTATCTTTTTCTCTGGCTGCCTTTAAGATCTTTATCTTTCTTACTGATTTTGAACAGATTTTTTATCACGGGCATTGATGTAGTTTTCTTTGTATTTCTTGTTCCTGGGAGTCATTGAGCTTCTTGGATCTGTGGGTTCATAGTTTTCACCAAATTTGGAAAATTTCCAGACATTGTTTCTTCAGTTATTTTGTCGATCCCTCTCCTCCTTTAGGGACCTCAGTTACAAATATATTAGGCTGGGGCTTGCCTGGTGGTGCAGCGGTTAAGTTTGCATGTTCCACTTCGGTGGCCTGGGATTCGCCAGTTTGGATCCCGGGTGTGGACATGGCACCACTTGTCAAGCCATGCTGTGGCAGGCGTCCCACATATAAAGTAGAGGAAGATGGGCATGGATGTTAGCTCAGGGCCAGTCTTCCTCAGCAAAAAGAGGAGGATTGGCAGCAGATGTTAGCTCAGGGCTAATCTTCCTCAAAAAACAAACAAAAAAAAACCCCACAAATATATTAGGCGGCTTGAAGTTGTCCCACAGCTCACTGATGCTCTCTTCATTTTGAAATATTCTCCTTGTGTTTCTTTCTGGGTAGTTTCTATCATGAAGTCTTCAAGTTCATTAATCCTTTCTTCTGCAGTGTGTAACCTGTTGTTAACCCCATCCCGTATATTTTTCATTTCAGGCACTACAGTTTTTATCTCTGGGAGTTCAATTTGAGTCCTTTTCTTTTATCATCCATGTCTCTACTTAACTTTTTGAATGTATGGGATACAGTGATAATGAATTGTTTTACTGTTCGTTCGCTAATTCTAACATCTGGCTCGTTTCTGGGTCAATTTCAACGGATTGATTATTCTCATTATGGAGCATGTTTTCCTGCTTCTTTGCATGCTGATAATCTCCGATTAGCTGCCAGGCATTGTGGATTTTACCTTCTTAGGCTGGATATCTTGTATTCCTATAAATATTCTTGCCTATTATTCTGGGATGCAGTTTACAATACTTGCAAGTAGCTTGATTCTTTTGGGTTTTGCGTTTATGATTTGTTAGGTGGGTCCTGAGCAGTGGTCCATCTAGGACTCATTATTCCCCACTACTGAGGCAAAACCTTCCTGAATATTCTACCCAATGTCCTGTGAATTATGGGTCTTTCCTAGACTGGCTGGTGGGAACAGGGTATTCCTGGCCCCGTGTGAGCAATGGGCATGGTTCTCTAACCCTTTTGGGTGGTTTTTCCCCCAGACTGGGGTATTTCCTTATACCCACGCACCGATCAGTGTTGTCCTAAGTACTCAAGAGGCCCCTCTGCAGATCTCTGGGGTCTCTCCCTGTGGGGTGCTCTCCTCTCGGGGTATCTACTCTATGACTCTAGCCGCCTTGCTCTCCCCAGACTCAGCTCCACCTCCTCACCTCGGGCAGTCTGCTGGGCCCTGGCGGGGTTCCCCCTCACTGCTCTGTGGCTTGGAAACTGTCACCACAGTGAGCTGTGCCAGTCCGTCAGAGGACTCATCTCGCTTGTTTCCTCTCTCTCAGGGATCATTTTCATTCATCGCGTGATGTCCAGTATCTTGAAAACTGTTGTTTCATAAACTGTATCTTGTCTGATTTTTTTGAGGGAAATCTAGTCCAGTGACTTCATCTTGGGAGGAAGTAGAAGTCCCACTTAATAAATATTGATTAAACAAATTTGCTGGGTTGACTCAGACCTGCCCCTCCCAGATCCCTGACAACTTCTTCCAGAACTGTGGTCACAGTGCCTAGCACACAGTCGGTGCTCCATGTTTGTTGAGTGAAGAAACACGAGAGTACTTGACCTCTTGCCTCTGACCCCAGTCTTTGTCCTCAGGGCGCTGCACTTGGCTGTCATTCATCAGCATGAACCCTTCCTGGATTTCCTCCTGGGTTTTGCGGCTGGCACTGAGTACCTGGACCTGCAGAATGACCTGGGCCAGGTGAGCCACCGGGGGACAGTGTCGGTCTTGGGGGCCAGGATTCTCAGTGTGGCCCCTAACCCCTTCCCTCTGCTCCTGCAGACAGCCTTGCACCTGGCAGCCATCCTGGAGGAGGCATCCACGGTGGAGAAGTTGTATGCAGCAGGCGCCGGCTTGTGCGTGGCAGAGCGTGGGGGCCACACGGCGCTGCACCTGGCTTGCCGTGTGGGGGCACACGCCTGCGCTCGTGTGCTGCTCCAGCCTCGCCCCCGGCGCCCCCGGGGAGCCCCCAGCACCTACCTCGCTCAGGACCCCGACCACACCCCCAACACTGACCATACTCCTGTTGCCTTGTACCCCGACCCCGACTTGGAGAAGGAAGAGGATGAGAGCGAGGAGGACTGGAAGCTGCAACTTGAGGCTGAAAACTATGAGGGTGAGGTCTCCAGTCCCCGGGCAGGGCCCAGGCTCCCAGGCAGGGCAAGAGCACCGGCTCTTAGCTCAGCTCTCCTGGCTCAAGACCCAGCCCCTTGGGAAGGAATCCTGAGGCATCAGGGCCCCACGCATCACGAACAAGGACTCCCACCCTGGCCCTGAATTAATAGGAATGGACATGTGGGACCCAGGACTCCCAACTGGGGGCCCCAGACCAGCTGGACCCAGACCTGTCACCCATAAGCCTAGAGCTACGATCTGATTGTTAGGCCAGGGCTCCCCAGCTGGAAGGCACAACTCACCCTGCAGGCCCCCCCACCCCCCCTCGGCCCCCCACAGGTCCTTGCCCACCCAGGACGAGGGAACTCAAGGCCCAGGCCTTCTGTGAAACTTTGGCAGCCCGTGTTCCCAGAAATTGACACTGGCTTCAGGGACAGCCTTCGTCAGCAAGGTCTCATGGGAAAAACGACCCCGTCTACCCAGGGCCCTGGCGTCTGAGTCTGAGCTCCCCCATCTCTAAGCCCAGCTACCTGGGACCAGGCCCTTCCACGAGGAGACTGAGATCACCCAGGACCCAGTGTTCAGGGCCCATCCCACCCCTCAAGGTCACAGGCCCTTCAACTACTCAGGACCCAGGAATTTGGGGGCAAGTCCTTCGTGAAGTAAGACCAGAGACTCAGGTCTCTTGGCCCCGAGATCCTGGCCTCCCATCCAGAGACCCCAGGCTCCTCACCCATAGTCCCAAGGGCCCCCCACCCCAGGCAGTGGCAGTTCCAGCACATTCCAGACCACCCGAGACTTAGGCATTTGGGATGCAGGTGCCTCTTTGCCATACCCAGGAGCTCAGGAGCCAGACCCCAAACCCTCAGGCCACAAAGCCCTCCCCCAGGATCATGGCATTGCCTCCATCATCTGACACCAGTCACTTTGTCCCCAGGCCACACCCCACTCCATGTGGCCGTCATCCACAAAGATGCAGAGATGGTCCAGCTGCTCCGGGAGGCTGGAGCTGACCTCAACAAACCGGTGAGCCGCCCCGGGGAGAAGGTGCGGCTGGGTTGGGGCTGTCCCCTGGTGGGGGGGGAGCGGGCCTCCTCTGACCTCTCTGCTGCCCCTCCCAGGAGCCCACGTGCGGCCGGAGCCCCCTGCACTTGGCTGTTGAGGCCCAGGCGGCCGACGTGCTGGAGCTTCTCCTGAGGGCAGGCGCCGACCCCACAGCCCGCATGTACGGTGGCCGCACCCCGCTGGGCAGCGCCACGCTCCGGCCCAACCCCATCCTCGCCCGCCTCCTCCGTGCACACGGAGCCCCTGAGCCCGAGGACGAGGACGAGAAGCCCGGCCCCTGCAGCAGCAGCAGTAGCGACAGCGACAGCGGGGACGAGGGCGTGAGTCAGGAGGAGAGACGGGTGGCCCAGCTGGGGGGTCAGGGTAAACGGGCAGGTCAGAAGGGGGAGAACAGGCGTCTGGCAGCGCACGGAGACCGACCTTGGGCTGCTGCGATTAGAGAACCCAGGCAGCGGTGCCAGTGACATCGGGCAGCCATGATTGAGACAGGAGTGGGGAAAGACCTTAGCCAGCGGTGAGGGGATTTCATTGGGGAACTCAGGCAGCAGAGGCACTGCCTCGGGCAGGGGACAAGGGTGCCTGTTGGTGGTTGAGGAATTTGGGTGAAGGCGGAGGGAGTGGGCGGAGGAGGGAGACCTCGGGGCTGTGGCTGCTGAGAACCCGCCTCAGCAGGCCTGGAGCCCCGGCAGCAGCCAGGGGACGACACAGGCCGGGGAGAGGCGACCTTGGAAGTGGTGGGGGGATAACTAGGAGCAGGGGAGTTGAAGCAGCGGGGCCCTCGGGCTTCAAGGGCAGAGCCACCGCTCAGGGTGGGTGGAAGAGCTGGGGCAGCGGCAGGTGGCAGCCGCCTGAGCCCTCTGCCTGTCCCCTCTGCCCCCAGGATGAATACGACGACATCGTGGTCCACAGAGGCCGGAGCCAGAACCCGCTACCTCCTGCCCCAGCCTCCAAACCTCTCCCTGACGACCCTGTCTGACCGCCTTGTGAATAGAATCTCCAGTTTAATAAAATCCCAGTTCTGCCAGCCAGAGTGCGGACGGCCAGGCGCCTTCCCGGGCCTCTGGTTCATTCCCGGGCCTCTGGTTCATTCCCGGGCCTCTGGTTCATTCCCGGGCCTCTGGTTCATTCCCGGGCCCTGGCCCTCGGAAAGCAAGTCCCTCACAGTCCGCCTGGGTGGTTTTCTCTGTGCTTTATTCACTGGGAAGGGTTGGTGGGCAAGATGGGGGTCAGGCGTTTCCTGAGCCGGGCCGAGCCCAGTGCTCTCCCCAGCTCCCGCCTAGCCCCGCAGGCCTGCTTCCAAGGCACACTCCTCATCCCACTCCTGTGGGTGGGGGAGCGGGCTGGGGGCCCTGGGGGTCAACAATCCTAAGCCATTGGGTGTGTTGGGAAGAAGGAGGACGTGAGGTCGGGGGTCAGCCCGCCCTCTGGAGCTCCTCCCCCAACATCGCCGCCGCCTCCTTCAGCTCTTCTCTGATATGCTCCAGCCGCTCCATCTCACGCTCCTGCTGGGATCAGAAACGGGGTGGTCAGCGCCCACCTTTAAGGGTAGGCCTCCTCAGTGGTCACCCATGACCATATCTGTCCACACAATGGTAGCCAGCAGTGGTCATCCTGGATGGCAGTTGTGGCCCTAGCAGTCACCACAACCCTGGAAGAGTTATGTTGGCCAACATGTGAGGTCTGCGTTGACTCCGGAGCCAAAAGCAGCAGACGTGGGCCTAGCCGGGGTGCCCAACCCAGATGCCATGGCCCATTAGTGATGGGATGGCCCCTGTGGCTACTGCCACCAATCGTGGTGACATCTTACATTCCATGACCCAGTGATGGTTCTATAGTTCTGTGAACCAGGCATGGCGGCTGCTTTCCATGCGGCCAACTGGCTTGTTTTGGACTAGCAGTGGTGGCTAACTTGAACGCGTCTGTGCCATAACGGCAGCCATCGTGGTTACTGGAATCCAGTACGGAAGCCGTCTTGGTCAAGTAGAGGCCCTGCTTGGATGTTGCTACCTAGTCCTGGCATCATCCTGGTCACCGTGACCCACTCGTGGTGGATCTCGCCCTGTTTACGGCCCAACCCTGGTAGCTGTTGGGTAGCAATCCCACTGACATTTGGTCCACCCCGCGCCCCCACTGCCTCCTCCGCTCACCTCCTTCTCCAAAGCCTCTTCCTTCTCCTTCTGCTTGGCCTCAGCTTCTGGCTGGCGGAGGTGGTAGTGGTGCGGCGAGTCCTCGGGCCTTTCTCCTCCCCGCCCCCGGGCCCCCTGCCACAGGCCGCGGCCCCCACCCAGCACCTGCACACCCTTGTCTTCCGCCTCGAACTGGGCCGTCTCCTCGTCATTGGCCTGCTCTGCCACCCGCTGCCGGGGCCCCCCTCCACCCTCTAAATGCCGCTTCCACGGGCCCTCGGAGGTGTCCAAGGGCCCCCTCTTCTTTTCCTTTTCCTCCTCCTCCTCCTCCTCCTCGCGGTCCTCCTCGTGGCGGAGCTGGCTGTGGAGCTCCTTGCGGATGACCTGTTCCCGCACCTTGGACTTGTGGGTCCTCTCTGCTGCCTCCTCTTCCTCGTCCCTCGCCTCGTGGCTGGACCTCGTCTTCCCAGCCTCCTGCTTCTTCAAGGCCCCAATCAGGAGGCCTTTCTCCCTGGCGGACACACAGCCGTGGGGCTCTGTCTCACACATTTCTAGTGGAAAGAGAGGATGCTCTCGGTGCAGCAGACCTGGAAACGGAGCTAGAGGAGTTCTGGGGGGCTGCCTGAGGCCCCACAGGGGGACTGCCAGCACTGGGAGAGGACATTCTCTGCCCCGCTCCCATTCCTCTGCAGGGAGCCCAAGGGTGGGGCTGGGGCCCCAGCTCCATCAGGCTGGACCCGCTGGGCAGTGCTGTGCCAGCCCAGGCAGGAGGGCCCTGGAGTGAGAAGAGGACCCCTTCCTCCAGGTGGCCCTGGGCAGACCCCTGGGCGCGGCAGGGGCTCCTTACCCTTGTGGAGGAGAGCGGTGCAGGGGCCTTTCTGGGCCTGGCCCAGCGTCAGCACTTCTGTGACCACCTCTGCCAGACAGTGGGTCAGCTGGGATGAAGGGTCAGAGGGGAGGTTGAGGGCAGGGCAGATGGGGGGAACGAGAACAGTTGGAGGGTTAGAGGGGAGACGAGGATCAGGGAGGAGGCTGGCAGGGAGGGCAAGGCGGCCACACTCCTCACCTCCTCCTTGGAGGGTCTTGGTGCCAAGGGAGCAGCGGTGGCTGTGAGGAAGGAGATGGGGGCTGGGCTTGGACCCTCGGCGCTGTCCTCGGTGCTGATTCCAGCTCCAAGGGCCGCCTGGTACCCACGGGCCCCCCGCCCCAGCCCACCTGCCAGGTGCACCAGTCCACCTGGGAGCTCGGCCCATTAAGTGTAGTCCGACTCCACTGGGTTGCACCGTCCCTGCCCCGGTCACCCCACTCCCAGGCTGGCCGCCCCAGTCCCCCCGGTGTCTGGTACTCACCGGCCCCCAGCAGCAGCACCAGCAGCAGGGGCAGGGGCAGTGGCAGCAGCCTCCGCAGGGGGGCGGGCCCACAGCGCTGCATGGTGGGGCGTCGACCAGGCTGCTCAGCGCGGTGCAGCTGGCTGGGCGGCAGCTCCTTATAACCCGCCTGCGGCCCCCCGGGGGAGGAGAGGATGTCACCACGGCTCCCTCCCCGCCCTTGGCAGGGCGACAGCTGCGGGACGGCGGCCTGCCCGAGACCCTCAATTATTCATGGGGGCCCACACCCTGCACCCGCTCCCCTCTGGCTTCCAGCCCCTGGTGCCAGCATGGAGGGCTGGGGCTTCCCTCCTGGAGAAACAGGGTCTAATGTGCTTAGAGCCACACTGGCAGGCCGACCTGCATTCGAATCCAGGGGCAGCCGCTTACAGATCAACCTCAGGCAACTCCTTCCCTTCCTTGGCCCCAGTCTCATTGGGAAAATGGGTCATTAAACCTCCTTCCTCAGGGGTTGTGCTTGGGCTCCACCACCACCAGCTGTGCAGCCCTGGGACAACTGCTTAACCTCTCTGAGACCTGTCTCCTCATTAGTGAAGGAGGGCTGGTGACCGGCTGCACAGCAAGGCGGGGAGAATTAGATGCGTGTGGATGAGTAACTTAGGCAGGGGACTGCACAGGTCCGAGCACCTTCATCCCAGTGACTTTATTAAGCACCTTCTGTATACCCAGCCTCTTCTAGACCCTGGGGCTGCGGCAGTGAATGACGGGCAAACACCCCTGCCCACGTGGAGCGGACACTGGAGGAGGGAAGCAAACAGCACTCGAATACACGTCATGAAGGAAGGAGGACATGACAGAGGTGGCAGGCCAGCGGGTGAGAGCGGAGAGCTGTGAGGTTACGTTGGCCAGGTGATCAGGGAAGTCCTCTCTGAGGAGGTGACGCTGGGCTAGGGCCTGAGTGATAGAATGGAGGCCATCACACAAGATCCACGGAAGATAGGCCGGGAGGAGACTAGCAGGGTAAGGCCTTAGGTGGGGACGAGTGGGCAGAGTGACACCCGCAGGGCAGAGAATGGGACAGAGAACAGTGGGTTGAAGAGGACGGTGAGGGGCAGGTCATGCGGGGCCTTGTGAACCATGGTGACAACTCTGTCCTTTCCCCACAGGAGGGCTCTGAGCAGGCAAGGGATGTGACCTGACGCAGGGGTCCCCAGGGTCCCTGGCCTTGTGTGGGGGTCAGGGAGCAGGAAGACGGCAAAGAGGTCCAGGGAGGGGCCGGGACGAGAGAGCAAGGGCAGGTTCTGGAAAGACTCCGAGGGAGGAGCAGCCAGGGTTTGCTGGAGGACTGGACGTGAATGAAGAGAAGAGGGGAGGATGCCCCAAGGGTGCGGCCGGAGCGCTGGGCACACAGCTGCAGGCACGGAGAGCGAGTTCCGGCCTCCCAGAGCTTGCGCTGCCGGCTGGACCGCTGCCTGGAGCCAGGGGCCGAGGGGTGGGGTTGCAACTGGGGTCGGCGCAAGGTGCCACTTGTCCCAGAGGAAGGGGAGAGGACTCGGCATCCTCTCGGCTCCCCCGGCGGCCCCCACGCCACCCTCCACGTGCTCCGGTGGTTGCTGGATGCTTCCAGCCAGTCCCTGCAGCCGGAGACCCTTCGAAGATTAAGCACCGCCGAGCCATGGCCCAGCAGCCCGCCAGAGGCCAGGGCCATCCCCCTCGCCCGCAGATCCACAAAGGCCTTCGTTCTGACTGTTTATTGGGGACTTTCTGCTGCGCACGGAGGGAGGGACAGGGAAGGAGTGCGGAGGCCCCTCTCTCTCCTTCCCCAGCCCCAGAGCCTTCAGTCCCCAGACTGCTGCTTTCTAGTGTGGGTCGGGACCCCCAATGACAACAGGTCCCTGACTGATTCTGAGGAAGTAGGGAAGTGGGAGAGGTGGGTGCCGGAGGCCAGGGGGGGACCCTGCCATGGAGCCGACAGGAGGAACGCAGACGTCAGGAAAACAGGTTCCAGGTGTCCAGGGGCCCCTGAGCCCCAGGAAGGAGGAGGAGGATGAGCTCTCAGCTCAAGGTAGGCCGGCCGGGAGCCTGGGCTTCTGGGGCTGGTTGGGGCCGATGTACCGGAGGGGCACGTGGGTGGGGGCCGTGATCCGATCGGTGCCGAGGTAGGGCTGGAGGGCAGGGGGCACGAGGACCGAGCCGTCCTGGGGACAGAGCAGGCCTCAGGATGCTGCCACTGCCCCGGCCCTCCACCCTCTGCCTCTCTGGGTGCCATCCTCCCCGCCCCCCGCACCTCTTGCTGATTGCTCTCCAGTAGGGCGATGAGGACGCGAGGGACAGCACAGGCCGTGGCGTTCACCTGGGGGAGACGCGTGCTCAGGGCCAGGGGCAGGCCAAGGCGGTGTGGGCCTTGGGGAGGGAGGCGCTGGGGAGGGCGGGTGAGGGTGTGCGGGCGCTCACCGTGTGGGCGAACCGCAGCTCCCCGTCCTCCTCTGTCTGGAACATGATGTGGAGCCGGCGGCTCTGGAAGTCCGTGCAGTTGGACGCACTGGTGACCTGGGCGGGGGGCCGGGTGGGCTGAGAGGCTCGGCAGCAGTGGGGGGGTAGTCCCACCCTCTCTCCTACCCTGCATCCCCTGGGGGTGGGGGCTCACCTCGCCAAAGCGGCCGCGGCCTGGCATCCAGGCCTCGATGTCGAACTTGCGGTAGGCGGGGAGGCCCAGTTCCTGGGTGGGCATGTCCAGGACCCTGTCGCCGAGGAGAAAGACAGGGAGAGGGTCAATGGGGGAGAGCTGACGGATGAGGGGGAGTAGGAGGAAATGGAGGCGACGGAAGAGAAGGTAGCTGAAAAAAGAGGGAAATGGCAGGAAGAAAGGAGGAGGTGACAGTGGCAAAGGGGAAGAGGTGAGGCAGGAGGTGGTGATGGAGACGGTGGAGGAGGAGGAGGGGGAGGAGGGAAGGAGCCGCTGGGCGAGGAGGACGGGGAGAGGAAGGGCGGGCGGCCGAGTCTGCAGGCTGCTTGCAGGGCCATCCTCACCTTCTGGAAGAACAGCGCCCCCAGGTTTTGCAATGGGTCACCCCCAAAAAGTCAGCATCTCTCAGCCCCTCCCAACAGCTACGTGTGCCTGACTGACTGTGAGAGGAGGCGGGCTTGCGACGTCTGGGGCATAGGCCCCCAGCCCCTCCCCACTGGGGGGTGAGAGCCATCGAGGCCCATGCAGATGAGGCACGCCCCAGGGATGCGGAGCAACGGGAGGGAGGGGGCCTGGGCCTCCACTCTGGGGCGTCCCCTGCTGCCCATGATGCTGTCACAGCCCTCGAATCCTCTATGGGGCTGACAGACTGACAGGTGGACATACAATCCTAACACAGGAGAAAGAGGCGAAGGGAGAGGAGGTGGTGAGGGTGTTCAAGGTGGGGAGCACCGGCCGGTCCCCCCCACCCCTCCCCCACCCGCCGCCCTCCACCCCCGCCCCACCCCCACACCGGAAGTGCAGGCCCAGCTCCGTCAGAATCTCCATCTGAAGGGACAGGAACTCCTCCAGCAGCTGTGAGCTCTGCTCCAGCCCGGGGCCTGTCACCCCGAACATCTCCACCTGGGGCAGGGCAGGGGCACAGGGGTCAGGGGCCCTGGGCCGTGGGGGTGAGCCCCCCGCCCGTCCCAGCTGTGGCAACCTTGGTGAAGTGGTGCACGCGATAGAGCCCCCACGGCTCCTTCCCTGTGTCTGTTTCCGCCCGGTAGCAGGTACTGGAACAAACCATCCTGGGGGAGCAGGGGAGGTGCGGTCAGGGAGCGGGGAGGGAATGTCACAGGTGGGGACAAGGTCTCAAGGAATGGGGCGTCACCTGATGGGCAGGTCCCTGAAGGCCACAGAGTGGTCCATGAAGTAGCCTGGGAGGAGAAGGGGACAGGACGGGTCAGCCAGGGCCCCCATCCGTCCATAGGAAACCTTTGTGAGAACCAGAAGAGGTATCCCCTCTGGCGGACACACCCTCACGTCAGGGCATGTGGCTGGATCCTCACTGTACCATTGTGCAGTAAACAACCCACACAACTGTACACGTCGACCCTGGGGTCACTGAAGATATCCTGGGCAGGCAGCTGCCCCCCCAGGATGCTCCTGGTTGTCCCCCTACAACCCCTCTTGCTCTGAGGACACTGGAGGTGTCCTTACCCCCCTGCCCCAGGCAGGTGCTTACCGGCCAGCCCCACCTCTGCCGTCCCGGCCAGGCTGAGGTCTTCAAAGCGGGAGGGGTCTATGTTGTAAATTTGGGATGGGCTGGCATTTGGTGTCATCCCACAGCCTTCCTGAGGAGGAGGCCAGGCCAGAGGTCAGGGGATGGGTACCCTTGGCCTCCTTCATTTTGCAGTCACAACCCTCGCTCCTCCCCTGGAAGCATCTGGAACCCCCTGGCCTCCCAGTTACGGCCTGACCCCCTCCACACAGCCCCAGGGCCGTCCCTCAGGGGAGACAGGCTGGTCTCCCGGCCTGGGCCCCCAGAACCGGGCCTGACACACCCTGGGCGCAGGGGGCGGAGGGTCCTCACTCACAAACACAGCTCCGCGGAGAAGGTCTGGCACCGTCATGGGGGTGAAGCCCTGTGGGGGGAGGCGAGGGGTGAGGGGCACAGCCGGGACCCCCCAGACGCCAGGTTCAGCCTGAGGAAGGGACTCTGCAGAGGGGGCCAGTGGCTCCCCCTTGTCACTCAGGTCCATTCCACCTCAGACAAAATGGGGGAGGCCCGAGCAGGGGGCTCACGGCTGGCCCGGAGCCCTGGGGTCCAGCGCCGGGCCCTCCTGTGGGGCCTCACGGCTCCTCACTCACATCACACACACAGGGCAGCCGGAGCTGCAGTTCTGAAGGACAGCTCGGACCGGGTCCCTCCCCTGCAAAAAGCCTTCCATGGCTCCCCAGTGCCCCCAGGAAGGGTCCAAGTTCTTCACCATGGCCAAGGCCCTGTGCATTCAGCCCCGCTGGCCCCTCCACTGTCAACCAAGTCTGTATTTCCCCAACACCCCCTTTACGCCAAGGCAGGCAGTGAGGTGCAGTGGTTACACGCCACTCTACACTAGCCGGAGACCCTGGGCTCCTCCTTCTCCAGGCCACAAGGTCTCATCTCTAAATTGAGGATAATAACAGCATCCGACTCACAGGAGTTCAACATGTCAATAATAGATGGAAAGCTCTGCAACAGCGACTGGAGCAGAGGTCCCCCCCTTCCCCCCCCCCCCCGCCCCCTGCCTGCCTTGAGCCTTCTGAGCTCAATGCCACTGCCTCCAGGCAGCCCTCCCACCCTGGCCCATACCCGGTGGACGAGCTTGTTGAGTGTGAAGTTGACCAGGCCGTGCTGCAGGAGGGCCCCAGCTCCGCGCAGGTAATAGGAGCGGTGGCCAGACACGTGGGACAGGCGCCTGGGGGACAGACGGGCAGACAGGCGGGGGTGTGTGGGCCAGGGCGGGCGGGGGCAGAGGCCCAGCTGCCAGACGGGGACTGGGCATCAAATATTCATGTGGGGTGCGGCCCTGGCGGTCCCCCATGCTGTGCTGAGCCCGACGGTGGGCCGGCAGCCAGCTGTTGGGGTGGGGAGGGCGGGGCGGAGGAGGGGGCCTCGAGCGGGCTCACTTCTGGCGGATGATGTCGAGCTTCTCGGCGATTTCCAGGTGGCCCCGCGGTTGGAAGGAGAATGCTGGATGCGGGTGAAAAGCGATGGGGTGAGAGAGGAAGAGAGAGGCAAGGAAGAGGGACAGGGAGACAGACAGACAGACACACACACACACCAGGGAGACACACAGGAAGTCCGAGGTGAGGGGAGATGTGCCCCACGGATGCCGAGGTGGCAAGATGAAGCCGCCTCCCGCACCCCAGGGGTTCCACAGGCACCAGGCCAGGCCCAGACCCCAGGGGCCCCCGCCCCCAGTGTGGGGTGTGGCCCACCTGGCTTGTCCCCGACCACATGGAGCACTCGGGCCTGGCTCTCGTCCCCGACGGGCTGCAGGAAGACAGTGGTGTCATGGACAGGTGGCAGGAGGTGGCCCGGGCCTCCCCCACCACCCCGCCTGGCGCTCACCACGTCCGGGTGGGTCCGGTTGGGCAGCCTCAGCGCCCGCAGGTAGAAGCGCTCCTCCAGCTGGGCCTCCCTCGGGTACAGGAGCACCAGCTCCTTCCGGATCTCCCGGCCACGAGCCCGCAGACGCTGATAGTGGGGGTTCTGGGAGTGGGGCGAGCGGGGTCAGCCCGGGAGAGGGGGAGGGCCCCTCACCCGCTCTGACCTTGAGCTGTGCTAGCTGGACCTCTGTGGGGGACCTCTGTTGTGTGTTCTTTTGGCTCAACATCCTGAATATCCTTCAGGAACCTCCCCTCACTACCCCATGGCATGTCCATGGGAACGTGACTCAGGCCTGGCCTACTGGAATAGTCAGTTGCATTGGCCACAGTGATGGGCTCCAAGACAGGCACATGATCCAAGCCGAATTCATGAGAATCAGCCCCAGGACTATGGCTGGAGCAATCAGGGAAGTGGCCCTATTTGCACGGGGACCCTGCCTCTCCTTCTCCCAAAGGGAGAAAGCTGGTTGGTGAGGGAAGCAGAACCAATTATGGGGCCAGGACCTGGATCCAGCTCTACCTGAAGCCAGCCTTTTTAGTTTCATGAATCAATAGAGCCTGGTTTTCTTTTCTCCCTAATCCTGTTTGTGTTTTCTGTCCCATACAATGGAGGAATCATGACCGATATGGTCTCCTCGCTGCCCACACCCCACCGGGGACAGGACCCCAACTCCCTGTAGTACCTGCTGCACTTGGCTGTTGCCCTGGTTCACCTGGTAGAAAAGAGACAGACAGGGCAGTCAGGTTGATGGACTTGGGGGTGGGGAGAAGGGAAAAAAAGAGGGTGAAAGGTCAGACAGGGCCAGGCATCTGAATTCCTTGCTCTGCCAGGGCCTGGCTGGACCCTCCTCCACTCTGTGCCTCAGTTTCTCTGTCAGTAACGCTGGGAGGGGGCCAGATAACGGAACCACACCTGCAGCTCCGTTTACTGAGTGCCGCCTCGCGCCTGGCTCTGTGCAGGGGCCCTCACACGATCCTATTTCTTCATCACCCACTCTAGGAGGTTGGCAGCCCGTGACCCCCGTTTTGCAGCTGGGAAAACTGAGGCTCAGAGAGGTGGGCTGTGAGCGGGAATCTGGGGGCCTGCCACCTGGGCTTTTGACACCCTGAACCTTCTACGACCCAGAGCAGCAGAGGGAATCAGGCGGACCTGGGTCTGAATGGTGGGTGCCCTTGGGCAAAGCTCTTCCCCCGGCGCCTCGGTATCCCCATCTGTGAAATGGGGCAGTAACAGCACCACCCCAGCAGGGCTGTCGCACAGCCTCCCTGAGAGACGAGCCAGCACTCACTGCACAGTGACGGAGATGCGCCTGGGACGCGCGTGACCCGGGGCCCAGTGCAGACACGGTGGGTCACTGGGAGATGTCATCAGTGTCTCGAGAGGACCCGAGTGGACCAGAGAAGAGCAGCCCAAATGCCCGGGGGCAAGTCCACTGCTCCCCCTTCCCAGCTGTGGACTTGGGCCCATTTCAACCTCTTGGGGCCTCAGTTTCCCCCACTGTAAACTGGGTTTGTATGTAAACCTGCTCCCAGGGCTGTCAGCAAGGAGAGCTGCCAGAACAGCGCCTGGCGCAGGCTGACCGCCGCTGTTGTCACGATGACTCCTCAGCCCTCTGTGGCAGATGCTGGGGCTGGCTAACCGGAGACCCTCCGCCCTCCGCCCTCCTTTCCCAGGGACCCCTGATGCAGGCCACCCTCCCCGAGCCTGCAGTTCAGGATGGGGCCCCAGCTGGAGTGGCCTCCTGCTGATGACGCGGTGGGTGTGGGGTGCCTGGGCCCAGGAGATGAGGGGACTCTGCTGGAAGCTTCGGGGAGGCCCCCCCCTCCTGGAAAAGGCACTCAAGCCGGGAGGTCCTTTTTCTGCCCCTGGCAGAGTCATGCGAGGAATTGCTGTCCTATAGCAGCCAGCTTGAACTTCAAGAGGGAAACTGAGTCAAATGAACATGCCAGGCAGAGCGGGAAGGAAGGCAGGCTGCGGACGGTGGGGGAGCCGCGCCTGCATCAACCCCAAGGATGCCTGAACCTGGGTGGGACAGGCGGGAACCAATGGGCGCATCCTTCAAGGCCCATAAATTGGGTTTCCCGTTCTCTGCAGCGCGGGGCCTCCGCCGCCAGCCCCCCACCTGGAGCCCCGTGCTCACCAGCAGGGCCCGCACCGCCTCCGCCACGGCCCCCTTCTCCTCTTCCAGGCTCCGGATCTGCGCCCGCAGCTGCCTCAGCTCCTGCCACGTTGAGATCTGGGGGGACACAGGGGCCAAAGATGTGAAGTGGCCACTGTCCCCCGCCCCGTCCGCGGGAGCCCTGCCCACTGGCCACCTGGACCAGCGGTGGGGTGAGGAGAGACCCCTCTTGGCCCCCGGGAGCCATTCTGCGCTCCCTCCCTCAGCACTGGAACTCCTGATGGTTCGTTGGGCCCACGGCTGCCCAGAATTAAGACCTTCTCTGGCCTCCGCTGCAGCCATGCGTGCCCAAGGTCCACCGCGGGCATGAGAGGAGGTGGGAAGTGTGACCACTGGTCACCTCCTTGAAGGTAAGCCCCCATCCAGGACCTGCTCTCTCACTCTCCCTGGACTGGATGATGGACGGTGGGAGAGCCGACCAGGACAATGTCCTCTGAGACTCAGAGCAAGAAGATGAAAGGACCTGGGCGCAGAGGGGCGGCACGGAGCTGAGGGCCCGCCGGCTCTGCTCCCTCTACTCTCGAGGGGGAGCCATACAGCCTCTCCCCGTGGGGCTGCCAACACAGCTGACCCTGCACCCTCCATCACAGGGGGCCAGAGGGCCGGGCGCGACCCACACCCCAGCTCCCACTGCCTGGGCGCACCAACCACCGCGGGGTCCCTCGGGGAGCCCATGTCCCTGGGCAAACCCTTGTCCTCTCTGGTGGCAGCTTTCCCTTCGACAAAACGGTAAAACCACTGTCCCCTCTCCCTGGGGCTGGGCACCTGCAGGGGAGGGCGGGCCACAGGGAGGGCTGTGACTCTCTTCGTGGCTCCCCCTGGACACTTCACACTCCTCACATGCAAGAGTGAGTCTAGGAAGAGCATCGCCCCCCACATCTACTCCTTCTCCTCAGGGACAGTCCCTCCCCTTGCTCCCCTGGCCCCACCCCTGGCCCATCCCCACCCCGGAGCCCCAGGCCTCTTCCTGGACATATGTCACCCCCACCCTGCAGCCACGTACCATGTCCCATCCTTTCTGCCTCATGAACGTCCAACAGATCGGTCCGTCCCCATCCCCCACTCCTACCCACCCAGGTCCTGTCGTTCCCCACGAGGATGCTTGTGCCCCCCTCCCAGCCTTGGGGCTCACCCCTCCAATCCAGCCAGCATCCTGACACAGTCCCTGTCCTGCCTAAAAGCACCCACAGCCCCCCAGTGCCCCAGGAACGATCCCATGCCTCGCTACGGCTGCAAAGCCATGCGCCATCTTCCTCCTCACACTCTGCGCCCTGAAACAGTGTCTTCAAGCTTTGGGGTGTGATCCGCCAGTGGGTTATAAAATTAATTTAGGATCTCTAAACCAGCACTTTTAAAAACCGTGGTAAAATACACATAAAGTGACCATGGTAACCATTTGTGAGTGTACAGCTCAGTGGCATGAAGTACATTCACATGGTTGTGCAGCCATCAGCACCAGCCACCTCCAGAACTTTGTCATCTTCCCCAACTGAGACTCTGTCCCCATTAAACACTAACTCCCCATTCCCCCTCCCCCAGGCCCTGGCCACCACAGTTCCACTTTCTGTCTCTATAAATTTGCCTACTCTAGGCATAAGTGGAATCTTACAGTATTTGTCTTATTGCATTTAGCATAGTGTCCTCAAGGCTCGTCCATGGTGGAGCATGTGTCAGGATTTCCTTCCTTTTCAAGGCTGAATAATAGTCCATTGTATGGATATACCACATTTTGTTTATCCATTTATCCACGGACGGACACTGGAGTTGCTTGTGTCTTTCGGTTATTGCGAATAACGCTGCTGTGAACTTGGGTGTACAAAGAGCTGCTCAATTCTTTTGGGTGTAGACCCAGAAGTGAGACTGCTGGACCACATAGGAATTCTGTTTAATTTTTTGAGGAACCACCATACTTTTTATTTTTAATTAACTTTTCTGTGCCTTAGTTTCCCCTCTGATAACATGGGGGAAAATAATGGCACCTACTTCACAAGGTTGTTGCAAAGCTTCAATGAGGCGAATATGTATAAAGCACTTAGAACAGGGTAGCAGGGGAGTTCCAGAGAGGGCTGGGGGGCTTTGGGGTGCCCACCGTCCCCAGTACCCCAGCAGGGTCTAGGAGTAGGATGACCCTATTCTAGCTCCCCAGCACGTACTACGATATCATGGTAACATCATCACCATCATCATTATTAATTATTATTACCCACCGCCTTATTCTCAGCACCTGGATCATAACAGGCGCTCCCTCCATCTGTTCAATAGACCCATCCATTCACTGAATACCCCATTTAACCGCCTGCCTCGTGTGGGGCAGGGGCAGGACTCCACTCTCGCTCTCCAAAGGCCAGAGGCTCCCCCGCCCCCACACCGCCGCCCCCCCATCTTCCTTGTGGCTTGAGGGGAAGCCCGGCCTGAGGTCGGATCGCAGAGCTCCACGGAGCAGGCGCAGCCCGGGTGTCTACACAGCAGGGCCCGGGCACCCCGCGGATGACGGGCACGGATGTGGGTACCAAGCACAACACGTGCGCAACACTTGCGGAGGAACTGAAACCCCGCGCCAAGCCCGCCCCCTGCTGGAGAGCATCCTGCACGCCCTCTTCATCCGGAAAGAGCACAGCCAATAGGCGGCCGCCGGCTGGCGCAAGCGCACTCACGATCGCGGGCAGCTCTTCCGGCCGCAGCTCCCCCTTGCGGTGCTCCAGGGCGCGCGCCGCCTCTTCCGGGCATGCGCACAACAGCTCCATGTCGAGCTGAGGGAGCGCGCTGTAGCCCTCGCGCGCGTGCTCGTACAGGAGGTTCCGGTCTCGTCTTTCCGTCGCGAAAGTTCTCCTTGGGCTCTGACTGCAGACGCAGACTCCCCGGGGCCGGAGGCTCCGAGCGCCCGCCAAAGGCCACAGGCGCCGTGCTATGGACGCAGCCATCTTGGACGGGGGACAGGGAGACACGCACCCTTCGTCCCGCCCACCCTACGTTTAGACCAATTGCAAAGCAGCCGTCCTGCGGGGAACAAGCCAATCAGATCCTGGAGGTGGGGGCTGAAGACAGTTAACTGAGATTGACTCTGTCGCTGCCCAGTCGTCGTCTGTGCCCCGCCCCCTCGGTGTACGCGAGAGTCAGAACCCGCCAATCCCCGCCGGGATAACTCCCGGAAGGGACTGGAGGCCGGATCCAGCGTGTCTGCGGACCCGGCTAGGGTCGGTGAGGTCAGCGGCCTCCCCGGGTCCTCCAAACCTTCCCGGACCTCCCCTCAGTTTCCCTTTTCCTCCCGTATGCTGATGAAGGCGTTTGGGTCCCCGATAGCCTACTCAGAGCGAGGCTAGATTCACGGAGGGGCTTTGTTAGCAGTATGAGGGGTTGTGGCTAGACTGTCAGAGGAACTGTCTTAGATCGAATCAGGAGGCCCTGAGAGTGGGATGGGGAGAATCTGGACCTTCGCCCGACTACGGCCACTGTTCCCTCCTCCTTTCTGAGTCTTTTATCCCCTAACGCAGGGACGCGGCAGGCGGCGCGATGTCCTGGTCCGGCCTTCTCCGTGGCCTCAACACGTCCCTCGGTTATGGTAAGAGGCGAGGCTGGGTGAGGGTTATCCCCGCTGGGACTCGGGCGCCTGTGCCGCAGCCCGAGGGAGTTAATTTGGAATCGGGGATGTAGACGCGATGGGTTTTGGCGGAGCGCGGGCTGCAAGGGCAAGAGCGGGGAAGCGGGTGCGCTGAGGGCTGCTGTGCGCCCCTCCGGTGGGCGCCAGCGGTTTGGGTCAATGATTTCTTTGGCAAATCATTAACTTATTCCTGCCACTAACATCACATGCCCTCACTTATTCACCCTGCAAGCGCATTTTCCACCCACCGAGGCTCACAAGGCACAGACGTGCCCCCCGCCTAGGGCATCTGGGGTAGCCTGACGTGTGTATCTCGTGGTCGCTCGGGAGGGAGACGTGATTGTGGGGCCCACGATACAGATGGGGACACTGAGGCACTGCGAGGCGAGGCGTCTTGCTCAGGAGCACAGCACTAGGAAGAGGCTTCTAGGACTGGCTCCTCCGCTCTGAGGATGCTGCTGTAACCCGAGACATAAGGACGTGTGGAAATGGCCAGGAAGACCAGGACCTGCCCTGGATGTGGAGGGAGTGTGACATTCGGGTGTGAAAGGGCTTCTGTGCTAGTGAAGTTGCAGGAGAGCCCGCCCAGGGCCGTCACCGTCATCCCTGTGTCTCATTATTGGGGCCGAGACCCAGGAGATGCTCCGTGAACGTTGGTTGAAGAGAATGCAGGGCTGATGCAGTGGAGGAGGGAGAAAGAGGGGGCTTTGCATCCGTTTTGGAGGTTCAGCTGACGATCTGTTCGCTGGGGCTGAAAGTGGATGTGACAGGAGGGGGCGGAGCAGTGACACCTCCCAGGACTACCCCGCAGGTCCCAGGTCGCTGTGGGGATGGCATGAGTTCACGCAGCTTCCATGCATAGAACGGGACGCACAGCGTTCGCTTTGTGATGATGTTTATACAGCATTAAAATTAGTACTCTCCTTGGAGAATAAAATGAGTTAATTCATGTGAAATGGCTAAAACAGAACCTGACCCGTGGTGGTTGCTCAGTACCTGTTGTTATTCCCGTGATCTGTGAGGACCCCGGATGTAAACCAGTACACGCTTGTCAAGCGCTCGGCGCGGAGCCGACAACCCCAGATTGGAGTCGCTGGTACTATTATCTGTTCATCGGCTGGTAACCCTCCTGCGCCCTCCCGGTTGTGTCTCTGCAGGCCTCGCCCTGGCGCCCCGTCTCTGGGCCGCCCGCCCCATGGCCACGCTGAACCAGATGCACCGCCAGGGGCCCCCGAAGCGGCCGCCCCCGAAGCCGGGCCCCACGGCGGGCCGGCCGCAGCTGAAGGGCGTCGTCCTGCGCACCTTCATCCGCAAGCCCAAGAAGCCCAACTCGGCCAACCGCAAGTGCTGCCGCGTGCGGCTCAGCTCGGGCCGCGAGGCCGTCTGCTTCATCCCCGGCGAGGGCCACAGCCTGCAGGAGCACCACGTGGTGCTGGTGCAGGGCGGCCGCACCCAGGACCTGCCCGGCGTCAAGCTCACCGTCGTGCGCGGCAAGTATGACTGCGGCCACGTGCAGAAGAAGTGACGGCGGCCGGGCGCGCAGCTGCAGCGCCGGCAGTCACCACCCGCCTCTCTGGGCTCCTGCGGGACCTTGGGAAGCTAGGCCCGCTCGAAAGGCGGCTGGTCTTGGGTTCAAATCCTGACCCCGCCTCTCCCATCAGGACCAGCATTGGGTTAGAAAAAGGCGCGTCTGCCAGCATCCTTGGCTCCCATGTATAGAGTGGTGGCGTGAAGGACCTCTTCTGCTGGGACAGGACACGGCACTGCCACCTGCAGGCAAGGGCTTGCAATAAACACAGACCCCCAGGGTTGTGATATGAACTCCTGCCCGCGGTATTCGCCCTCTGTGTGGTCTTGGCGACTGACACCCCTCTGGGCCTCAGTTTCCTTCTCCAGAAATGAGCTCCCCTCGCAGCATGCCCTTTGTTGGGTTTGGTGAAGGTCAATAGATGCTTTGTGTGCAAAGCGCATGCACGTGGCTACTGTTCTAAGCTCTGGAGTCAGGGGTGTGGCACTGAGGCTGTTCCCTTTCCTGCAGGCCGGGCAGCCCCCCCCCCACTTCCGGGCTGGGTGACCTTGGGCAGGTCATTTGAACTCCGAGCCTGTTTCCTCCTGGCCTAAGTGGCATTGATAAGGGTGCCTGGGTAAGAGCCATTGGGAGAACAGCTGGGAGCCGCGTGGGAGCTGTCCCGTGCGTCCTTGTGGCCTCTCTGGGTTCTCAAAGCCGCCTCCATTTGCTGCATGCCACTTCACACACCTCCTGAAGTTCTCACTAGTGGGATCTTCCCACCAGGCCTTGCAGGATCAGAGCTGGGCTAGAAAGAACACCAATGACAGACAAAAATCCCCCCTCACCTCACACCGAGCACCAGTTTTATTGAGCTAGTTTGCTGGCTGAGCTGAGCGGGGTAGGGAGTGGGAGCTCCCCGCCGGGCACGCCCTGCTCCTGGAGGACGGGGTGTGGAGGAGCGGAGTGTGCTGCCCTGAGGCGGGGCAGGGGTTGGGGTCCTCGGCCTCAGGAATTCTGAAGGGAACAGCTCCAGCCTGGCCTAACAGGGTATGCTGATGGGCAGTGCTGGTGGAGGTTGCAGGGGCCCCACAGCTGAATCCGAGACTCCTGGAAACAACAGAAAGGGATCCTTTGATGTCCCTGGTGGTCCCCTTAAGGGCAGACTGACAGATTCACCTCTGCTCCCTGCCAGCCATCAGCTTACCCCAAAAACACGCCGACAGGAGCCACTGGCCCAGATTGTCGGCAGCTTCCTCCCCCATTAGAAATCCTGGTTTGGCCTTTGATTTGGCTCTGTCTACCCACTGACAGCCCCATGTGGGTAAACAGTTTGCAGGCAAAGGAACCGCCTCCGAGGTACCCTCCGCCCCCCACCGGGGGAGCCGTGAGCAGCCTGGCTGCATCCCTGGCTTTGCGTACAATGTGTGGGCCCCGTGCTGAAGCAGCAGCAAGTGGTGTTCCCTGGAGGCCACGTGGGAGCCCGCTGTCCGCGGGCGTCCTCGGGCTCCCGGCTGCCAGCCACCCTGGGTGGAAGACGGTGTCTGGCGGAGGGCAGTGCTTCCCGCAAGGCACGCAGGCCGGTGCGCTAGGACAGGCGGATCCTGACCCGCACGCTGGAGTGGGTCACCAGGGCGCCGTAGTGCCCCACCCAGGAACGCGTGTCCCTCCCGTACTGCTCAAAGGACACGTAGCGGATGCCCTTGCCGAAGTTGGTGAAGACATGGGAGACCTGCAAGGGGAGGAGAGCAAGAGGGTGAGGTCTGTGCTCCTCCACCGGATTGCAGATACTCCCCCCCGGAACGGGTGCCAGGCCTGTCCTGGTGCTGGGGAGACGGCGGTGAAGAAGGCAGCGAAAGAGCCCGCCCTGGTGAAACTGACCATCTCGTGGGGGACCAGGCACTGGAGACGGATGGAAAGGGACAGAGGGAATTCGGCAGGAGGGCGGGGTCGTAAAGTGAGGTGACATTTGAGCAGAGACCTGAAGGAGAGGAAAGAGCCATGGGGGAATCTGGAGGAGAGTGTTCTGGACAGGAACAGTCAGTGCAAAGACCCTGAG
Organism: Equus quagga; assembly: GCF_021613505.1. NCBI lineage: Eukaryota > Metazoa > Chordata > Mammalia > Perissodactyla > Equidae > Equus > Equus quagga. Next base: position 98,200,950 of record NC_060279.1, on the reverse strand, counting down.
GTGGCAGCCTGCTGGGAGCAGAGCACGGGGAGAAGTAAGAGATGAGGTCAGGGAGCTAACGGGCAGATCCTGGGGGTTCTTGTGGGCCAGGGAAGGACTTCGGCGTCTGGCTTTTCCATCTTTTGCAACTTTTTTATTGAGATAAAACTCACCTAACATGAAATGCACCATTTTAAACAGTACAATTTAGAGGTTTTTAGTCTATGCACAGCGTTATGCAACTATCACCACTGTCTAATTCTGGAACATTTCCATCACCCCAGGGAAAAACGCTGAATCCGTTAGCCACCATCCCTCACTCCTCCCTCCCTGTCGGCCCCTGGCAGCCACTCCCTGCCTGGCTCTGCCTGTCCTGGACGTTTCACATAAACGCCGTCCTACACTCTGGCCCTTGGCCCGGCCTCCCACACCTAGCAGGTTTCCCGGGTCCCTCCGTGTGGCAGCGTGGGTCCAGACTCGCCTCCTTTCCACCAGTGCCTGGTGGGACTCTGAGATGGAGCCATGGAGGGTCACAACCAGGGGAGACGTGTGACCTGACTCCCTTTTCAAGGGGATCTTTCTGGATGCTGTGTCTGCATGGTGGGGGGTCAGGGAGGAGATGAGGAGTGGAAATGAGACCACTGAAGGGTTGTTTCGATAACTGGGGTGCAGTGATCGTGATGGCTAATGCTCGGGAGCCAGCCTGGGCTTGGGTCAGGCCCTGCACGCTTCTGTGCCACTCTGGGCCAGGCCTGTGCCTCAGTTTCCTCAACTCTAGAAGGGGCACAGTGTGAGGACTTGGGTTCCCCGCTGCATTCCCAGCACATACAGCAGTGCCCAGTACACGGTAGGTGCTCAATAAATGTATGCAGATCAAAGAGGCTGGTGTGCTAATGAAATGAGTTGATGCACAGCGCCTGGGCTGTGGTAAGGGCTCAGAGATGGTTGGCGGTTCTGGATGAGAGCGGAGGGCCGCCCCTGAGCAGAGTGAGAGGTGGGGTGCACCCCTGGGCGGGTCGGGGGCAGTCTGGAAGGCGCTCTGGACCCACCTGCCGGCAGCCTGGCTCCGTCCACTGAAGGACAGGGTTGGGCGAGGCCGAGAACTTGACCACTTCGTTCTCGTACACGTCCAGGAGGCGGACCCGCAGCCGGTAGACGCAGCCGCAGTTCTCTCGGGCGCCCCACCTGCCGGGGGGCGGGGGGACGGTGAGCCTGGACGCCCCCCACCACACTCCCCCGTCTCTAGGGTGGGGAGGGAGGCTGAGGGCTGGGCCTCCCTGCGCCTGGACGAGGGTCGCGCCCCCCTACGGCGCAGATGGGGAGGTCTGGCTGGGGAATCTGGAGGAGGAGCCTGGGCATAGGAATCTGGACGCTGTGGGGAGGAGCCAGAGTCCCAGGGAAGAACCTGGATTTTCGGCGGGGCAGCAGGAGCTTGAAGGAAGAGCCCGAATGCTTTGGGGAGCAGCGGGGTGCTCTGGAGAGGAGGGGGCTTGTGCTTGGCCCGCAGACTCTGAAGCCGGCCAGCGCCCCCATCCCAATTCTGCCGCTCAGTTCTCAGGACACGGGGATCCCTTCCCTTCTGAGGCCGTGGGTGTCCACAAGCCCTCAGGGTCAGCCTAAGTTGCCGACTATGGGGGTGGAGTGGGTGAGAGAGGCTGGTCTGTTTCAGACCAAGCGAAGCCAGTCAACAGCTCCCATGTCAGCGACCTGGGGACTGCTGGGAAGAGGGGGTGGGGCGACGAGTGCAGAGTGAGGGGTCTGGGCTCCCCAAGGCTCCGCCCCTCCCTGGCTCTGCACCTCTGAGAGCATCGCTTCCCCTCTCGAAGCCTCAATATGAAGGGGCAGAGTAATGGGCCAGCCCATGGGGTTGATGGCGGCGGGAAACGAGCGCCTCCCGCAGAACCGCTGCCAGCACCACAGTCGGTGCTGGGGGCAGGTCGCCAATCTTCACTCACCAGTCGGCCACACAGATCTCGATCTGGGCGCTGTCCAGCAGCTCCTGCCACACCCCCTCCATGACCAAGTCCACAAGCTGTCTCTTGAAGCACCATCTGCGAAGTGGAGACCATGGGGGAGCAGGGGCAGACAGTCACAGCCTAGAAATCACCTCCTCCAAGAACTCCCTCCCCCCAACCCTATCTTCGGCAGCCCCTCAGGGTTTGCTCTACCAGCTAAGATGGATGATGGGCTGGGCAACCCTGTTGGCCTCTGCGATCCCCTCCACCATTCTCCCAGCTGCTCTGGGCTCCAGGAGGCTGACCGCTATGCAAGCCTACCCCTGATATTTGTGGGGACCGGGACATGGGTACCAATGGAGGCCCACATTGAACGGGGCATTCTGGGCCTTCTGAGAGTGTGGGGGCCCGGCTGTGGGGCTGTAGTGCCTGCAGAGATGGTCTCCCTTCCCCTCCCTTCCTGTTGGGTCAGCAGTGGGAAGCTCCAGCAGAAGATGGAAGGGAGAGAAGAGAGTAAAATCAGGGTATTTACCCTCCCGGCTCCCTCCCAAGGGATCACTGTGGACTGCTGTGTGCCTCAGGGAAAGGGCACAGCTCCGAAGTGGCCTCTCCTCAGAGCCTTCTCTGTCTCACATTTCAGTAACTTCCCCGTGTCGGGTCTAGGGGTGGCGATAACCTTCCCCAATGTTACTAGCCCGGGCTCCTGCAGTACTGCCTGTGGTCTGCCTACACCTTTGAACACTGTCCTCCCCCCAGTTTGAATGTGCCATAGTAATAGAAATAGTGCAGTACTGGCAGAAGAAGTGATAAACTGGCCAGTGGAACGGAACCCAGTGCTCAGGGACAGACCTAGGTATGCAGAGGAACTTGACAAATGACAGAGGCGGCACCGCCAGTCCATGGGCGAATGGATGGATTCTTTAGACGATGCTGTGGCGAAAACTGGCTCAATCTGTGGAGGGGGGAAAACTGGACCTTTCCTAACACCACATTCAAAGGTGGATTAAAGATCTAAATGTGAAAGGTAAAACTATGAGGTTACTAGAAGAAGGTATAAGAGAATTTTGTTAGGCTATAAGCGTGGGGAAGGGTTTTTTAAACAAAATTTCAAAAACAAATTCTAGAGCGAAAAAAGAGAGAGGTGAATTTGATCATATGAAAATAACAACAAAGAACACCACGGACACAGTTAATCCAGATGGAGAGTGGGAGATTTCCACAGTGTTCAGGATGGACGAGGGACTGACAGGTAGACTCTACAAGGAATTCCTGTATATCAACAAGAATAAAACATCAACCCTAATAGGAAATATGAACAGGCACTTTACAAAAGAGGGAATCCAAAAAGCTAACAAGCATATGAAGAGATGCTTGATTATTAGGAAATCGAAACATGCAAATTAAAACAGCGATGAGATATCACTTCACCCCTAATATACTGGCAACTACTAGAAAGCTGGATAATGCCACAAGAGAATGGTTGACTATGGGGGGAGAGACAAGGAAAATGGTTGTGGGGTATGAGGGTAGAGAGAATCAATAAATCAAACGGTTCTGATGGCTTCATAGCATTTATCACAATCAGCAGCTCTGGAGCCAGAACCCAGATTCCCTGGGTTCAAATCTCAGCTCCACCATTTACTAGACGTTGGTTAGCCTCTGTGCCTCAGTTTCTTACTATAAAGTGCAGATAATAACAGTCTCTACCTCACAGGGTTGTTGCCAGGATTAAGAGCTCTATGCAAAGCATCTGGCATAGAGTAAGTCCTGTTTTTTTTTTTTTTAAAGATTTCATTTTTTTTCCTTTTTCTCCCCAAAGCCCCCCAGTACATAGTTGTATATTCTTCGTTGTGGGTCCTTCTAGTTGTGGCATGTGGGACGCCGCCTCAGCATGGTTTGATGAGCACTGCCATGTCCGCGCCCAGGATTCGAACCAACGAAACACTGGGCCGCCTGCAGCGGAGCACGCGAACTTAACCACTCGGCCACAGGGCCAGCCCCAAGTCCTGTTGTTTTTGCTGTTATTTTACTGGTTATGTGTGTAATGTCTTCCCCCACCCTACAATTAAAATGTAGATGAAAAAAGAGCAGGTTCCTGATGTTGCCGCATTTTCCTTGTGTCTCTGGCATATAAAACAGTGCCTGGTACCTGGCAGGTCCCCAACAAATATTCGTTGATTGACTGCCTGAATAAATGAGTGAGGGAAGGAGAGGATGAAGGTGGGTGAGGGTGAGGAGGATGATGGGGTTGGGTCCGCCTCCCTCCTCGGAGCCCTTGCCCCAGGGATCAAGGGCCACTCACTCGAAAGAAGTCACGAAACAGGTCTGGGAAGGCGCCCCCGGCACCCGTGTGAGGTTCTTTTCCACGGCCCAGCCGTTCCCGCCGTGCTCCACCTCCCAGCCTCTAAAGCCCTCTGTGGGATACAATAGGGTTGAACACAAGGGATTCGCCCGCCAGCTCGCCCGCAGAGCCCGCCACCACCCAATTAGCCCCGCCCATCAGCTTCTCCCAGCAGCCTGCATTCCTGGTCCCACCCCACCACCCCGTCACCCAGCCCTGCCCATCCTCTCAGCTACCCCTCGGCCCCACTCGGTCCCATCCCCTGTTCCACCTCTCTTCAGCCTCTCAATTTACTGGGTTTCAATCCCGGCCCGCCCACGGCTCCTTCTACCCAGACCCCATCCTCTCCCACCACTGCACCCCCGGCTCCTCCCTTGGCCCCGCCCACTCCTCAGTTCCCGTCCCCAAGGCCTCTCAATACATCGCATATTTCCATGCAAGCTCCGCCCCCTCCAGCACCCAATCGGCTTCTCCCTAGTCTTCCCCTTGGCTCCTCCCTCTTTAGCCACGCCCACCGAACCCACTGTCCCAGCACGGGGCCATTCCAGCCGCGGCCCCGCCCCCTGGCTCCGCCCGCTGGGTCTCCCCCATCCATTTGGTCTCCCTCCACTGCCCACAGCCCCCGGCTCCTCCCACCCAGTCCGTCTCTTCCCCAGCCCCTGAGGGGCCTCGCCCACCCACTTTCCCAGGAGCATCTTTCCTGGACCACGCCCCCCGGCTCCCGGCCCTGGCCCCGCCCCCTCCCAGGCCCCGCCCCCGGTACCCACGCTCTCCGCAGGAGTTGAAGATGAGGTTGCGGCCGAGGGGCGCGCGCAGGCAGTAGCGCGCCAGGGCGCAGAGCGGGAACTCCTCCTCGTCCTCGCCGTGGGGCGGGCAGCGCTGGGCCGCCGCGTACAGGGCGCGGCCCTCGGCGCTGCGGTCGCGGGCCAGCTGCAGCAGCCACACGGTGGGCCCGTCCACCACGTCGCGCCACGCGCGGCACACCGGGCGGCAGCGCAGCACTAACGCGCGCGGCGGCACGTGGCTCAGCACCTGCACGAGCAGCTCCGGGGGCAGCGCGTCCAAGGCTAGCGGCGGGTCCGCGGGCAGCCGCCGCCGCGAGGGCCGCGCGCCCATCGCCGGCCGCCGGAGGCCTGCAGGGCGAGAGGGGTGGGCGGGTCAGGGTCATCTGGCCTCCCTCCACCGCTCCTCCCTGGACGCAAGCCCGCTGCGGCTGGACTGTGACCCCACCAGGTACGTGGGCCACCCGGGACTGACAGCGGCCGCGAAAACCAGGCACCTAGTTCCGGCCACCTGGCTCCGGAGGGCGATCGATCGGCTTCTCCCCAACTTTCCCCCTGGAGCAACAACCCCCTGGCCTGACCAAGACCCCCACCGGGACTGCTAACCATGGCTCCCATCCCTGGCCGGCGCACTCGTGTCAGGCTAAGCACTTTATAGATGACCATAAGCATACTGAAGACCCCCGAGAAAAACCCAGCGGGGAGGAAACCATTGTCACCTCAGCCCCCAACCTGTCCCAGCTCCTCAGGCCTTTGGAATTCATGACCTGTCTTCAGCAAAATCTATTTCCTCAATCTCTTGACTAGGACATTCTTGTCACCTTCTTGCTCTAATCAGAACCCAGCTGTCCTGTGGCCCTTCCAAGTGGGGAAATCTCCCTGCTCCTTGGTGCTGCTTCCAGACCCTTCTCCCTCCATCCTCCCCGAGCTCCCCAGCTATGAATCTCATCATCAGAGCAGATCGTTGACTACCCCACGGGGGGCATCATCCGCTGACCCAGATCACTACTTCTCACTTCTCCAGGCTCACTGTCGACATTCTTAGTCATTTCACATCCAGGTAGATGATCCTTCCTTCTGTCTCCTGCCCCCTCTCACCCTTTCCTGACCTGCTCTCCTCTCTGTCCCCCCCTCCCATGGTCACACCTAGACCTTGTCTCAATGACGACAGCATCTTCAGAGCCTCAATCTCAGGCATCTCTCCACCCGTCTCCTCCTCTCTTTCCAGCTCTCTCCCCGCAATGCCCTAGACCCCCACTGTCCTTCCAGCCCACTGGGGTCTGCCACCCTGTGTCTCTCCCTCCTTTTCAGGCCCCTCATCCCCTCACATCCTCATTTCTTCCTTATGCAGCTTAACTTCCTTGGTTTCTTTGCATACCACATCACCTCCTCTGGCTTCCTCCTACACAAGACCCTGGTTAAATCCAGCCCCCCGTCTACCATGTGCCTCTCCCACGCAGTTTAAAGCTGCTGAAGGACAACGCACAGCTTCACTGGCTGGTCTCCCTTCGAGTTTATGAACTTGACCCTCGAGTGTGCCCCTAATGCTGCCCAGCCATCAGGTTTACATTTTTCTTAGGCCCTCGCTCTTCCTCTCTGTAGATAACCATTTCACATCAGATCAGGAGTAAACACCCAAGTCAGGTCCTGGCCCTCCCTGCCCAGAGCCCTCGTCTGGCTCCATGTCATTCAGGGGAAAGGCCAAGTCTTCACCGTGGCCCACAAGACCCCTCACAATCTGCCCCCATCGCCTCCCTGCCCTCATCTCCCCCTCACTCACTCTGCCCCAGCCACAGCGGCCTCCACACCTCAGGGCCTTTGCACAGGCTGTTTCCTCCACCTGGATCCAGAGGATTTCTTTGCTCGCCTCCGTGCTTCCTTCAAGTCTTTGCTCGAATGTCAGCCTCTCCACGAGACCTTCCCTGGCCACCTGATTTACAACTTCTGGGCCTCACGACCAGCCCACATTGTAACCACCACAAGGGCAGAACTGTTGTTTCTTTCACATACTGCAAACCACAGTGTCCACAGTGGAGCCTGACATAGAATAATTGAGCGATAAAGAGATGTTAAATGAACGAACGAATCGTCACACCAGAAGCCCACTGCGCAGGTGAGGATGCGAGGCACAGTGAGGCGAAATCCCTTTATTTAACAAGAACTCAGCGATCAGCCCAAGATCTAGTGCAAAATTCATTGATTTCCCTGTTTGGGGCAGAACAGCCTCGTCCTGAAAGTCCGACACCTGGATCCAGCCGGCCCGGGTTCAAGTCCCAGCTAGGCCTCTTCCTAGTAATGTGACCAAGGGCAAGTCACTAATCTCTTTGTGCCTCAGTTTCCCCTTCTGAAAATGAGGATGTTAACAGTGGTTAATTCCTAGGGTTATTGTGAGGATGAAATGAGTTAATATTTGTAAAGCACTTAAAAAAAACTGCCAGTGTCTCACAAATAAAAATGATATTAATCTTAAACACTAAATTATTAGTTGCTCTTATGATTACACATCATAAAAAAATGACAAGCCACCATTTAGCTATATTTCATCTGGCAACATTTCTGGAGCCCTCATTTGGCCGCTGAGCTGAGCGTTTAAGCTGGACCATCTCCCTGAATCCCATCCTCTCAGTGTGATGGCCAAAACCATCCTTGGAGGTGGGCCCGGGTTAACAGCCTTCAGCCAGCTAACGCTTGTCATGTTGTCTAAAGCCAGTGGGTGCCCGGTTCCTGTCAGCTGTTGTTATTTTTAAACAAATCGATGAAGGTCTTGTTAAGAAATCAGGCTCTTTCGGGCAAGCGGTCTATGGACATGGCTCACAGCCCGACACCCCTTGGCCCCGACGACTGAGTGACCGACATCGTGGAGACCGGCTTTAGAGACTAGAGTGTGCTTTGCCCCCGCAGTTGTTAGTTGCGTTAATAATTAGCAGCAATTTACAAGCAAGTGCACCAGTTGCCTGGCGTGGACGGGACACTCACCAGAGTGTAGCGGGTGGGCCCTCTTCGGGAATGCGGAGATGGGGGACCTCTGGAGCTGGGGGGGCCCCTCACACAAGGAGGGCAGCCAGACTTCACTGAGGAGCAAGGACCTTCAAGCGACGTACCTCCTGAGCCCTGGGGATAGAAAACGCTTGTTTAGGATGCTCTACTGAGGGCCCCAAGGCACCTCATAGCTGCCAGGTCCACACGGCTGAGTGCCGACTGCCGGCTGGCTCATGTGGGCCCTGCTGCCGGGGCATTCAGGAGCATGTGCATGTTTAGGGGGGAGGTTTTTACTGGTTGTCACAGTGACTGGGGGATGCTACTGGTATTGTTTCCAGGGACCCATGATGCTATGGCAGAGCATGTCTTCCCAAATGGCTATACAACGTACCCTACCTGACACGCTCTTCCAGGGCTGGACCCCTCTCCATTAAGAAGTGAGTCCAGGGGCCGGCCCGGTGGCCGAGTGGTTAAGTTCACACATTCCGCTATGGCGGCCCAGGGTTTCGCTGGTTCGGATCCTGGGCATGGACACGGCACCACTCATCGAGCCACGTTGAGGCGGCATCCCACATGCCACAACTAGAAGGACCCACAACTAAAAATATACAACTATGTACTGGGGGGCTTTGGGCATAAAAAGCAGAAAGAAACCAAAAAAGAAGATTGCAACAGTTGGTACCTCAGGTGCCAATCTTTAAAAAAAAAAAGAAGTGAGTCCACACCCCTCCCCTGGACATGGGCAGGCCTCTGCGACTGCTTCAACTTTCAGAACAGCGCAGAAGTGACATTGCTAAGGGGTTTCCGAGGCTGGGTCGTCACAGAGGAGATGCTGTCAGGATGCGCACCTTGGGAGCCCTGAGTCCAGGGGTGTGCTGCTCAGTGTTCAGCAACTGGCTGTCTGGGGAAAAAGGACAAGAGTCTGGGTTTGTAGCATTTGCTGATTTCCTTGGTGTAAGTACACCCACTGGGGCTGATGGCGAGTTCTCACGGTGAAGACCCTGCCCTGTGGGGCTGGAGAGTTGCCCACAGTCCGCTCTCGCCAGCCGCCGCTGCAAGCTGGTGCAGCATCCCGCTGCCTGGACCCTCGCTTCAGGCTGGCTGCCCTGAAGTCATCATTCTGGAAAGCCCGCGTGGGGACAGAGGGCGATGCCTGGGGAGCCCCAGATGTCTGAGTGTCCACATCCCAGGTGCTAACATGGGACTGAATCAGCCTTCAGACGACCCAGCCGCCGTGTGTCGCTGTCTGAGGGCACCTGCCCGAGAGCCCCTAAGAACCGCTTAGCTGAGCTGGGTCAATATCCCCAGAGCCATAAAAAATAACGAGAAAAGAATGGGCATTGTTTTAAGTCACTGCGGGTTTTTTTTTTAAGATTTTTATTTTTTCCTTTTTCTCCCCAAAGCCCCCCGGTTTACATAGAATACATAGTTGTGTATTCTTCGTTGTGGGTTCTTCTAGTTATGGCATGTGGGACACTGCCTCAGCGTGGTCTAATGAGCAGTGCCATGTCCGCGCCCAGGATTCGAACTGACGAAACACTGGGCCGCCTGCAGCGGAGCGCGCGAACTTAACCACTCGGCCACGGGGCCAGCCCCATAAGTCACTGCGTTTTGAGCGGTCTATTGTGCAGCTACATGTGACGATGCTCAGAGACCTGCATTTCATGGCATGGGTACCACTTCAAAGAGCTATCCTGCCCCGGATGTCAAAGAGCCCCAAGGTATCTATCCAAAGAGCTTGAAGTCAGCAATCCCAAAAGTCCTGTGCACCCCAATGTTTATTGCAGCACTGTTTACAATAGCCAAGACGTGGAAGCAACCTAAGTGTCCAGCAACAGACGAATGGATGAAGAAGATGTGGTACATATATACAATGGAATACTACTCAGCTGCAAAACAGAACAAAATCATTCCATTTGCAATAACATGGATGGACCTTGAGAGAATTATGTTAAGTGAAATAAGCCAGCGAGAGAAGGACAATTTGTGTATGACTCCACTCATATGAGGAATTTAAAATTATGGACTAAGAACAGTTTAGTGGATACCAGGGGAAAGGTGGGGTGGGGGGTGGGCACAAAGGGTGAAATGGTGCACCTACAACATGACTGACAAACATTAATGTACAACTGAAATTTCACAAGATTGTAACCTATCAATAACTCAATAAAAAAAAAAGAAATAGTTTAAAAAAAAAGTAAAAAAAAAAAAAGAGCCCCAAGAAGAAAGAACGGGTGCCCGATGCAGACCGATCTGGGTTCAAATCCTGATTCTGCCTATTTCCTATCTGTGTGATTTGGGGCAAAAAATAATTATCTCCACCGAGCCTAGTAAATGTAATGCAGGAAGAGCATGCTTTTCTGTTTGTTTTTAACAGCATGGTATTAAATATATTCATAGTGTCATGCCACCATCGCCACCATCCATCTCCAGAACTCTTCTCTTGTAAAACAATAATGCCCGGGGCCGGCTCAGTGGCGCAGTGGTTAAGTGTGCGCACGTTCTGCTACTTGGTGGCCCAGGGTTCGCCAGTTCGGATCCCGAGTGACAACATGGCACCGCTTGTCAAGCCATGCTGTGGTGGGCGTCCCAGATATAAAGTAGAGGAAGATGGGCATGGATGTTAGCTCAGGGCCAGTCTTCCTCAGCAAAAAAAGGAGGATTGGCAGCAGTTAGCTCACGGCTAATCTTTCTCAAAAAAAAATAAATAAAACAATAATTCCCCATCACTCCTTCCCTCCTCCCTCCAGGAACCACCACACTACTTTCTGTCTCTAAGATTTTGACTACTCTGAGTCCTGAGATGAGGAATCATACAGTATTCATCTTTTTGTGACTAGCCTATTTCATTTCTCATCATGTCCCTTGAGGTCCATCCATGTTGGAGCATGTGTCAGAAGCTCCTTCTTGTTTAGGGCTGAATAATATTCCATTGTATGGAGAGCTCACATTTCGCTTGTCCACTCATCTGCGGATGGACACAGGGTGCTTCCACGTTTTAGCTATTCTGACTACTGGTATTTTTAGTGGTGTGATATCTTTATTTGATTTTATTTAAAAATCTGGAATCTTTTGTACCCTTAGCTTGTGATCAATGACTCAATGATTCGTTTCATGATGAATCTATGTCCTGAACACCAACAAAACATTCTCTGCCAAGACAATTTCAGGCAGCACTACAATTTCACACCGGGCAGAGGTATACTCATTTAGAAAACGTGTTTTTTTCTGTTTCTCAATCTGAGGGCTGGCTATATATGTGCATTCATTTGTAAAAATTCATCAGACTGTACAGTTTGAGCGCTTTTTAGAAAAGGTTTCCTAAAAACAACAATAAAAACAGAGATGGTAATCCACGGAAAGGAACAAAAAGATATCCAAAAGCTCTCCCCAAAGTTATCAAACAAAAGCTAGGACTGCTATAAAATGAAGGAACCCATGGAAACTACGGAGAGTTGGTTCTCTCTCTCCTCAGCAGTTCCTCGAATTGTGTCGGGCTAGAGACCTTTTGTTTTTTGCTTTTTCTCCCCAAATCCCCCCAGTACATAGTTGTATATTCCTCGTTGTGGGTCCTTCTAGTTGTGGCATGTGGGGCGCTGCCTCAGCATGACCTGACGATCAGTGCCATGTCCGCGCTCAGGATCTGAACCGGCGAAACCCTTGGCCGCCAAAGCGGAGCGTGCGAACTTAACCACTCAGCCACGGGGTTGGCCCCTAGAGACCTTTTTATAGTGACTGGAAAATTTTGCACAAAAATACTGCCATGGGACAGCCCCATGGCGTAGTGGTTAAGTCCAGCATGCTCTGCTTCGGCAGCCTGGGTTCACGGGTTCAGATCCTAGACACAGACTTACATAGCTCATCAGCCATGCTATGGTGGTGACTCACATACAAGATAGAGGAAGTGGGTACAGATGTTAGCTCAGGGCCAATCTTCCTCACCAAAAAAAAAAAAAGAGAGAGAGAGAGCTGGGGGCTCCTGAGGCATTTCTCTGTCTCCACGTGGTCTCTCCAGCTGAGCATCCTTTTCCCAGAATCTACACTCAAAACGTCAAATAATATAATTTCATTTTCAAGGCTCCTGATTCACTAAACTGTGTTCATTTGATACAGTCATTTTTACTTTATTAATTTTATTCCTTAATTTTTGTTAATTTTACCTTTATTATTTTAGCAGTTTTATTTCAATTGATTTTGAAATTATTTTAATCAATTTTATCAGCTAATAACAGATTAGAATGACTTACGCGTAACCCTTATGCATTTATAAATGTATGTTTTTACTGGCTGTGATATTTAGACAGTTTTGTCCTTGAAATGTCATTTTACCAACTTTTTATTTTATTTTATGAATTTGGAAGACTGACTAAACTGTTACTATGAATAGTAATATTTCAGTATCAGCCTAAATACACGGGTAATGTTAGCATCTCCCCTCCTTAGGAGTCAGCGAATATTCACTGTATAATTACTTCAACTTTTCTGTATGCTTGGACACTGTCATAAGACAATCATGGGGGGAGAAGAGACCCAAATGCCCCCCAGCAGGATAGGTGGTGGCTGGAGCTCCCACTATGGAGGCGATGATCTGGGTTCGAATCCTGGGCAGGCCATCTCTTAGGTGTCCTGCTGACCTCTGAGCCTTGGTTTTCTTGCCTGTAATTTGGGGATAACTCTTGCTCTGCCTCAAAGGGTCGCTGTGAGCAGTGAAGGACAAATGTCCCTAAGCCATGCCCAGGACTCAAGCAACAAGACCCAATGGTAATAAAACAAGGGGTAGGATTTTGCTCTCAGGGTGAGTGGATCATCTGAAAGGATGGGGGGCCCTCTGTGGATTCACCTTGGGGAGGGGGGAAAAGGAGAGAGGAGTGGGCGCATGCGTACCTCATCACCCCCGTAAACTCAGCCACTGCCCACAGCACCCACGTTGACCTTGAACCCCTCAGGGAGAGTAAGAGAGCAGGCCACCGAGCCAGTGCCAGAAACTATCCCGACACCACCCCATAGAGAGACAGTCACCAGGGTAAGCTGGGGGATCTCGGTGGTGGGATTCAGGCTGCCGTTCTGCTGTGTGTGCACGTGTGCATTTCTTTGCATTTATAATTGCACGTGAGCCCTGTTTCCAAGATTGGGTACGTTTAAAAAAAACTACCTTTATTTATTTATTTTTTTGCTGAGGAAGATTGGCCCTGAGCTAACATCTGTTGCCAATCGTCCTCTATTTTGTATGTGAACCACCACCTTAGCATGCCTGCTGATAGTGGTGTGGGTCTGTGCCCGGGGAACCAAACCCAGGCTGCCAAAGCGGAGCCTGCCGAATTTAACCAGTAGACCACCAGGGCTGGCCTGCCAAAAAATTACCTTTATTGATGTATAATTCACATCCAATAAAATTCACATATTTCAAGTGTACAATTTTAAACAACTCTACACAACCACGTAACCATCACCACAGCCAAGACAGGGAACATTTCCGTTTACCCCCTCCCAGACAACCCCCACCTCCACCCCAAGGCAGCCACTAATCTGCTTTCCGCCACAATAAGTTCGAGTTTTCTTTTTCAGATTTTGTATCAATGGAGCCATACAGCGTGCCAGTTATCAGTTTACTGCCTTCCAGCTCCAAGCGGCGAAATACGAGTTTGGCCCTTTAAATCTTTTTCCTTCGCCCGCTGACATGATACGTTTTTCCAGTAGAAGGAGCCAGAGAGTCGCTGCCGGTGGGACAGGCTTTGCCTCCAGCTTCCAGACCTGCTCCCTGGAAGGCGGGCAGCTTCTGGGGCAGCTCGGGCAGCGGGCACGCCTCTCCAGGGTCTGGCAGCCAGCGGCATGCCCTGGCCCCCCACGCCGCCATCCGTGGCTTCCTAGCAGGGCGCCCCTAGTGAGGCACGTCCTTGTGAATTGCTTTCCCCAGCATCCTAGAGGACGGACTTCTGGCAGTTTCCAGAGGGTGGATATCCAGCAAGTCCCACCGGTGCAGCCTCCCCAGGGACTCCCCTGCCGTCTAGTGAGCCTCGGCCAAGCATTCTGCAAGGAGCTCAGAGTCTCTGGGGGCTGTCATCTTTCTAGAGCTCTCTATCTTGGATCTTAGGAGTCATGGCTGCTCCTTATAGCTGCTATTTCTATGTTCTTTAGCATTCTCCTAATTTCTTAGTAGCTAATTGCTCTTACACGAATCCTCTGCTATAATGAATAATTCTGTATATTAAACATTCTCCCTTCAAACTACTGTGTGGCTCAGTGTCCTGGCTGGATGCTGACTGATACATATAGTATGTGCTCCCTGTGTCTTCCTTCCTTCAGGATAACCTTTGCGTGATTCATACACATTGTTGCAGGTGTCGATCAGGAGTCCATTCCTTTTTATTGCTGCATAGTATTCCATTGAACAGGAAATCCACAATCTGTTTATCCGCTCACCATGGTGGACACTTGGGTTGTTTCCAGTTTGGGGTTACTAAGAATAAAGCCGCTATGAACATTCCTGTACACGTGTTTAAGTGGACGTATGTTTTCATTTCTCGTGGCTAAATGCCTGGGAGCGGGACTCTTGGATCATATGGTAAGTGTATATTACCAAGCGCATTTCACGTAACAAGAAAACACCCAGCGGTTTTTCAGCCTTATCGTGCCCTTTGCATTCCCATCAACAGTGTAGGCGAGCTGCAGTTGCCAGCACCTGCTGTGGTCAAGCTTTTTCGTTTTAGACAGGATGGCTTCCTTTTCAGGCCTCTGGGGGATTCCGCTGTATCTGACATTCTCCCTTATTAATTTTAACTTTTTGCTCTTGAATTGTAGTGCTGGGGTTGCTTCTAATCTGCAACAATTGGTTACATAAAAATCGTCAATGAGACAAGGTTAAAATTTTTTGCTCTTTAAAGTGGTTTGCATGTCCAAAGATTTGATGTGGGGCCAGACTGGTGGCATAGTTGTTAAGTTCGTGTGCTCCACTTCAGTGTCCCGGAGTTTGCAGGTTCAGATCCCAGGCCTGGACCTACACACTGCTCATCAAGCCATGCTGTGGTGGCATCCACATACCAAATAGAGGAAGACAGGCATAGCTGTTAGCTCAGGGCCAATCTTCCTCACCAATAAATAAATAAATAAATAAGATTCGGTGTGGCTTCTCCTTCGAGAAGGCAGACTGAGCTATTGATAATCAGGGCCGTACTAGCCTGTATGAGCCTTTGGGTAGATTTTTTTTAAAGGCAGCCATTCTGGGTGAATGCACCCCTGGGCCAGCACTGCCTGGTGGTCAGAGCAAGGGCTGGATCTGAGACCTCACTTACATGGCTGCCTTTGGCTGGCCTCATAATAGTAACAGCTCATATGTGCATGGTCCTGTGCTAGATGCTCTCAAACCACTATCCCAGGAATTCCAAGTTCAAATGTCTACAGGAGACAGGCAGTACCCCAAAGGAGGCTAACTGGTGGGAGAACCAGGGAGTGGTGGGGACCCTGGCAAACCAGAGCACAGCTCAGCCTGAAGGCTGTGCCAGCACTCACTCTGGCTGACTGACTGCCAACTGGGTGGGTGGGGGGCCCAGTTTGGCCATATCTTCCAGTTTTTCAAAAGAACCTGGAAATCTCAGTTTTTATGCGAAATCACCCAATTTTCAAATGTTAGCAATGTGTTAATAGTAATAATAATAATAAATAGTAAAGCAAGTACAGGCCAGATGAGACAGATCTACAGACCCAGGAACCGACTTGGGGTGGCCATTTTGTGACTTCTGTGTTTTCCCACTTGATCTTCACACCATGAGGAAACTGAGGCCCAGAGAGGAGAAATGACTCACATAAGGTCACACAGCAGTCAGAAGTGGAGTGGGGATTGAAATCTGGGCAGTCTGATCTTGCTCTCAACGGGCATTCTCTCTACGTACGGCAAAGAAGTTGAACAGCAAAGTCAACAGCAGGGAGATCATCAATGAAAAAGCCATGTTGATCTGTTTCTGAAATACAGAAAGCAGACAGAAGTGCAAGGGCTGGGACAGAACTCACAGTGGGAGCCATGGAGCCTCAAGGACCCCAGAGGCTCTGGAGCCAGAGGGTCCCAGGCTGGCGTAGGCGTGCAGGTCAGGACTGAGAGGGCAGAGTGAGGGCAGAGGTTAGTCCATCTTTGAAAAAACCATGCCTATTGGCTCCCTGCTCATCGCCTTCCTCTTTCACGCTTTGCCACACAGATCTCAGGCTGCCCAACGCTCTCACACCAGAAACACAAGACAAGAATGGATGATTGTTCCCTAAACAAACTGCACGAAGCGTCTGGGAAGTGCCAGGCTGCCGGCGTTTCTGGGTGTAGCCCTCCCCATTCCAGCATCCAGGTCCCAGCAGAGACTGGCTTCCTCCGTGCTATCACCAGACAGAGGGCTCAGTCGGCCCTTCAACTCGACAAAGGCCAGTGGGAAAGAAGGACTATATTTGTAACAGCCCCAAACCTCATCCCAGTTACTTAAAAGAGTCCCCCAGCCCCTCGTTTGTTTGAAAATGTGACTGGACAAAAAGGATCAGCAGATACTTGAAGGAAACTGGGAACCTGAAAGAGAAGGAGAAGCTCCTCAGGCAGAACCAGAGCAAAGTGACCCCAGAGGAAACAGACGATTCAGATGCCAAAGGAAAAGAACAAAACCTAATTAGCACACTCAGGGCCAGCTTCAGGCTTCATGAGCATGTGACTCGTGCATTCACACCTGGCCCCACACTTAGGAGGGCCCCATGCTTGTTTTAACGCTCTGTTGTTGCCAACTTGAAATTCGGAATCATTTTTGAGCAAGGAGCCCACATTTTCACATTGCCTTGGGCCCAGCAAATTATGTAGCTGGTCCTGGGTCCACTTAGATTTGAGAAGATATTGAAAACGAGACGAGAATAGGATACTATAAAAAGAAGAATGTCTTCAAGAAGAAAAGAAAAATCTAAGAAATAGATCAGACGAGTTAGAAACAGGAAAATGCTTCTCTCAAAAGGGAAAAATGAAAGCGATGAGAAACTGCAGGAAAAACAAAAAGCTGCTTAAGAAAGTTGTGGTCTGAATATGATAGACACTAAACTGGATCCATGTTGTGTCCATTTGACAAAGTGCAAGAGAAAGGAATCCATGTGACCTGGGGGCTAGGGGCATTCTCCTTAGAGAAGCCTGTTTATTGGTTTTCATGGGGAAAAGATTGCCTTTTTTTTTTTTGAGGCATAACTGACACATAACATTGTATAAATGTAAGGTGTACAATGCGTTTTGATACTTATATACTGTCATGTGACGACAATTGTAGCATTAGCTAACACCGCTGTGAAAATTAATAAAGGAAACCTCAACTAACGTTGGAGTATGGAGGCCTACGGAGGGAGCTCTCACATCCTACCGCTCATGGTCAGTTTCCCTACACAGGAAGAGACGTACCTTGCATCTCCAACAGGAAGTTGTCTCCACCTGACTACCCTGGCAGGAGGAAGGAAGATTTTCTCCTTGCCCAGCAACAAGCCCAGCCAATGGAAAATGCCGCTGCTCAGCCAATGAGAAGCCACTGTCACTCTGAACTCTTACTTTCCTCCAATGAACTTTTCTTAAAGACATTTCATTTTTTTTTGAGGAAGATTAGTCCTGAGCTAACATCTGCTGCCAATCCTCCTCTTTCTGCTGAGGAAGACTGGCCCTGAACTAACATCCGTGCCCATCTTCCTCTACTTTATATGTGGGACACCTCCCACAGCATGGCTTGCGAAGCAGTGCCATGTCCACACCGGGGATCCTAACCAGTGAACCCCCAGCTGCCCAAGCAGAATCTGGGAACTTAACCGCTGCGCCACCGGGCCGGGCCCCAAAACCTTCCATTTTGTTTAACTCCCCAGAGTATCTCTCTGCTTGCCAGAAGAGATACTGTCTGATTCATGAATCATTTCATAAAACCAATTAGATTTTCAAATTTACTCAGTTGAATTTTGTTTTTCAACACATGTATCACGTCACATAATTATAATTTCTTTTTTGTGATGAGAACGTTTAAAGATCTGATCTCCTAGCATGAAGACTGTCTTTTTAACAAATGGTGCTGGGAAATCTACATGCAAAAAAGATGAATTTAGGCCTTTACCTCACACCATACACAAATAGCAACTTCAAATGAATCATAGACCTAAAAGTAAGAGTTAAACCTGTAAAATTTTTAGAAGAAAACAAGAGAAAAATCTTGTGATCCTGGGTTAGGCAAAGATTTCTTATATATAACACCAAAAGTATGATTCATAAATGAAAAGAATGGATTAATTACGCATCAAAGTTTGGAACTTTTGCACTTCAAAAGGCATCATTAAGAAAATGAAAAGACAAGCTATAGATTGGCAGAAAATATTTGCAAATCATACATCTGATAAAGGACTGGTATCCAGAATATATAACGAACACTTAAAATCAATAATAAGACAAACCAATTTTAAAAATTGGACAAAGGATTTGAATAGAGATTTCACTAAAAAATATATGCAAATGACTGATAAGCACAAGAAAAGATGCTCGACATCGTTAGTCATTAAGGAAGTACAAATTAAAATCACGATGAGACGCCACTTCATGCCCACTAGAATGGCTATTGTTCAAAGGATCGGAGAGGATGCAGAGAAACTAGAAACTTCTCATTGCTGGTGGGAATGTGAAAAACAGCCACTTTGGAAAACAGGCAGTTTCTTTAAAAGTTGAACATTTAAAAAAAAAACAACTTAAACTTGCCACAAAATCCAGCAATTCTAGTACTGGATTATCTACCCAAGAGAAATGAAAACATATGCCCACATAAAGACTTGATTGCGAATCTTCATAGCAGCATTATATATTTGGAAAAAATCCTAATGTCCATCAATGGATCTTCAGCAGCCATCCGGTGAACAGAGCAACAAAATGTGGTCTGTCCATACGAGGGGATACTGCTCAGCAATAAGAGGAATGAAGTACTGTACATGTTACATCGTGAGTGAACCCCAAAACAGAATGCTAAGTGAAAGAAGCCAGACACAAAAGAGCTCCTATTGTAGGATGTATTTATATGGAATGTCCAGAAAAGACATATCTAAAGATACAGAAAGATGAGTAGTTGCCTGGGCTGGGCATGGGAAGAGGGAGGGAGCACAAATAGGCACAAGAGATATTTTTGGAGGTGATGGAAATGCTCTAAACTGTGGTGATGGCCGCAGAACTCTGTAAATTCCCAAAAATCTCAGAATAGGGCTGAATTTCATGGTATGTCAATTACACGTTGATTGCTGTCAAAAACCCCTTCAAACTTTACAGTTAAAGCAGGCAAGACTGAAGCATGTTACTTATGGCAACAGAACAGACTTGACAGTGGGAAAATACACGGATGACTGACAAAGGATGGGAAATGAAAGGTGGGGGAGGGGGTCCAGGATGCTCAGCTCACCCACCTCTTAGCACGGGAATCAAAAGTTGCCAGAAGAAAAAATAGAAGTGATGCATGAAATTTAAACTTAGAAAGGCTAATAAGAAATAATCCCCAGGGGGCCAGCCCCGTGGCCAAGTGGATGGGTTTGTGCGTTTCGCTTCGGCGGCCCAGGGTTTCACCAGTTTGGGTCCTGGGCGCGGACATGGCACCACTCATCAAGCCACGCTGAGGTGGCGGCCCACGTGCCACAACTAGAAGGACCCACAACTAAAAAAAAATACACAACTATGTACTTGGGGTGGGGGCTTTGGGTAGAAAAAGGAAAAATAAAAAATGTTAAAAAAAATACCCAAACAGTACAATTATTAAAAAACGCTGGGGCAGTAAAGCAGAGGAATACACAGTTGGCCAAATACCATCTTTCATAGCAGACAGTAGTAGGTGATTCTGGATTTCTATCTATATCTCTGTCATTTCATTGACATCACCCTCTCAGTTACCCAACTGCCCTCTAGGCCACAGTGTGAGAGACGGGGGAGGCGAAGTTACCTTGGCTGTTTGGTATATTCTAATTTAAATGTAATGAATATCATGTGTAATAAAGATATGCTTTTTTTTAAAAAAAATAATAAACCAATCAACCAGTGCAATGTCACCATAATTTACCTAAAATGCTATCAATGAGGGACCAGCCTGGTGGCATAGTGGTTAAGTTCGTGTGCTCCGCTTCAGCGGCCCAGGATTTGCAGGTTTGGATCCCAGGTGTGGATCTACACACCACTCATCAAGCCATGCTGTGGTGGCGTCCCACGTATAAAATAGAGGAAGACCGGCGACAGATATTAGCTCAGGGTCGATCTTCCTCTCAAAAAAAAAAAAAAAAGGAAAAGGAAAAAAATGCTATTAGTGAGAACTCACATACACTCCTGGTGGCAGGATAAGTGGGTATAACCACTTTAGAAACTAGTTGGCATTTTTTGCTGAAGTTGAAAATGTGCCTCCTCCAGGACCCAGCAATTCGACCCTAGAGCCAGGAAACTCATACTAGAATATTCCTGAGAGCATTGTTCCTCACAGCTTCAGCCTGAAAATGACCCAGCTGCCCATCCACTGTAGGATGTGTAAATAAAGGTAGTCACAGAATGGAATACTATGTAGCAATAAAAAGGAGTTAACTATAAGTACCCACTGCAGACTGAATGAACCTCAAAAGCATAATTTTGAGTGAAAGATGCTGGACAAAAGTCACCCGAAGTGTGGTTCCAGGACAACCAGACAGCCTGGGACAAGCCCGGCTACACCTGTGGTCCCAAGGTAGTTAGGGTAATTATTAATAGTGACTTCTATTGCTTCCAAAATTTCCTGGTTTGGATGATAAATTACTCACACCAATGGTTCTATTCTTAGCAAGTTCGCACACGGGCTAAACTAATCAATATTGTTTACGGATGCGCGCATAGGTACTAAAACCACATGAAGAAAAGCAGAGCAGAGAAGTGAATAGCATGAAAGTGAGGACGGTGGCTCCTAGAGGAAAGGAGAGAGCTTCAACCAGAAGGAGCACACAGGGAAGCATCTGGGAGCTGGCGATATTCTTGCTGTTGAGCTGGGTGCCAGTTACATGGGTAAATTTATAATTATTTGTTAACGGTACATATGTTTTATGTACTTTTCTGTATGGATGGTATATTTCACAATTAAAAATAAATGATGCCATCAATGAACACCATGCTTATTTAAGTCAAAGAACGCAATTGTCTAATTGCATCTTAGTGCAAGAAATAATTCACATTTGTCAAGTGCTTTCTTTGTGGGGCACTCTGGGAAATTCTTTCCGTGCATCCTCTCGCTCCCAGGAGGCAGCGGTGACATTTCTGGGCGAGAGGGCATCACAGGGCTAGCAAGGGACACTGGTTTGGGGAATTACTGGTGACAGCCTGAAGTCCCAACTTTAACTTTTTCATGACTGGGCAAAAAGGCTTTCCTTCTGAGTATGAGATTTCTCCTCTGAAAATGGGAAATGTCGGGTCCACATCCCCTCACCATAATCCCCAAGCCCACAAGCTCTGAAAACTGAAAGTCTTTCTCAGACCCAGGTGGTGTCAGAGCTGACTTGACTGGCATGAGGTTTTGTTTATTCCCCTGGGAATGAACAGGCATTTCACTGAAGAAATATCAGTACTTCGGAGCGCACGATGCTCCCCAGCCTCGCCGGGGGTCTCATGTAACGTACAGGATGCATTCCATAGGACTTGCCTAATATTCATTCATAGTCTGGATTCCCAAACGCATTTGGCCTCAAAAGTTTTGGATAAGACACTGAGGATTTCTAATAACTCCCGCCTCTCATGGAGGTGGGAAAATTAAAAGGTCAAGCCTGGCCCTCAACAAATGTTGGTTGTTGTGACTGTGATTAACAGTGAAGGTGGGCGAAGGGACTGGAGTCTGTCTGCACCTCCACACGGCGGAGTCACGCGGCCACTGAACCCACAACCAGAGGAACGTGGGATGAGGGGAGAAGAGGTCAGAAAGTAAGGGACGAAACACGGCAGAAAACCACACTGACGGCGAAGTCAGGGCCACGTGCTGAATTTTAAGAAGAAAATGCTAAGTTCAAAATCTATCTCTACAAAAAAGAGAGGGAAGGACCCAACAGGGTCATGGCGTTAACAGCGGTTATTCCCAGGGGAGGAGTCTGTGCTGGTTAAGAAACATCCTTCACAAAATACTAACGGCTGCTGTTAACTGAGAACTGACTCAGCTCTAGGTACGTGGGGATGCTTCACAAAACCCCACAGGAGCCCCACAGACAACCCCATGAGGCAGGCGCTGTTTTTCAGCTGGGGAAACTGAGGCTTGGAGGAGGGCAGTGACGAACCCAAGGTCACCAGCCAAGTCAGTGGCAGAGCTGGGATTTGAACCTCGGTGTGGAAGATGCCAGCGTCTGTGCCACTGTGCACATCTTCATCTCTTTGCTAGTTTCTCAATTGTCTGACTTTATTTTCCCCATAAAAATTTCATCATAGGGCCACCCAGTGGCGTATTGGTTAACTGCGCATGTTCTGCGTCGGCGGCCTGGGGTTCACCAGTTCAGATCCCAGGTGCGGACATGGCACCGCTTGGCAAGCCATGCTGTGGTAGGCGTCCCACATATAAAGTAGAGGAAGATGGGCATGGATGTTAGCTCAGGGCCAGTCTTCCTCAGCAAAAAGAGGAGGATTGGCAGCAGATGTTAGCTCAGGGCTAATCTTCCTCAAAAAATAAAAAATTTCATCATAAAGTAGAAAGAATAGTAAAACGAACATCTCTGTATGTTCCACATTTTGCCATATTTGCTTTCTCTCTATTTTCATGAATTCTTAAATATTTCGACATGGGGCTGGCCCAGTGGCGTAGTGATTAACATCACATGCTCCAATTCAGAGCCCAGAGTTCACACATTCGCATCCCAGGCGTGGACCTATGCCATGCTGTGGTGGCATCCCACATATAAAGTCAAGGAAGATGGGCACAGATGTTAGCTCAGCAACAATCTTCCTCAAGTCCCAAAAGAGGGAGACTGGCAACAGATGTTAGCTCAGGGCCAATCTTCCTCACCAAAAAAAAAACTTCAACTTGCATCTCCTAAGAAAGAATCAGAGCACTTTTTAGGTCTTCACAACCACTTACCACCAAGAGAAGTCCATTCTGCCCTCTCATACCCAGCCCGTGAACAATTTTCCTCATTGTCCCAGAAAAGTCTTCTGCAGCTGTTTGTTCCTGACAAGCTCGGGGGCTTGCACACTGCTGTGGGTGGTCACGGTTCCCCAATTTAATCTAAAACACTGCCCTGCCTTTTCCATTTTCTTAGATTATAATACTTTTATCATAGAAAAAAAATAAGGCACTCTCATTTCTATTTGATTTGTGAGCCACGTGTATAACCTGATTGGGTTAAACAATAAAAATCAGTATTTAAATAAACAGCCAACAGGGAAGCTGACAGGAATGCTGTGATCATTAGGAAAGCTGTCGCCATCTATTTTTAGCAAGAGATTAATGTGTAAAAGCTGATAAACCAAGAGATAACCATCCAAGAATCTGCTTTAAAGATGTGGAAGTAACTACCAGAGGAATCAAAAGCAGAAAAGATTTAAAACGATGCGCCACAGACCACAAGTTACTTTTTACCATTTCTGAAAAGTAACTTAATTTCCAAACGTTTTCATTGGCCGTGGGGCTGGCGGCTGCGGTTTAAAGGATCCGTTATTTTTCCTGTAAAGCTTTGTCTTTCCTATTTGTCCTTTGTTCTTGTGCGTTCCCGGGACGTTTTTAAAAAGCTGTTATTATTTATTCTAAAAGTGTGTTTGCAATAGTGCGATCTTCCCAAAGCGGGAGTGAACAGATGCTGTCTAAAGTTGAAGGAACAAGATACCCAGCGTTCAGAAATATTCCTGGACACTGCAAAAGTTGACTTAGAAGAACCAAATTTAAATTGGGAGGAGCTCAAAACACCCTGTGCCCAGTTGCTAAATCAAGCAACGGCGCCGGCGCCGGGAGACCGCGGATGGGCAGGGTCTGCGAAGGGGCGGCGGCCGGCAGGGACAATGGGCACAGCTGCTGGCGAGCGGCCCGGCCCTTCGCCGGCTGCAGCGGACACGTGTCGGTCGCTGCGTTTGGAGGGACGGACTTAATGGTGGCCTCGCAGCGGGCGGAGCGGGACAGGTTTGCAAAGCAAAGCCCTCCCCGCAGGATCTGGGGCTCACTCTGGCCCGGGAGCCCAGGACCGGAGGCCCAGGAAAGGGCGCAGGGGCACAGGACACCCGGGACCCGCCCCTCCGGGTAGGGTCTGGGGGCGGAAATCCTTCCTGGGACCCCCAGCGGCGAGTGGGGACCGGACGCGGGTCCCGACCTGTGCCGGCGCTCACCTGGTGGCCCGCTCGGAGGCGGCGGCGGGCAA
Source organism: Equus quagga (assembly GCF_021613505.1). NCBI lineage: Eukaryota > Metazoa > Chordata > Mammalia > Perissodactyla > Equidae > Equus > Equus quagga. The sequence continues at coordinate 98,176,582 of NC_060279.1, read as the reverse complement.
AGATCCCCTTCCCCCCGCTGCTCCGGGAGGCGGGCGGGGGCTCCCCGGATCGGCCCCCCAGGGAGCCCCGGGGCGGGCGGTCCTCCCCCGGGGGTGCTGGCGGCCGCGGCGGCTCTGGATGCGGCCCGCCCTCCTCGGGCGGCTGCGCCGGCGGGCGGGACCCGGGAGCACGGCGGGCGCCGGACCGGGCCCAGCTGCCACGAGGCGGGCGGGGACCAGAGCCAGCCCCGCGCTCCCGGGTCTGGGGGCCCGCCCCTCGGGGAGCCTGCGCGGTCCCCACGTGGGGATCTGCGGCCCCGGCGCCCCGCGATCTGACACCTGGGTCCCCGGCGCCCAGCCCGCCGCCTCCTCTGGGCGAGCTCCACCTCCGGGAGCCTCCCGCCGTGGGGACGCCCCCGGTTCCCCCAGGACCCCCAGACCCGGGTTTCTTTCTCACCCCGGCCTCCCGCCTCCAGCCGCCTCCGCCATTCGCAACACCTCCCCACCATCTGTCCCCTGCTCTTACCTGGCTTAGCTGAGACTGTGACGCTGGGCCTGGTTTGAAACACTGGATCAGAGTTCCTCCCGCGGGGATCCTCTCTAACTTACATCGTGTCCCCAGAGCCTCGGAAACCCGGCCTGCTCCCACGCTGAGCCTCGCTACCCCGCTTACTTCTCTGCGGCCGCGACAACATGTGCCCCCTGCTTTGGAAACCCGCCTCCCCCGCCTGTATGGCACACAACTGGATTAACCCGAGGTTCAGGGCCAGCGAGGCCGAGGCCACCAGCTATTTGTCCCCTGCCCTCTGCCCTTGGGCCCGCACCGTTCCTGCATTGCCCTAGATTGTCCAAAGGTCCTCAAGTGACTGCTCTCAGACATCCCAGGGCCGGTCCCCTGAATGCCAGGCCGCCCACCACGAGTAAAGCCTCGCTGGCACTCGCTCATGGCGTGCACTGTGCGCGATGCTTTATAGGCACGACCCCAGGGACGCTCTCCTGGGAAACTGAGGCCCAGAGAAATGTAGGCTATGCACCCGGTGCAAGTCGCTTGCTGGGGGGGGGGGGGGGTGGTCACACGACAGGAAAGTGTTCGGGCGTGGGTTCCCCGGTCCCCTCCGCTAGGAGCTTCTGCAAGGGACCCCAGCGCCATTGCCAGGACCGCGTGGGATCCCGCGTGCAGCGCCGAGGGATCCTTACCTCTCCGTCACCTGGACCCACCGCCTTTCCGAGCATTTCTGTCGCAGGTCGTAACATTATTGCATTATTTGTAGCGTTTTTAGTACAGATCCACGCACAGTCTCTTATCTAAGAGGCTTGGGATTCCGGATTTTTTCTAGAAGGCGATAGGAGGCATATACCGTACACAGAGTTCTGCAATAGTCCCAGCAGAGTGACGGCCGTGCTCCGTGATCGCGCGATGTTTCTGCTTCAAAGCGCGTCTGGAGAGGAGCACACGCGTAGCGGAATAGAAGTTAAAAATCCCCCCGACGTCGCTTCAGTCGGGTCTTACTGGGTGGAGAGCTGGGGGCCTAATTGGTGAAGAAAGTTTGCTTGCGGACTGGAGATAATAGCAATGACTTTTTCTTTCTTTTATTGATACCATCAATAAGCGCCTGCTGTGCACCAGATGCAGACCGCATGGATGATGTGGGTTTACAGGCACCATGCGATTTATGTCAATAAAGGATACCAGCTTATTTTAGATGAGTTAGAAAAATCACAGGGGACTCCAGTAAAATAATTGGATCATCAAAGGATGCTAAAACCATTGGTAAAGGTTGTTGCGGAACATTCTAGAATCATCCCCCCCCCCCCATGACTTATTCATTACAAAGGGGAAAAAATGTACCTACCTAGTGAGGGGGAGTGGGTTCTGGCAGACACCCTCTTAACCGAGTGATCAATATCCCCAAAGTGGGACAGCGTGACATCAAGTCAAGTGCCTCTTGATGTGAAACTATAGGAAGTACACAAAAGTGCCTATGCGGAACTCTTGTAAAAAAAAAAAAAAGCTAAACCTGTGTGTAGTAATGAAGGATATACCCAAGATAACTGGCCAGGGCTTTTTTCAAAAAAAGAGACGTAACACCCAAATGCGGTGTGCACGGTGACCGGGTCCCGGCTGGGCCGTTCGCTCTGGGTGCTCTCTTGCTCTGCTGGTTTCTTCTCCTGTCTGGTGCTGCTCGCCTGCTCCTAGCCATTCTCCAAGGAGAGGCGAGGCCACTGCCTGGAGGTGATGGCGGTGTGCTTTCTGCTGGAAGCCTGGGCCTGTTTTCCTCTGCCCTTGAGTTGGAGCATGAATGGCAGCTTTGTGGCCGGGTGTGGGGCTAGCCGCCAGGCTGGCCTCACATGTGGGTGGGTGAGGCCAGGAGCCCACTTCCTGCCACCCCTCCCTTCTACCACAAGTGCCAGAAGAGGACTGGCTTTTTTAAGAAGCCAGCCCCTCCCTCGTTCCCACCTCAGCTGTCAGAGAGTTGGGTCTTAGGGATCCACCCTGCAGTCCTTGTTTTCCTCGACGTGAGTGGGGGGTGGCCTGTGCCCTGGAGAAAGGGGACATGGGATGGTGCACGAAATGCAGGCAGGCTGTCATCGGGGCCGTCTTGGCTATCTTTTCTCGCTCCTGCCTCCTCCCCACAACCCAGGTGATGCTGGGTTCCCTCTTGCGGGCAGCCCTCTCCTGAATGACCTCTGATTCCTGTCCCCATGCCTCTACCTGATTTGTCTGCCAGAACTGTGTGGGCATCTCCCCAGTGGAGATGGTCTCTGTGGGTCATTGACTAATGGTCCCCTAAAGATGTCCACGCCTGGATCCTTGGAACCTGCGAATGTTCCCTTACATGGCAAAAGGGATATTGCAGATGGAGGAGGTGAAGGATCTTGAAACGGGGAGGTTAACCTGGTTTCTCTGGGCGGGTCCTGAATAGAATCCCAGTGGTCCTCCTAAGAGGGGGACAGGAGGAGGCGGGGATGGCAGTGGACAACAGAAGCAGAGATTGCAGTGACGAGATGTGAAGAGCGAGGAAGAGGCCACCAGCCCAGGAAGAAAGGTGGAAGAAACCAGGAAGAAAGGTGGCCGCTAGATGCTGAAAAAGGCAAGGACACGGATTCCCCAATCAGCATCTCCAGAAGGGACCAACCAGGCCAACACCTTGACTTCAGCCCAGTGAAACTGACTTGGAACTTCTAACTCCCAGAACGCTAAAAGAATACATTGTGTTGTTTTAAGGCACTAAGCTGATGGCAATTTGTTCCAGCAGCCACAGGAAAGAACACAGTCTCCTTCTCAATCTTTTTGCCGTTGTCAGTTGACTTGCTTTTTTATTCCACTGCTTTATACAAATGAGAGAGTGTAAGGACACTCTGAGATGGCGGGCTCCGGGTCAGACCTTATCTCTTGGTGACACCCCTAATTCCTGAGCTCCCCAAGGCAAGTCTCTGTGTTGTCAGTTTCCTTATGGTGTGAGGATCAAGTCCGACGATGCCGAAGTCACGGGTTGGCAGCCTCCAGTTTAGAGTAGACCCACAGGTATGTTTTGTGTCACTTTCAGTTTTGTAAAGTTTCTCATTGTATTTCTTTTGAATAGGAGAATACATTTACACTGTGTACAATTTAAAAAGTATAAAAAGAGGTTTCCAGTGCTAATCTCTCTTCTACTGCTGCCCTCAGCTACTCCAGGTTTTCCCTCGATTCTGATAGATTCTTGCAGAAATTTTCTATATGCAGACCAGGAATTTCACACACACTGTAAACAGTAACATACCATATACTCCTTGTTCGACACTTTGCTTTTATCATTTCATATAGTTTGGTGATCTTTCCATATCACTACATAGAGAACTGCCTTCTTTCTTTTTTACTTTTTTTTAGGTATGCCCCCCCCTTTTTTTTTTGGTGAGGAAGATTGGCCCCGAGCTGACACCTGTTGCCAGTCTTCCTCTATTTTGTATGTGGGATGCTGCCACAACATGGCTGACAAGTGGTGTAGGTCTGTGCCTGGGATCTGAACCCACAAACCTGGGTCACCGAAGCAGAGTGCACTGAACTTTAACCACGAGGTCATGAGGCCAGCCCACAATCTGACCACTTTTCAGTGTACGATTCAGTGGCATTAGTTACATTCATAATGCTTTGCAACCATCACCATTATCTCCTTCCCAAATTTTTTGTCATCTTAAACAGAAGCTCTACCCATTAAGCAATAACTCCCCATTCCTTTCTCCCTCCAGCCCCCATAACCTCTAACCTCCTTTCTGTCTCTATGACTTGGCCTATTCTGGATAGTCCATATTTGTGGAATCATACAACATCTGTCCTTTTGTGTCTGGCTTCTATCACTTAGCATCACGTTTCCACGGTTCATCCATGTGGTGGTAGCGTGCATGAGTACTTCATTCCTTTTTATGGCTGAATAATATTCCCTGGTGTGGATAGACTGTATTTTGTTTATCCATCCCCAGCTGATGGATGCTTGGTTTGTGTCCACCTGTTGGCTCCTGTGGAGAAGGCTGCTAGGAACATTCACTACATGTATCTGCTTCAGTCCCTGTTTTCGGTTCTTCGGGGTATATACACCTAGGAGTGGAATTGCTGGTCCACGTGGTTATGTTAATTCTATGTGTAACTTTTTAAAGACCAGTCAAAACGGTTTCCCACAGAGGCTGCACCATTCTACACTCCCACCAGCAACGTACGAGGGTTCCAGTTTCTCCACATCCTCCCCAACACTTATTTTCCTTTTTATTATTAATTATTATTATTATAGCCATCCTATTAGATGTGAAGTGGTGTACAATCTCAGCTTTTATTCTCATCAACCATTAAGATCTGGAATATCCAGCCCCTATACGTTTGCCAATTGAATGTGTTATCAAATACTTTAAATCTTTGCCTAAGAAGTGAAAAATGGTAACTCACCGTCCATCGTCTTATTTTGCATTTGTCTTGTGATGAGGAAATTGAGCATCTTTTCTTGTGTTGAAGAACCACTTGCATTTCTTTTCCCATGATTTGTCTGTTAATCAGCCTTTGCCCACTTTTCTGTGGTTCTGGCTCACGGGCTATGTTTTAAAAATACTGTATTGGTTGCAAACCCTGAAAAACCGCAGGGCTGATGTCACACAAAAGTCCAACTTTTATCTCCAGCTTCCCTTGGAAACAGAAAGGCCCGGCAGCTTGATTTGCACTCTCACGTGGAGCGAGTGGCTGGAAGAGGGGCCCCCTGTGGGATCCACCGTCTCCCGCTGTCATCGTCCCCACCCTGAGCTGTGGCGTGCCTGGGCTCTCACCCATCACCATACCTGCCTGGCCCTGTGGGCATTGATGGTGGCAGCTCCCGAGATAATCTTTTCAAAGCTCTTAGCCCAGAGCCCGGCCCTGCAGACCACGATGCTGTGAGCAGAGGAAGGGGATCTCAAAAACAGAGGCAGCTGGTCTCGTGTCAGTGATGGCGCTTCAGGGACCAGTGAATAAACTAGAGCGACAACTGCACGGCGAGGATGTGCACATTTGTCTTTGTTTTTGTTTTTTTTGAGGAAGATTAGCCCTGACCTAACATCTGCCATCAATCCTCCTCTTTTTGCTGAGGAAGACTGGCCCTGAGCTAACATCCGTGCCCATCTTCCTCTACTTTATATGTGGGACGCCTACCACAGCATGGCTTGACAAACAGTGCCATGTCTGCACCTGGGATCCGAATCGGTGAACACTGGGCCAGCCTGAGGATGAGCACATTCGGAGGGCAGAGAGTTAACATGCAAACGCATTTCAGGTAGAGGAGTCTTCTGAATGACGAAGGCAAGTTGCAAGGGGTGGGATTTACGACATGCTACCCCGAAATATGGCATATTGGATATTTTAAGCTGAAAGAGTTTGAGAAAATGGCAGAAGCTGGAATTAGAGACTGGGTCTTTAATTAAATTAAGACTGGGTCCTAAGAGTAAATTTAAGAGCAAAGGAACACTTCTTCCTCCCCTACTCAAGAAACCCATTTGGGGAACACAGAGAACACCAACGCAGATCGAGGCGTGGGTGTCAGTGTAGACTCATGCGCTCGTGTACAGATACAGACACACGCACTCGGATCTGTAGGTACACATGCAGAGGAAGCATCGAGAAAATATTCTCAGCGCACGCCCCGCCCGGAGAGAGCCCTGCCTGCAGGCCCGGGCTGGGTTCTCCGCTCTGCCGGGGGCGCCGTGCGCACTAACGTCGGTGCTGTGGGTAGTTGGCACTGGAGTTGGCGATTGGGACCAAGTATCGTGTGCCCACTCTCTCCCTCCCTCAGCCCCGTGTAAATGTCCCAACGTCCTCTCCCCGGATCCTCCATGGCTGCCAGGACAAACTGCCACAAACTCGATGCTTTAAAACAACACATGTTTCTTCTATGCGGTTCTGGAGGTCAGAAGTCCAAATTCAGCTTCACTGGGCGAGGAGGCAGGGCGTCGGCAGGGCCGCCTTCCTTCTGAGGCTCCGGGGAGAATCCGCTCCGGCCTCTGGGGCGGCCGGCTCTCCTTGGCTTGTGGCTGCATCGCTCCAGTCTCTGCCGCCCTCGTCGTATTGCCCGCTCCTGTTCTGCAGCTGAGGCTCCCTCTGCGTCCCTTGTAAGGACTTGTGATCACGTGTAGGGCCACCTGGATAATCCGGGCTGGCGTCCCCATCTCAAGACCCTGTGAAGGCCCTTTTGCCGTATAAGGTAACATCCCCAAGTTCCAGGCATTAGGACCTAGATAATTTTGGGGGCCATTATTCAGCCTATCACAAACCATAGATCTTTTATAATACGAGTAGTCATGATCCTAATAGTTGTCAGACAGTAATGTTCCATCATTATTAGCTCTCAAATCTTATGTGCCCGGTGCTGGGCTTAGAGATCCAGGCCCGCTGTCTCATCGAAGCTTCCTGCAAGCTCCCATCACCATCCCAAAGATACAGGCGAAGACAACACAGGAGAGGGAGGAGCTGGATCGGGCCGGGAGCCCGTGGCCACCATCCTGGGCTGACCCCCTTAGGAGTGCAAGAATCCCAGTTCCCCTCGGATGCCCCCTTCCCTGGGGGGGTTTCCTGAGTCTTTGCGTATGTTGGATCTTACAAATCCACTCATTGAGGTGTTGGCCCCTTCACGAACTCCTCCTGCCATCATTTTGTGATGCTGGCCCGCCTCCGCAGGAGCGGCCCGGCTGAAGCAGAGAACTGAGGACCGCGGGGTCCTCTCCGTGCCAGCGCACTGCGGGGACTCTGCAAACCATGGTCACGCCCACACAGATAATACCTCCAGGCGAGCGCTGGGCATGGTTTTCTCTGAGGCAGTTTGTGCCGGATCTCAAGGCTGCAACCTGGATGTCCTTTGAAGACCCGGACTTAGGAAGAAAGGGAGCCGGTGGCTTTTGTCAAGCTGGCCACCTGGGGGACCGGGAGTCTGTGGGTTGCCAGAGGGCTAATGGCTTATGAGAAGACAATCTGAAAAGCAGTGTATGAATCTCAGATCTCTTGCAAAGAAATCTAGCCTTTCCTGGGGCAAAGACAGAGGAGAGCAGTGTTTACAGCTGATGGTGTGTGTGCCTGGGGTGGGTTGCCCTACGACTTACAGGAGACAAAATGTGTTTATTACCAACTGTAATATGTTTTCGGGAAAAAACTAAAAACACGTGCCAGGCACACCAAACTATAAGATCTTGGTTATTATTGATCAAAATGAGGCTAATTAAAAAAAGAAAAAGAGCATGTTGATTAAAAGATGATGTGGGGGTTTGGGAAAAGCCGACATTTCGCTGTTCTAACAGAGATGAAAGTTGGAAGTTTATTTTGCTCTCCCCATTGGTCTCCAGGTTGACGAAATGACTCTGCTCCACAGAGTCAGTCAGGGACCCTGGTTCCTTCTAGGTGTTGGTCTTGTCTGTGTGGTCAGAGGGCTTGTTGTTGCTACCACAGCCCACTGCCTGTGCCTGGCTGCAAGGGAGTATGGGAAATAGAGACTTTCTTTCCGGGCGGGGTAATAGAATCTTCTGGCCAACAAGATTCTATTACTATTGTATTAGTTAGCTACTGCTATGTAACAAATTACGCCATCCCCAAAACTTAGAGAATTAAAACAACAAACACTTATTATTTCACATTTTCTGTGGTCAGAAATCTGATGCTTCTGGTTCAGTCCCTCCCAAATCTACAAGTAACGTGTCGGCCGGGGCTGCAGTCCACTTAAGGCAACCCGGGGAGGACCCTTTTCCAAGCTTCCTGGCACGCTTCTTGGCTGGCCTCAGGTTCTTGCTGGCTGTTGGCCGGAGACCTCAGGTCCTCACCACAGGGGCTCCTCCCCAGGGCAGCTCACAGGGTGGCTTCCCTCTGAACCAGGGAGCAAGTGAGTGGATGAAAAAGAGCACCATCCTTTTGGAGACCAATCTCAGAAGTGACATCCCACCACTTTTGTCATTTTCTGTTTTTTAGAAGCGAGTCACTAGGTCTGGCCCACCCGCAAGAGGAGGGGACTGTGCAGGGCACGAATGCCAGGAGGGGGGTCATGGGGGGCCATCTCAGAGGCTGCCTCCACGACGGTGGACCAGGGGAGATGGACTGGCGGACACTTAGCTGCGTCTAGCACTGTTTCTCTCAGGGAAGGGCAGTAACTTATATTGACGAGGGGCTGACTTCTAGACATCAACAGAGGACACAGCATCTGTGCCAGCTCTCTAGTGTCAGTGGGGGAGACATTGGTGCATAGAAAAGACTGATTAATTTATGTTTTAGGTTAATCATCAATGTATTGAAGCTACCAATTAAAAGCTACCAATTATCTTGGGCTGGCCTAGTGGTTAAGTTCAGTGCTCCACTTCGGCAGCCTGGGTTCAGTTCCCAGGTGCAGACCTACACCACTTATCTGTCAGTGGCCATGCTGTGGTGGTGGCTCACACAGAAAATAGAGGAAGATTGGTGCAGATGTTAGCTCAGGGTGAATCTTCCTGAGCAAAAAAACAAAAACAAAAACAAAACAAAAAACCCAACACACACACAAAGCATTATCTTCCTTAAGATTCAAAGTTCTACTTCCAAATATTATTCTATTTATTATTCTACTTCTAAATCTAGTCAATTTTAACAGTCACTCAGGGAAAGTCTTTCATTAATATTCAACCAACTCCCCTTTCAACTGCTTCACGTCCTGTTTAGAATCTCAGTTCATTAAATCCCCTTAAATGTTCTGCTTTCACCAATTTAAACTGTTCAGATTTTCTTTGGAAGCGAAACAGAAGCTTCCAAGAAGCAAAACCTTCCCAAATACTTAACTCTTGTGATAAGTTATAAGAATATCAAGATATTTTAAACATTCCAGTGCCATTAACTCAGGAAAATTCTCTTATAAAAACTACAAGTCTAAAATAAAGAATTACTCAATTACACATTTTGTGTTGGAAGATTTAGATTTACAGGACAAATTTGTCACATTTTCTCCTAGGCCAGAGGCTCTTAAAATTACAAATACTTTAAAATACCAAGCATCCCACATGATTCTTCTTTTTTTTTTTTTAAAGATTGGCACCTGAGCTAACATCTGTTGCCAATCTTCTTTTTTCTTCTTCTTCTTCTCCCCAAATCCCCCCAGTACCTAGTTGTGTATTTTTAGTTGTGGGTCCTTCTAGTTGTGGCATGTGGGACGCCACCTCAGCATGGCCTGATGAGTGGTGCCACGTCCACGCCCAGGATTGGAACCAGCGAAACCCTGGGCCGCTGAAGTGGAGCTCGCGAATTTAACCACTTGGCCACGGGGCCGGCCCCTGCAGATGATTCTTAAACATAACACAATAGTATTAATTCTGTGGGTTTGATTGACTCTGTCTATTCAATTGTAAGCCTTTCTTACAATTGGGCATTAAAAGACACTAGTAAGGAAAATTTTACTGGTAAGGTGAGGTCAATTCTTGGCCAGAGATCTGGGACTGGAATGGGAGGTCTGACTCTCTAGTTACAGGAAAAAACCTTGAGGGGCCCTTTTTAAGTAGGTACCAGAACAACGGGCCTTCACGGGCTACAAAGTTCTGGCCCTCGGGCCTGCATCCCAGGTGGGAGTGCATCATTCCCTCACATGGGTACCATTTCACAGCCAGCGATGGCAGGGGGAGGCCACGCTGACCCCCGGGGCTGCTCACAGCTGGACCGGCATCAGCTGGTCTGTCTACTGCCCAGCTCTGTTCTGCATTCTTTCTGGAGTCTCGCTGTCTGGCCTGGCCACGACCCCTGGAGAGAGTTAATGATGTCCTGTGTGTTGACGGAATTGCTCATCATCACTTTGCCTGGCTCTGCTCCTGGCCAGGCTGAAGTCGGGGTCGTGACCCAAAGATGAACAGGGAGGTCTCGGGGGTTCCCTCGGGGATGGGAGATGGGGATCTGGAGATTGTCCCTGGGATGGATCAGCTCTCACAACTGTGTCAAGCGAACATGGGGAGGGTGCTACCAGCCTGGAATTGACCAGCCTGTGGGGGGGGGGGGGGGCGCAGCAGAGTGTGGGGCTGCTGGGTTCAACTTCTTAAAAACCCCAGAGGCCGCATGGCCTGGAGGAGGGGACGCAAGAGGCCCACTTATTGGGAAAGCAGATAACAGGCTCTGGGAGGGGGGCCTGGAGGAGGACGATGAAGGAGACTAGCCAAGCCCGGCCCCTTCCACCAGCACAGAGAGGGGCCTGGGGAGGCCGTTCCGTCAGCCCAGAGACCAGCACCTACTGTGTGCAGCATCTGTGATGTGTGGGGGGCTCTTCCAGGGTCCTGCGGTCAGGGAGCTGGATGAGTCGTAACCGAGGTGAGAGAGATCCTGCCCGGGACCAGAGCTGATGGCAGCAGAAGTGGGGAGGATTCTGCACATATTTTGAAGGAAAGAAACAGGATTTGCTCTCGGATTGGATGTGCAGCGAGAGAGGGGGAGAGAGGGGGTCCAGGCTGAGGCCAGGGTCTTGGATCTCAGCAACTGGTTAAACAAAGGGGCCTTTTCCTGGGAATGGCGTGAGGAAGGGGTTCCGAGGGGGTGAGACGAGTTCTTTCCGGGCACGTGGTAGGGACATCAAGGCACAGCGTGTTTCTAAATGTTGTAACCATAATCTGAGTTGGAAATACACTTCCATACAATCATTATACATATAAGTAGAAAGAATTTCTTGTAGCAGTATTTGCCGTCATTATGTGCGATGGACTCTGATAAATCAATTTTCCATTGTATTTCCTTAAAGAAAAAGTGCTCATTGAGACTTGGCAGTGAGTCATGGCCTGAAGTGTGAAAACCAGTGTTAGGGGTTCTTCCTCCTCAAGACTTAGCTCGGTGTTTTCACTGCCCTGGGGACGGCAGGGAGCCTGGGCTGGGCTGACCACAGGGCTGACCATGGGGCAGTCAGGGACGGCCTGGGGGACCGGAGCGGGGGGGATGGTGATGGCCGGGGAGACCCTGGGGAGGTGGGAGGCAGGAGTTGAGGATCCCTCCGGGAATCAGGGACAAGGCTGATGACCCAGCGTGGGAAAGGGGTGAGGAGGCTGCGGGGTGGCTGGGCGGCCACCTCTCCAGCCCCCATCTACAGGGGAAGCCCTAGATCTGTGGCACAGTGGGAACGACACACGGATGAGGCAGACACTGCTCAGCCGCAGCCAGGACCTGCTCTGTGACCTGCCATGAAGGAGTGCTCGCCCCCTGCCCCCACCAGCCCCTGGTGTCAGCAAGGAGCCTGGCTGTCTCTCTTCCCCCCAACCATCCTCAGCATCTTGGCTTTTGTCCTCCAAGATGGCGGCCTCAGCCGCAGGTATCACAGCCACACAGAGGCAGGAAGAAGCGGGAGGGGTAGGCCGTGCAGAGGACCGCCCCTGCCCAGAACAGTCCCGTGGCCACCTTTTGTGCAAAGGAGGCTACGAGAGCAAGCATTGGCAAAGGGGACCGGATTCTAATTCACCTCCTGAGGCTGGGCCCGTGGCCACACTGAAAAAAATACGGGGTTCTGTCATCCAGGAAGGAGGAATGGTTGATAAGTAACAGATCTGCCACAGTGGGTCCAGGGGTGACAGCCGCAGTCTTTAATAACGGCGTGGTATGGCGGTGCCCAGTCATTACCGGCACTTGCAAAGAGTCTCAGAAGCGCCCTGTGTGCCCCTTTGATTATGGGAGGAGGGCAGGGGGGTGAGGACGTCCTGAGGAGGGCAAAGCAGGGCAGGGCCCCTGGCAGGGACAGTCACCAACCTGGATGAAGTAGTTTAATATTTAAACAACCCATTTGGCTGACAGAGGGGCCCTGCTCCAGAACCCCCAGAAGTGGATCAGGAGCCCAGACCTCCTTGTTTGCTATGAGACCCCCTGGGGATGCTCAAGAAGGCAGAGCATCCTCAGCTTGCACAGGAGGAAGGAGTCCCGGAGACGAAACTGATCCCAGACGCCAGAGAGGAGCCATCTAGCTTCTTAGCAGAAGCATGGGCCCCTACTTTGCAAATAATAATAACAACAACAACGATAATTACAATAATCTAACAGTTGTCCCTCTGGGGACAACTGGTCCTCAGCACATCACACGTATTGACATATGGTTTACTGTGCAGACACATACTGCTATGCAGGTAGATACGGTACACAGTGTAGACATGGTCTAACAGGGAGATGCTGTCATTGGCTCCATTACGTAGAGGAGGAAGCTCTTAGAAATTAAGTGGTTCCCCCAGGGCAGTAGCACTCAACTGGGCGATTTTGCCCCCTAGGGGACATCTGGCAGTATCTGGAGACATTTTTGGTTGTCATAACTCGGGGGAGGGGATGCTAGTGGCATCTAGGGGGTAGAGGCCAGGAGCGCTGCTAAACGTCCTACAGTCCCCAGGACGGCCCCTCCCAACCTGGAATGACCCGGCCCAAAGTGTCAGTAGTGGGGACATTGAGAAACCCTGCCGGAGAGACACTCAGCCCATCGGCCCAAGAGGCACGTTCGAGAAGGTTGATAGCAACTGGAGGCAACGCACATGTCCGCTAAGGAGGGTAGGGACACACACATTGCAGTTTATTCACAGAATGGACCAAAGTAACAAACAACTGCTATCTCCTCAAAATGGGTGAATCTCACATCGATGTTGAATGAAAGAAGCAAGTCCCAGGAGAACACAGTTGTAGGCTTCCATTTATACAAAGGTCAAAACAGACACAGCTATATTTACATATATGAAATACATAGATACATACGTACAAAACACTAAAAAAACAAAGGAACAAGAGATTATTACAAAAATCAGGATATCCATGATCTTCGAGGAGAGCAGAAGGAGATGGGGAGCACCCACAGGTGGCTTCTAACGTGCTAGGAATATTCTATTCCAGAACTTCATTGGCAGACACTTAAGTATTTATTTTATTTTTGTTTAAAAATAAACACACATGTGTACGTGCGGTTTTTGGCATGGAGAATTTCCCAGGAAAGAGCCTCTGGGTTGGAGATCTGTGGTGAGCAGATGCTTTCTGGGGCGTGCTCTCTGGGGCGACATTTGTAAGGAAGAGGGGAGGCAGGAGGGGCTCGGGGAGAAGTTGATGTGGTTGCAACAAGAGCTCAGCTTTCCTCCAGGGGACCAGGACGGCCCTTCTGGGTTGTCCCTAACTGAGGCACGAGCCAGGTTTTTGTCCCCCTTATTGAGCAGACAAAGAACGTGGGCTGCCCTGCGGAAAGGGGCACAAGCTTGAGAGGGAGGGTCTCTTGAGCCGAGTGCATCTCTCAGCTGGAAGCCAGCAGCCACCAGCACTCCTGGAGCTGGTAGAAAGGATGCCTCCCCACCAGGAAGGGATCTAGCGGGGCACATGATAGCATCTGCTCCACTTTCCCACCTGTGACAATTCCACAGCAAAAATTTAAAAGAAAATCTATTAATGGAAGACACCATATTAACAAATTAGAAGAGAAAAACCACTGGATGGAATTCAACACTCAATTAGAGTAAAAGTTTTGTGGCCAATTATACATAAAAGGGAATCGTCAGCCTGCTATTGGGAGGCTACTGGAAACCTGTAATAAATATGCGAGTTAATTTGAAACATTTCCTGTAAAGAACTGATACCAGCTCAACACAGGTTGACATAAGGGAAGCCATATTGTGGAAAGGAAGCCATATTGTAACTTTAAATGACCTCTGACGAACTAACCCAGACACGCTCTGTGGACTTTATGGCCCTTCTCAGCTGCCATAACTTGATACCTTTGTTCTCTTAAGTTCCTTAGGAATGTGATGAGCCCCGGGCAGAGAGCCTGTACTGATAGCCATCATCAATGACAACTGAAAGATCAGGGTATATGGCAGCTGCTCCATTCTCTGATGCATATCCAGTAAAACAAAGGACTGTCAGGAACTGGGACCAGATGTCTGCCCCTCCCAGAGACCAGCTACCTCCCCCACCTGGAGATTGGCCCCATATATAACTGGCCTGTAGTCTTTGTTCTGGGAGATGGTTCTTTCAGACATGAGTCAGCCATCTTCCCTCTTGCTAGCAAGCTGCAATAAAGTCCTTTCCCTCCTACCCCCCTGCCTCCTGACTATCAGCATGCCTTGCGGTGAGCAGACAGACGAGCCCCCTTGGGCGGTAACAGAACTACGAGCCCCCTTGGGCGGTAACAGAACTACGAAGAAATGTCAGCAAGTCAGCTGGATATCAGATCAACGTACAAAAAAACCAACAGCACTCTATAACAGCAGTAATGACCAATTAGAATATATAAGTCTTTAAAAAAGACTCTATGCTCTCATGCAAAAAAGAAGCAAGGTGCATAGCCCACATGCCAAGAAGGGATGTCCCAGTTCATTTTGGGATAAATTATGAGACTTCATTAAAGGATGACAAAGGTGACCGAAAGGAAGAGATGGAAACTATGTTGCACAGTTGTTAAAATGAATGAATTACAGCAGACACGAAAGGACAAATACTGCAAGATTCCACTTCAAAAAAGTGCCAGGAATAGGCAAATTTATAGAGACAGAAAGTAAAGTCGAGGTTACCAGGGGCTGAGGGAGGGCGGATGGGGGGTTACTGCCTAATGGGGACAAAGTTTCTATTTGGGATGATGACAAAGTTCTGGAAATGGATAGTGGCAGTTGTCCAACATTGAAAGGTACTTAATGCCGCTGAATGGTACACTTAGGAATGGTCAAAATGGTCAATTTTATGCTATGTTTATTTTACCACAATAAAATAAAGAGCCTTAGGTCAATGACCCATGAAGGAACTGTGCCAAAGAAAGAAAGAAAGAAAGAATTAGATATACATAAGTCAATATGGATACACATAAAAAAATGTAATACTGAGTGAAAAGGCTCATGAAGTATGACATTCTCTGTATTAATTAGGACTTGAATTTGGCTTTGTGTAAAGACACTGAAGATCATAGTAACTTCAACAAGATATAGCTTATTTCTCTCTCAGGTAAAATTCAAATGTAGGCTATTTGGGTGGCTCTACCACTGTCTAGGATCTAGGCTGCTTCTGGCTTATTCTGTCAACCTTAGGATGTGGCTCTTGTCCTCATGGCCCACAATGTGGCTCCAGCCATCACATCCGCCTTCTGAGAAGCAGGAATGCTGAAGAGAGGCTAGAAAGGGCATGCTTCTTCCCACCTTAATGTCACATCTCACAAGTTGCACACATCAGTTTTCCTTACATACCACCAACTGGAACTTAGTCACATGGCCACGTATGGCTGCAACGGAAGCTGGGAAATGTAGTTTTTATTTCAGGAAGGCTTATGATCACAGATATTATGGGGAGAATGGACACTGAAGGACATGGAGTAGTTAACCCCACACCATCTGTGACAGAGACTGCTAGCTTCATCAGTTTCCTCAATATCCATTTTCCCTTTCTTCCTCTTAGTAACAAAAGCCCCTAAGTTTTAGCTGATCGCTCAGCCACAGACTACATTTCCCAGTCTCCTTTGCAGCTTCATGGCCATGTGACTAAGTTCAGGCCAATGAGATGTGAGCAGAAATTATGTGCAACTTCTAGTTCATCTCCTTAAAAACAAAGCCAATTTCCCTTCTTCCCCTCCCCACTGGGTGGGAAATAGCATTTTAGGTAGCTTCCTTGGACCTAGAGATGGAAGGCACATGTTGAAGGTGGTAGAGTTGATGGGTCAAGGGTCAGAGCCACCGACCTGCCCCATGCTGCCCACCAACCTGTAAGATATGAAATGAGAGATGAGCTTCCCCGCTCCCTGAGGCAGCGCATTTTAGAATCCGTGGGTTAATACAGACATTGATTAGCCTGTGTCTTAACTAATATAGAAACTGACACCAGAAGCGTGCTGATGTAAAAAATAAAACTCTAAGACATGTGACATTGTCTTAGTGATCATGCAGCAGGTGGCAAAGGCCAGCTACTGCAGGACGAGAAGTTGGTGACTTTTTTTTATGTCCCAAGAAAATATTTTGTAGAACCATCTGCTTTGGTAACTAGATCAGCCGGCCATTGGTCACCTGAGCTTGTGGTCCTAGGGAAGTGGTTGGAAAACCCAGGCGTGTATCCTGCCCCTTTTTGCTTTTTGCAATATCCTTATAAGAGAGATGAGCTCAGACAAGAACTGATGAGTTTGTAAGCAGAGATGGAAGGAACTGAACTCTGCTAAGGGGTTCTTCTCTGCCTGTGGGCTGTAGTCTGAAATAACTAGACTCCAGACACTGGACACCTGGGAGAGCTGGCAAAGCTAACACTCTGTGCACCTGTCATTCAGACTCCTCAAAAGCTCCCCCACAATGTCTCCATGACACAGCGGAAGGCACCCCAGCTGCAAACATCATATGGAAGATGCTGGTATCCCACCCAAGCTATTGATTCCGATGGCTTCAAGGTCGCCACCTGTCAGGGGAGGGAGAGAGGGTTGGGCCGCTCAAAGAGGAAGACAAATGAAATAGGAGGTTCCACATATTTCAGAAGAGCAACTAAAAGAGAGTTTGGATTGTGGCTACATTCACGTGGGGCTGAGCTGGGGACTGTGAAGAAAAGAGTCAACATAGCCGGCCTGGGGCTTTTATCTTTAGGAGGGCCTGCTTTCAAGTTTGGCCCTTGGCTGGCATCTGGAAACCTGGCTTTTGGAAGTGTTCTCACCATTCCCCAACTGATAAGAGTGGTTTACTGTGGCTGGACTATTTGTGTAAACACCGTGGCTTATGCTGAACACAGCGTGGACCTAATTCCTAACACGTACCGGAATTTAAGAAGGAAAATAGCATAAACCGTATTATTCACACAATCCAGGCACTCGATCCTCATCATCCCTTATCACTCCCCAAATCCGAGATTCCAGAGGCCAGCCAAGGGCCAAACTTGCAAGCCCGCCCTTGAAAGATGCTTCCTACAGACACTATTTAGGGAGAGAAAAGATTAGGTTGACAGTGAAGGCCGGCAGACACCACCTTAAGTCAGTGATCAAGGTGAGCACTGTCAGTAACAGGACAAATTGAAATCATGGGCCACCTGTTGGGATCGAATGAGGACAAAAAAGTCACTGCTGTGATATTCTTGTCAAAGATGCACAATCTGAATTTACAAGGAACCACCAGACAGAACTAAATTGAGGGACATTCTACATAGCAAAACTGGCCTATAATGTTCAAATCTGTCAAGATGATAGAAGTGGAAAAGAGACGGCAGAAATGTTCCAGATCGAGGAGTCTAGGAGACGGGACAACTAGAAGCCATCACACATGATTCTGACCTGGATCCTTTTGCTATACAAAAATATTACTGGGACATTTGGCAACATTTGAATGGAACTGAAAGATTCAAGGTCCAGTGTTGGGAGTCCCCAAGACCGCTCCCACGTTCGGTGATTTTCTGGGAGGACCCATTGGACTCAGCATGCAGTTGAACTCGGCTAAGATTTATTGCGGCAATGTTCTGAGGATACACAGCCAGATCAGAAGGGAATGAGACACAGGTGGGGTCTGGAGGAATCACTCCAGGATTTTTTGTGCTCTCTCCCTCCCACGAGGGGTCACAGAGTGTGACAGAAAGGCAGCAAGGCGTGTGTGACGTTTCTGCCCAGGGAAGCCCCTTAGAATGCTAACATCCAGGTTTTCACTGGGGACCAGTCACATAGGCCCCCTCTGCCCAGCAGGGACCAAAATTCCAGACTCCAAGAAGGAACACTAGTGCTCAGCGTAAACCACACGTTTGCACAGTCCAAGCTCTGTGTACCCCCTCAGCAATTAGGGAATGATGGGAAAGCCCTGGACGCCAGCCACCGGCCAACCTTGTAAGCAGCCCTTCTAAAGACAGCTGCCCCAGGCCTGCCATGCTGACTCTCTTCGGCAGTCCCCTCCATCGACCCTTGGCCAAGGCGTCTCTGCAGAAAAATTATCATCAGTAGGAGCCCCCAGAGGGAGACCAACCTGCAGGACTGGACGCAGTGATGTCCTCCAGGGTCCTGGATTCAGCCAGTTAAAGCAAATCCCATTAACAGAATACCTGGACATATTCAGGGCTGGGGTCCCCTCCTGCTCTCTCCTGGTCAGCTCTGCCAGGTGTGAGCAGCTGGAGGGACAGACATGGGGGCTAAACTCGCAGTTTGAACTCAAAGCAGTCCAACCACTGGGAAAGGTGACACTGGGCCTTCCTCTTGTTTTCTTCTTTGGGGAGGCGCGGGGAGCTCCCAGGGGTAGTTCGGAAAGACAAAGATCATGCGTGTCTCTCCTCCGATTCTCGTGCCTCCCCAGGGGCCGAGTTTGTGTTTTTCCTTTTTTGTTACAAAATTCGTGTGGCTCAGCCAGTAATCATAACTTTATATGTTTTTCCCCAACATTTTTTTTGTCGAGGTAAAATTCATATAATATATAATTCACTGTTTTAAAATATACAATTCACTGGTTTTTAGTACATCCACAATGTCGTGCAAGCATCTCCATTGTCTAGTTCCAGAACATTCTCATCACTCTATGGAGAAACTCTGTACCTGTGAGGGGTCACCATCCATTCCCCCATTTCCTCATTCCCTGCCAATCACTAATCTATTTTCTGTCTCTATGGATTTGCCTATTCTGGGCATTTCCTATAGTTGGAATCATACAGTGTGTAGCTCTCTTTCGCTGAGCATAATGTTTTCAAGTTTCATCCATGTTGTAGCACGGATCAGTACCCCATCATCCCCATTCTGTTATGGCTGAATACTGTTCCATTGTATGGGTATATCTCATTTTGTTTACCCATTCATCAGGTGGTGGACATTTGGGTTATTCCCACTTTTTTGCTATTATGAATAACGCTGCTACGAACATTCATGTACAAGGTTTTGTTTGAACACCTGTTTTCAATCCTCTTGGATGCAGTATACAGGTAGGAGCGGAATGGCTGGGTCACGTGGTCACTCTGTGTTTAGGTTTTTGAAGAACAGCTGGACTGCTTTCCAGAGTGGCTGAACCATTTTGCATTCCCACCTGCAATGCATGAGGGCTCCAATTTCTCCACATCCTTGCCCAACCTTGTTATTTTCTGTGTTTTTGCTGACAGTCACCCTAGTGGGTGTGAAGTGGTATCTCATTGTGGTTTTGATTTGTATTTCCCTAGTGACTAATCATGTTGAACATCTTTTTGTGCACTTACTAGCCATTTGTATCCCTTCTTTGGAGAAGTGTCTATTCAAGTTCTTTGCCTATTTAAAAATTATTTTTTTGTCATTGAGTTGTAAGAACTCTTTATATATTCTGGATACTAGACTCTTATCAGATACATGATTTACAAATATTCTCTCCCATTTTGTAGGTTGTCTTTTCACTACCTCAATATCCTTTGATACACAAAAGTTTTTAATTTTGATGAAACCCAATTTATCTACTTTCTTTTGTTGCTTATGCTTTTGGTGTCATATCTAAGAATCAACTGCCAAATCCAAGGTCAGGAAGATTTATTCCTATGTTTTCTTCTAAGGATTATAATTTAAGCTCTTATATTTAAGTCTTTGATCCATTTTGAGTTAATTTTTGTATATGGTGTAAGGTCAGGATCTGACTTCATTCTTTTGCATATCCAGTTGTCTCACACCATTTGTTGAAAAGACCATTCTTTCCCTGTCAAATGGTCTGATACCCTTGTTGAAAATCTGTGGATGTATGAGTTTATTCCTGGACTCTCAATTCTCTTCCATCGATCTATATGTCTGTCCTTAAGCCGGTACAACTGTGTTGATTACTGTAGCTTTGTAGTAACTTTTGAAATCAGGAAGTGTGAGTCTTCCAAATTTGTTCTTTTTCGGGATTGTTTTGGCTGTTCGAGACCCCTTGCAATTACCTAGGAATTTTAGGATAAGCTTGTCCATTTCTGAAAAAACGATAGTTGGAATTTTGATAGAAATTGCATTGACTCTGTAGATCAATTTGGGGAGTATTGCCGTCTTAGCAATATAAAGACTTCCAATCGATAAACATGGGGTATCTTTCCATTTATTTAAGTCTTTAATTTCTCTCAACAATGTTTTGTAGTTTTCAGTGTACAAGTCATACAATTCCATGGTTAAATTTATTCCTAAGTATTTTATTCATTTCAAAGCTATCGTAAGTGGAATTGTTTTCTTAATTTCATTTTCAGATGGTCATTGCCAGCATACAGAAATTCAAATGACTTTCATATGTTGACCTTGTTCAGTAACTTTTCTGAATTTGTTTATTAGCTCTAATTGCTTTTTTGGTTGATACTTTAGAATTCCCGATCATTTTATTTCATTTTATTTATTTATTTATTTATTTTTGAGGAAGATTAGCTCTGAGCTAACTGCTACCAATCCTCCTCTTTTTGCTGAGAAGATTGGCCCTGAGCTAACATACTGCCCATCTTCCTCTACTTTCTATGTGGGACGCCTACCACAGCATGGCTTGCCAAGCAGTGCCATGTCTGCACCGGGGATCCAAACCGGAGAACCCCGGGCTGCCGAGAAGCGGAATGTGCACACTTAACCGCTGTGCCACCCAGCCGGCCCTAGAATTCCCAATCATTTAAAAATTCTCATTCAAACTTTCTGTGCAGAAGAGTTGGATGCAATGAGGCACAAAAGCATAACATTTTTATACAACTTACCTGAAAGACACATCATATCCAGGAACTGGTCAGGATGAAATCTTGAACTTTTAGAATAATTTTTACAACCCCCGACCCCTTCCTTTTGTCCTGATCATTTATCCAATGAGCAGCCTGGGGCAGATCAATCCATTTCTGAGGACAGCTGCCCGAGAGGGTCAAGAGTCTGTCTATTAGGAGTGACCAGAGGGGTCACCGTCTGTGATGCGCCCTCCCCTAACTTGCAGCTTTTGGCAGGAATCATGAGTTAGAAAACGTCAGAAATTAGCATCTGCCTCAGAAACATAGAGCTGAACAGTAGCTTGATTTCAGAGAGTTCCATCAAAGAAGCCTCTTCCTGTGGGCGTTTTTATGTGACCCAGATGGTGGCGCCAGCATCCATGATGTTTTCACAGTTTATGGTCCCACAGAGGGTGTCCTCAATCTGCCGACATCCCAGAGCCAAAGTCCTGTTCACTGAGCATATGCCTGCTTTCCACTGAGCACAGTGCACACTGAGAGCGAATCAGCCTGGGGCAGACAGGATCAGGTTTGGGCTTAGAGTCAGTCCAGGCAATCAGGATCTGTGAGTTCAGGAATCCAGAAAAGCCAGTGGCTTTTCTTCAGCAGCAGCAAAGCCCAGACGCGGCTGGGCCTGAAGACTGTGTTCCAAGTCCACACGTTAAGACAGGCTTTCGCGAGCCCTTATTGCCATGTCTGTCTTAGAGCCCCAATTGACCCTCGCAAGAGAATGAGAAGACAAGCCACAGACTGGGAGAAAATATTTGCAAAAGACGTATCTGAAAGAGGACTGTTATCCAAAATATACAAAGAACACTTAAAACTCAACGATAAAAAATTAAACAATCTGATGGTTAAAAGACTTGAACAGACGCCTCACCAAAGAGGATATACCAATGGCAAATAAGCATATGAAAAGATGCCCCACATCATATATTCTTAGGGAAACGCAAATTAAGACATTAATGGGATACCAGTACACACCTATTAGAATGGCCCAAATCCAGAACACGGACAGCACGAAATGCCAGCAAGGATGTGGAGAAACAGGAACTCTCCTTCATTGCTGGTGGGAACGCAAAATGGTGCAGCCACTTTGGAAGACACTTGGGCAGTTTCCTACAAAGATAGACATTCTCTTAGCATAGCATCCAGCATTCCTTGGTATTTCCTTAAATGAGTTGAAAACTTATGTCCACACGAAAACCTGCACATGAATATTTATAGCAGCTTTATAGTCAGCTTTAAAATCAGCTTTACAGCAGCAAATTGCCAAAACTGGGAAGCGACTAAGATGGCCTCCAGTAGGTGGATGGAGACGTAAACTAGGGCACATCCAGACCACGAATATTATTCAGCACTAAAAAGAAAGGATCTATTGAGTCATGAAAAGACATGAGTGAACCTTAAGTGCACATTACTAAGTGAAAGAAGCCAATCAGGAAAGGCTGCATACTTTTATGATTCCAACCATATGACATGATGGAAAAGACAAAACTATGGAGACAGTAAAAAGATCAGTGGTTGCCAGGGGTTGGGGGGAGGGAGGGGTGACCAGGCAGAGCACGGTGGATTTTTAGTGAAGCTATTCTGCATGACGCTATAATGATGGACACGTGTCATCACACCTGTGTCCAACCCATAGAATGTACACCCCAATGTCAACCGTGAACTCTGGGTTGTAACGATGTTGATGTTGATTCATGCGTTGTCACAAATGCCCCACTCTAGAGGGTGATGTTGACGGTGGGGGAGGCTGTGCCTGTGTGTAGGGAGGGGGTATATGGGAATTCTTTGTACTTGCCACTCAGTTTTACTGTGAACCTAAAACTGCTCCAAAAAATAAAGTGTATTAAAAAAAACTAACAATCAAAGGCAAAAGAAAGATTTTTTCAAACACATTCAAAAAATATATGCACACCAGTCTGGAAAACCAACAGCCTCTAGGGGTCAGCCATTTGGTTTTAACAAGGCCTCATCAGCAAACTGAAAATTGGTTCACAACTCCAAATGTCCATCTCCATCCGGAGTGTGCCTCTCTTTTCATCTTGCTCCTTTTTTCCCAAAGGCTCCAAGAGGCCAAATCATAGCAAAAATCATCATCGTACAGCAACTTACTCTTGTTCTGTCTCCAATACTCAAAGGGTTTAAATTCCAACCCTCCCACTGGTGGCAAAGGACAAGGGAGTGTGGCGTGTGCTTGCACGTGTGCACACACACTTGTTTCTGTTGCATCCCCTAATCCAGACGATCTCTCTAGTGTACATTATAAATGATGTGGGCTCGGTGAGCCCGGGAGTTGAAAGAAAGATTTTTGGGCTCTCAAGGTCGGTAGTAGTGCTCCTTTATTCAGAGAATAGCATGGGGACAGGCCCATGGGCAGTGAAGAGCTGCAGCATGGGGACAGGACCCATGGGCAGTGAAGGGATGCAGCATGGGGACAGGATCCATGGGCAGTGAAGGGCTGCAATGTGTTGAGGGTAGGGCTGAATTGATAAGGCATAGGTATGTGAGTTATTTCTTTACAAACAAAGGAAAGATTATGTTAAAAAAAAAAGTCATTAAAATGATGTCAGTGCAGGTGGGTTCTGGTTATCGGGTGCTCCTATAACTTTGGATAAGAATCAGGTTGAATCAGGTCAGGACGTTTGTCCTATGCTTCCCTGAGGATGACGTAGATTGGTATGTGGGACAGGACGCCTTGGGCCTCTCTCCGTGGGGCAGCCTTGATCCTCATCAGTAAACGCACAGCATTTTATTGTCTTGTGTTCCTTCATGAGATGGTCAGTCAGGTGTGGCTGGGAGAGGAAACAGAGGATATGCTCACCTAGAGATGGGCGGTGCCCATGCAGGGCCACAGGGGAAAGAGGCAGAGTGGTCAAGAGAAGACAGGACGGAGGCTTGGGCCATGGCCCTTATTGGGGTTTCTGCGGGAAAGGTGGGGCAGGGTGCACAGTTGAGGACTGGCCAGTTGGAATAATTGTGGAGGGTTTAGGATTATGGAGGTGGTCCCTGGTTGCCTGGTCCCTGTATGATGAAGGCAGAGGAATATTCCTTTCCAGGGTGCAGGGGCCTGACAGAGGAGGTGGGGCTCTGGAATGCCTCATTTGCATGTCAAAGTCATGCTGGGGTCCTTTGCTATCTCTAAGAATTGGCTTGCCCTGGAGGGACTGTCTCTCCCCAGCCAGAAAAGTATTTTAAGATGTCAAAATGTCATAATATACAGAAAACAAACAAACCAATGTGTGTGTGTGTGTGTGTGTGTATATATACTATATATATAGAATACATACATTGATCATTGATTTTTTTTATCATACATCCAGATGAAATGGCCAGAAAATACAAAGCCATTTCTCAGATTTCCTTTTTTTTAAGTTGAGACATCACTGACATATAACATTGTATTATAAAATTCCTTTTCTTTTCCTCATTCCAAGTTTACTCAACTCCCTAGAAGTGCGTTCAGCATTTACAGGGCCGGCCTCACAGCGGCCTGGTGACCCCAGCTGGGATCGGTGGGCAGCCTCCAGGCTGGACGCTGGAATGTTGTTTTTCTTCTTTTTTTTCCCTCAGGCTTATCTAAGGCTTTGATCCAGCCCTGGGAATGGATTTAACCTTTTTTCCTCCCACTGGGAGGAGAGAACAATGCAAATTCTTAACATTTTTGGTTCACTTCAGGCCCGTCTTTGGGAAATTTGGCCCCTTTCTCCTCCCACCAGGAGTATGGAACAACTACAAACTGAGGTTGATGGCCTTTGACTCCCCTCAAACTCATTTTGGGGAATGTTTGGGCCCTTTCTCTTCCTGCCTGGAGGAAAGAGAAAAAAACCGAGAGGTATCGCCAGCCTGTGTTTTTCCCCACTTTCGCCAGCACTGGCTGAAGTCAGCTAGGGGGTCCCTGAGCCAACACCCCAGGGATTGGACCTAGCATTTTAAATTCCATAGGTAACTTTTTTTTTTTGAGGAAGATTAGCCCCGAGCTAACATCTGTGCCCATCTTCCTCTATTTTATATGTGGCATGCCACCACAGTAGGGCTTGATGAGTGATGCATAGGTCTGCACCCAGGATTGGGACCAGTGAACCCCACGCTGCCGAAGCGGAGCGTGTGAACTCAACTGCTGCCCCACCGGGCCGGCCTCCCATAGGTAACTTTTACCTCACAACAGACAACAGCTCAGCAGCTGTTTGACATGACAAATAAAAATGGCAAGCAATAGGATATATTGGAGAATATGAGGAAGCCATTTGGCGTAAACCTTGTCTTCCCAAAAGGGCCTGACTGTGGCCCTTGAGCATGCATTGTGTATCTGCTTTAGAGATTCCCTATGGCAAGGGCAAAGGCCCTTGAGATAAAGGTGCAACTTCCCTCCCCCTCCCAATGTTGGCATTTCTTTAAGGATTAAGCATCTTTCCTTAGGCTAGGAACTGATTGCTGCGCTCACCTGTGACCACCCAGCTCAAGACAATAGACTTGCCTCCTGCTACGCCCACTGAGAGAGCAGACCCACTACCTGCTGTGTCCATCAAGTGCTGTGTGGACAGGGCAATCTTGTGACTATTATGGGAGGGACATTTCAATCATATGTGAAACGTCCTGTATGGGGGTATATAACCACTCTGTATACCTCACTTCTTTGGTGCCCTTTCTTCCTTCGGGAAGAAAGGCCCCGGGCCATGGTCCTCAGATTTCAACTCAGAATAAACTCACCCAAATTTTCATTTATAGATTGGTTATGGATTATTTTTGGCGACACACACCAGGGGTAACTTCATGGTGCCCAGGAACCAGGGCTTCATCATGCCCCACCCCTCTCCCTTTTCCCTACATAATGTTGTAACCACATTTTACTTAGGGTCATTCTAGTAAATCCCACTTCTGCCACCACTACGTGTGTTTGTGTGTGTGTGTATGTGGGAGAGACTCAGCATATAGCTGTACTTGAGACAGGAAGCAGCCTAGCGAGACAGGACCATCTGCAAGGCCCCTGGCCTAACAAGATAATGCCCCTAACCAATTGGCAAGCTAGGAGAATCAGATAGAGGCCACCAAGATCTACATTCGGCAGCCTCTGGACTTTCTTGGGCTTACACATGCACCCTAGAACTCAGGAGTCCACTGAAGGTGACCCTAGCCCCATTAGTATAGTAAAAATCACACCCGGGGTAGAAAGCTAGCACGCTAATGATACATGCAACGCACGTGGTAGCATGTTGGACAACAGTGCAAGCAGAAGCACAACCCCACCTCTCCATGCCATGACAAGGCACTCCTCCCCAGCCTCTGCCTAATAAAAGCCCCACAATCTCACTCCCTAAGGAGCCGGTCACCTGCCCCTTTCCTTTTGCACCATCTCCCTTGTGCCTCTCCTGTGCACAAGCTAATGAACTTCTACTTTTCTACTCCCATTTGTTGTTGATCTTGACTTCCATCCTAGGGGACAACAAGAACCCAATGTGCCGGGAATATATGGGTGACCACAAAGGGATGGGACGGGGTGGGGCTTTCTTGAGACCCAGTCGAAGATTAGACGGGCCTGTGTTGGACTGGCCTGGCCGCCCGGATGTGGACATAAATGGCCCCAGCCAAACCTTCGTTTCAGACTCCAGCATTTGGTAAGTCAGGTTGAGGTCTGGGAGCCAACGCCCTCTAGTCCAACCAACTTCTTAAAGTCTCCCTCTTTCCCCTCTCTCTCTCTCTCTCCCTCTTTTATCCTCTTTAGGAGGATCTCCTCTCCTCTGGTTTCAGGGGCACCGTGAGCCCCTGGGTCAGTCATTAGCCTGACAATCTGATTTTTCTGTCTCATTGAGTCTGCGTTCCACCCCTGGGAGCTCTCCGGAACTCTGTTTTGTCTCCTGTCAAGAACCCGGTGAGTATTTTAGGTGCCTACTGAGTCGGTTCTGGGGACAGGAGACCTGTAATTTATTCTGCAAACTGTCCTTCCGGGAACTGTTGTTTGTGTGACCTTTATCTTGATAACCCTTGGAAAGAGGCCATGAGGGCGAGGCCTGATCACCTCTTTCCCTTCTCTTTTTTTTTTTTTTAGATTGGCACCTGAGCTAACAACTGTTGCCAATCTTTTTTTTTTTTCTGCTTTATCTCTCCAATCCCCCCATACGTAGTTGTATATCTTAGTTGCAGGTCCTTCCAGTTGTGGGACGTGGGACGCCACCTCAACATGTCCTAACGAGCAGTGCCATGTCTGCACCCAGGATCCGAACACTGGGCCGCCACAGCGGAGCGCATGAACTTACCCACTTGGCCATGGAGCCGGCCCCTCTTTCCCTTCTTTGTCTGTCTCATTCATCACCTCCTCTGTTGTCACCAAGTTGACGTTAAGTTTGAGCTGGACCTGAGCAGAACCTGGATCTTCTATAAAATCAAAAACTTGAAAAACTTTCTGCCAGGGACTTAACTCTCAACCCTGGCATTGAGAGCCTCAGCCTCCGGCCTGCCCCAGGCCTTTGCCTCTTGCCTCCTGGGCTTGCCTTGTTCTGGCTCAGGGACTAAGTGCCTGGGCTGAATGGGACTTGACTAAATCTTATAACTATGTTGACACCTGCAGTTGGGCTCTGCACGCTACTCCGGCTGCTGACAGCCAGACACTGATGGTGCTTTACCACCATGGGGAACGCCCAAAGCATCCCCAGAGACTCACCCCTCGAGTGCATTTTAACTAATTGAGAACAGTTTCAACTGGATGGGTTATGCCCCAGAAACTCCATCTGGGAGAAAACTTGAGTGGTTTCTCTGTGCCTTTATGAAGCAATTGGACAGGTAGATGAATTCATAACCCAATTTCTGAGAAATCAAGAGCAATGATCCTTAAAAAAATCCTTGCAAGACTGGAAATGCAGCTCTAGAGGCAGGTCAAGTTCCACCCATTTCCTTTATCTCAAAGAGCTTGCCAACCCTCCAGGGAATATCTAGCCCATCACAAATTCTTAAGACTGAAAGGGGAAAAAAAAGGAAAAAAGAAAAAAAAAGGCCAAAAGAGTGCTCCTGCCAAAAATCTAGCATCTTGAATGTCTTCTCCACAAATATTAGTAAAAAGTCTTTTTTTTGTTTGTTTTTGAGGAAGATTAGCCCTGAGCTAACATCTGCCACCAATCCTCCCTCTGCCGAGGAAGACTGGCCTGAGCCAACATCGTGCCTGTCTTCCTCCACCTCACACGTGGTACGCCCACCACAGCATGTCCTGCCAAGCGATGCCATGTTTGCACCCGGGATCCGAACCAGTGAACCCCGGGCCACCGAAGCAGAATGTGTGAAATTAACCACTGCACCACCAGGCAGGCCCCTAGTGAAAAGTCTTAAAACAAAATTTGGATTCATAACTAGTGTATTACTGTACCTGATTCATGCTAGTCATTTTAAAACAATAGATGTGGAGACTCTGTGCATGTGTATCTTCATGTATATTATACATGTGTGATATTTTACCTCTGGATGGATGGCTAAAATTAAGAGCCCTCTTTAATTGGCTCAAAGTAAACACTTACCTAAATTACTTCTAAATGTAAAAGAAACTAACCCAAATGTCTTTCATTAACGTGATAAAGTTAATCTTTGGTAAATGAAAGCTTATTTATGTTTGTTGGTTTGATTAAAATGGACATGTCCTCCAGAGTTAGCACCGGATATGATGCAGACGTGCAGGCTTTATTCTACGTTTATTGGTCAAATAAGCTGATGTAATCTCTGTTACAAAAATGGCAACAAAAATAACAACTTATGTTCAGTTTTATGATCTGAAAGTTTTTCAGAAACCTGTATTTCTAGAGTAAGTGTCAGATTCTTTTCCATGAATCTCTCTGAAGACAAAACATATTTGCAAAAGCAAAAAGCATCAGAGTAAAACAGCAACTATCTGGAAATGACAAAAGACTCAAAAGGGCAATTGACAAAGAAACTTGACTATTTCTCTGACATACAACATTTCAAGATAATAACTAGAATTATGGCTGACAATCAGGACAGATGAGAATTTTAGGAATGTTATGCAATTTCAAAACACCTATATCAATAGCATTCACCCACATAATACCACCTAAGAAGGCTTATCATCACTCATTTGACAATGTTTCCCATGTAATTTAACTGACCAAATAAGCCTAATTAGTTTAGTATCTTCCTCCTTGTAGGAACACAGAGCAAATTTCTTTGAGAAGTCTCAGGGGCCCTCTGAAAATCCTCAGAGAAATTTTCTTCCTTCTTCCAGGTCAAAAGAAAGCCTTTATTCAGTATTTGAATATATTTTTGAGGGGAAGCTTGTCAAAAATATCAAAAGATTTTAAAACCCTTGTTCAAATACGAAACAATGCTCAGTTATCCATTCAATCAAAGTGACAACAGAAACAGTCAGAAGCAAACAGAGAGTTAAAACAGTCAAGAAACCTTGATAGAGAGACCTCAGTCTTTTTGAACTGAACTGGGTAAGAAATCACAGAACTCTAAGGGAGAAACTGATGGCTTCATAAAACTGCTAACAGAAGATTCAGATCAAGTATATATTACACAGGACTGAATGAACTGATGACAATGACTATAATTTATATGACTTTTCATTTGAGATGTTGCTGATTTATTTTGATGTTTTCTTTTTCCAGATTTAAGGAAATCTCTTTTTCTTTTCTCTCATGCTAACTATGACTTATAACAATTTGTTAAATTATACCTTTGTAAGCAGAATTGAAACATTTATCTTTTTCTCCCTACGTGATCCCTCAAGAATTTGGAAACTCCTAGTGAGTGAGTATTGTTTTCATGGCCATATAGTTATTTGCATAAGTTCAATAAGAATCTGTTCTCCTTATAACAGGACACAATTGGAAACATTGGTTATATTACCAAGGCTTTGATTGGAATGTCATATTTGAGAGAAACATACAGACTCAGATATTACAAGACAGTTTTTGAGGAATAAAGGTTGACTTTCTGGAACAAAGCTGCTTGGAAATATTGGCCTGGTACCTTGTTTACAGAGTTCCTAGCAACCTTACTGGGTAAGGAAAGAAGGTAACTTATCTAGCAGGTGAAAGGAACCTCAATATTTTAGGGAACTTCAAGAGAAGAGAGGAATTCCTCCAAATCTATGGTATTGCAGGCAAAGCCTGATGACAAGTCCTTGGCTTGGCTTTCCTAACCTCAAGAGGTGTTTAAAGTTCAATCTGAGAGTCCTTATAAAAAGTTCCAGCAAAGCAGATTTGAAAGAGCCTATATAACCGATGGCTATTCTTCCTGTACTTGTGTAAATTCTTGGGCAAAGTTTGTTGAAACTAGACTTAGTTTGCAAACCAGTGAGTCTTAATTGGCTATCTTTGGTAAAAATGAGGGTGATTTTAGAGAGAAAAATTATGTTTCAATCGAAACTATAGTACACATTCATGGATATTAGGTTCTAGTTCTGATAATTATTTTGAGGGTTTTGTTTTCAATCTGTGAGCTGGATCAGACCCTGAATTCTTCTAGTCTCCTGAAATATCTGGCTACAAATCTGCAAACTAATTTTTTCAACTTTCCTTTCCATCATTTTCATTTGGAATCATTGAAAACTGGACCTGCCATTTTTCTGAAGCTCTGTAGACTGAAGATGGACAGCTTGATATAAACTTAAGGGAGATTCATGTCTGCTGTCATGTAAGCCACTCATAAGACACTAGAACACCAATGACATCATCAGAGATATTTCAAACTACAAAAGATGCTTCGACTTTGACACCTAAAAATTTTTTTGGCTGGCTGCTCCCTGGACTCAGAGACTGGTTTATAATTTGCTCCTACCATTAACCTTATTTTTCTTTTTGTTTCTCTAAAAATGACTAATGTTAATAACTCAGGAAAGAGTGAGACCAACATCTGGGAAATCTATGAACAAGCGTCCTGGCATCACTGACATAACCAAGGATAGATAGACCCCAATCAGGCGTGGTCACTGATCAAGGGTGCTTTCCCATCCCTCAGTTGGTTCCTTCCCTTTTTGGGACCCCCTGGAAATCATTGTACTCCTATTAATTTTTGGTTCCTGTCTTTTTAATCTTCTTGTCAAGTTTGTGTCCTCTAGGCTCCAACAATTCCACGTTAGACTGATGGTCATGCAAGGATTCCAGGCACTTCCAATGGCCAACTCACCTGGTCCTCATTCTCATTCCTGCTGGACCCTGCGACAAGCTGAAAAAGATTTTTACTCCTTCCAGATATAGGGCCCCCTTCTCAATCCCTGTCAGCAGGAAGTAGCTTCAGAAGAAGAGACCTTAGCCCATGATCCTTAAGATTAAGGAGGATAGAATCTCTCTGGGGGGAATGAGGCAGGAAGCAACCTAATGAGACAGGGCCATCTGCAAGTCCCCTGGCCTAACAAGATATGGCCCCTAACCATTTGGCAAGCCAGGAGAACCAGGTAGAGGCCACCAAGATCTACATTCCACAGCTCTGGATGCTTCTGAGCTTACGCATGCACCCAGGCACTAAGCAGTCCACTGAAGGTGACCCTAGCCCCATTAGCATAGTAAAAATCACACCCAGGGGTGGAGAGCTAGCATGCTAATGATCCATGCAATGCATGTGGTGGCATGTTGAACAACAGTGCAAGCACAAGCACAACCCCACCTCTCCATGCCATGATAAGGCACTCCTCCCCAGCCTCTACCTAATAAAAGCCCCATAATCCCATTCCCTAATGAGCTGGTCACCTGCCCCTTTCCTTTCTGCACCGCCTCCCTTGTGCCTCTCCTGTGCACAAGCTAATAAACGTTTACTTTTCTACTCCTGTTTGTTGTCTCTCTTGATTTCCATCCTGGGGGACAATAAGAACTCAATGTGCCAGTAACATGCTCACTGCTGACATTTACTACAATGGTGCAGTAAGGACGCACAGTTGGATCACAAGGGAAAAAGACACAGGCAGAGACTGGAAGACTCCAAGGGCAGGTTCCTCTGTCCTCTCCCTTCCCTGAGTGGTCATGCAGAGTGTACTCCCCCCCCCCCCGCCCCCCGAAGCAATGAAAATGCAGCCACATGTGGGTGATGGTCAGGAAGCTCATTAGAGCAGACTCAGCAACCTCTGCCTGGCACATACCAACATGCCAGACTCCCAGGATGAAGGCAGGCAGTCAGCATAAACCATATTGTTTGCACAAACAGTCTAAGCACAAGGAGCGCCCCCCCCTTATCAGTTAGGAAACAGAGGGAAAACTTCCAAAATTCAGGTTCCCAGATGCCAGCCAAGGGCCAACCTTGCAAACAGGCCTTTCTATGGAGAGAGGCCCACTCTGTTAAACCCTTTTCTGCACAGACAGTTACTGAATCAAAGTGACAGTCGTGACAGTGATGGCTGTCTTGTGGTTGCATAGGAGATTGTCCTTGTTTGGAGAAAATACACAGTAAAGAATTTTGCAGTGGTGTTAATGGTGCATCCGATTGGAAACATACCCCTAAATGTTTCAGGGGAACCATACCTACAACTTTTCTGTAAGTTTGAGATTGTTTCAAAATCAAAATATATTAGAAAAAAATAATATGGAAGAGGGGAGAATCAACGGGGATGTGGACTGAGGACTGGCCATAAGTCGATAACTGTTGCCGGGCAACAGAGACACGGAGGTTACAATACTCTTCTCTCTACTTTTGTTTATATTTAGAATTCTCCACAACAACAACAAAAGCAACAAACCCCTGTGAGCAAAGATGTCTTCTAAATGTAGTTATTTCTGGAAGGGGAGGGAGATGACATTGGAGGATCCTTTATATTTGTCTATAACATTGTATTTCTACACACACACACACACACGCACAGAAAATGAGAAATACAGATAAGCAAAATCAATAAGTAGAAAAATCACCACTACCCAGAGATCAGCATTGCAGTAACCTGTAACAATTTAGTTCATATTCTTATTCTTTTGAATATACACATATACAGTCAGGCATCGCTTAATGATGGGGACACATTCTGAGAAATGCACCCTTAGGCGGTTTCGTCACTGTGTGAACATTTTAGAGTGTACAGCTGTGCACTGCGTAATGATGTGTCAGTCAACAACAGACCACATAGAAGACGGTGGTCCCATAAGATTAGTACCATATAACCTAGGTGTGTAGCAGGCTGTACCATCTAGGTTTCTGTAAGTACTGTAGGGGAGGGATAAATTTTCCCCCACCCTTCTAGGTTCTTCTGGCTGATCTAAGAATTAAATTGACATGAGACAGATTAACAGGAGAGAAACAAAAGTTTAATAACACGTGTGCACGGGAGAAACCCAGGAAAACTGAGTAACTCACCAAAGTGGCCAAAGCCACCACCTTAAATACCATCATCAGCTAAAGACAAAAGAAGATGCTGGGGGTGGGGAGGGTCAGGGACTTTAAAGAGAAGGAAGGCCATTCACAGGTAGGTGACGAGGAGCAAACTTTGGAAGACGAGTGTTTTTGGCCACACAGAGACAGAAGAACACAGAGGGGAGCCCGACAAACAGGCTTTTCTAGGTTCCTCCGTGTTTACCACTTGGTTCGCGTGATGCTAAGGTGATCGCTTGCTTCCTGAGACAGGCTTTTCTATCTGAATTCTTTTAGGCAGTTAAGAGGGAAGTAACAAGAAAAACTTTCTGAGTCTTTCGTTTCTTAAAAATAATGGATCTAAAACAAGCCTCATGTTAAAGAGACACATTTTGGGGTGGAAAATTTTGTTCCCCTTCAGTCTACTCTATGATATTCACACAAGGACAAAATCACTTACGGACACGTTTCTCAAATGGCTTCCCATCTTTAAGGGACGTGTAACTGTCCTCACACAAAACTAGATGGTCTAGCCTACTACACACCTGGACTATATGGGATAGCCCATTGCTCCTGGCTACAAACCTGTACAGCATGTTCCCGCACTGAATGCTGCAGGCAACTGTAACACAATGGTAGGTATTTGTGTATCTAAACACAGAAAAGGTACAGTAAAAATACGATATAAAAGTCAAAAATGGTACACCGTATAGGGTGCTTACTATGAATGGAGCCTGCAGGACTGGGAGTGAGTGACTCAGTGAGTCAGTGGGTGAGTGGTGAGTGAATGTGGGGGCTAGGTCATCGGTATATGCTACTGTAGACTTTATAAACACCGTACACTTAAATTTATAAAAAATATTTTTCTTTCTTGAATAATAAATTAACCTTAGCTTACTGTAACTTTTTACTTCATACATTTTTTTGAAAACGTTTTGACTCTTTTGTAATAACACTTAGCTTAAAACACAAACACATTGCACAGCTGTATGAAATATTTTCTTTCTCTACATCCTTAGTCTACGAGCTTTTGTCTATTTTTCTATTTTTTATTTATTTATTTTTTTTACTTTTTAAACTTGTTTGTTAAAAACTAAGACACAGGGTCCAGCCCCATGGCCTAGTGGTTAAGTTCAGCACGCTCCACTTCAGCAGCCTGGGTTCAGTTCCCAGGTGTGGACCTACACCATTCATTGGTGGCCATGCTGTGGTGGTGACTCACATACAAAAGAGAGGAAGACTGGCACAGATGAACCTCCAAGAAATCTTCCTCAAGCAAAAAGAGGAGATTGACAACAGATGCTAGCTCAGGGTGAATCCTCCTCAGCAAAAAACAAAAAATAACCAAGAAAACCCCCTAAGACACAGACACATACATTACCCTAGGCTTATACCGTCTTCCACCTTCACATCTCGTCCCACTGGAAGGTCTTCAGGGGCAATAACACACATGGAGCTGTCATCTCCTACAATAACAGTGCCTTCTTCTGGAACACCTCCTGAAGGGCCTGCCTGAGGCTCTTCTTGAGGAGATGTCACTCTTTTCAAAAATATGGCCATGGTTCTTTGCTTGGTTTGTTTCTTTTTTTGTCATAGATATATGCTGCATTCACCATGACCATTCCTTTCTATCAATGATAACCTTTCAGTGTTGGGGTCCCTGTTTTGAAACTTTTTAAGGAGCCTGTTGAGGGCTGCAAAAGCTTCTGCTAAACCCTCTGCTGTGAATTTTCTTGGGGGTTCTTCTTCTCTTGCTGTTTCCTTTTCTCTTGCCTCTTCTTCAGCTATGCACTCCTCTTCCAGTTCCCCCAACTCCTCATTGGTCAGTTCCTCAGGAACCTGCTCTGGGAGCTCCTCAGCGTCATCCTCATCCACACCCAGGTTAGAGCTGTTTGCCATCTCAGCCACAGCTTTGTTGATTTTGGCAACCTCTTCATCCTTAGCGAATCCTTTGAAGTCATGGACGAACCTCGTGAGTGTCTTCTTCCAGGTGCCATTCATACGCTCCTTGGTGACAGTACCCCAAGCCCAAGCAAGGTCCCTGATGCAGTTATAGATGTAACTGCATCAGCATCTTCTCAGTGTTGTCCTCAGTTGCGCAAGAGCCTGGGCAAAGGTCCTCCTCAGGTCGTAGGCCTTAAAAGCTGCTATAACTCCTTGATCCATTGGTTGGATCTAAGACGTGGTGTTTGGAGGGATAAACACTGCTTTGAAATTGGGATGAAGACCACCAGTAAAGGAAGGATGTCCCAGAGCATTATCCACAACAAGCAAAATCTTGAAAGGGATGTTATTTTCCAAACAGTACTTCTCCGTTTCGCTGGCACAGCACTTCAGGGGGGCATCTTGAAAGAGGAACTGGGTCATCCATGACTTCTTACTGCTCCTGTAGACACTGGCAGTGTGTGCTTATTGACATGCTTCAAGGCCCTGGGTTCTCACTGTGCCAGAGCACAAAGGGTTTCCATTTGTAGCCTGCAACATTGCCCCCATGCAAACTGTTACCCTGTCCTTCAAGCCTTGGAACCTGGCCTCCTCATGGATGAAAGTCCTTTCAGGCATCCATTCCCAGCATAGGGAGATTTCATCCTTTTTGAATATTTGCTCTGGCAAGTAATCTTCCCCCACAATCAGCTTATCTAGAGTTTCCAGAAATTCTCCAGCTGCCTTCACGCCAGCACTTGCAGACCCACCGCTCACTTTCCCATCACGTGATGAACAACAATTCCTGAATTGTTTAAACCACCCAGAGCTGGCAGTAAAGGCAACATTGTAGTCGGGTACAGCCTCTTCTTTCAACATCGCAAACAAACTTTTTGCTTTCTCCGTGGTCGTCAACGTGCTGAGGATACGCTTCTGTGTCTGGTCTCAATCCACATCACTGGAAGTCTCTCCATGTCTGATATGGGCCCTTCTCAAATTTTCCTTAGTCTCACTGCCTTCGATGGAGCAGATCCTCGAACAGCTTCTGTCACTATGTTCTTGTTCTTCAAGATCGTACTTGTCGTGAAAGGGTGCCTGCCTGACTCGTGAGCAATAACCGTCACTGATTTTCCACCTTCGTAGCCCTTAATCACTTTCAATTTTGTTTCCGGGTCCATCACTCAGCGTGGCCTCTTACTGATGACATTAGGAGTGGATTTGGTAAGCTTAGGGGCCGTGAAGAACAAAACAAACGAGATCAAATCAAGCGCAAGAGAAAATGGTGCAGTCAAGAGACACAGTAAACACGAGATGTATGAGGCTGCTGCTGGCATAACAAAGCATATTGTTTCACAGTAAACTTTTTTATATAAGTAGAAAGAGTACACTCTAATGATAAAAAGTATAGCATAGTAAAGACATAAACCAGTAACATAATTGTTATCATTATCAAGTATTATGTACTGTACATAATTATATGGGCAATACTTTTAAACTTTTAAACCAGGGTGGTAGGTCTGTCTGCACCAGCATCACCACAAACACAGGAGTGACGCGTTGCACTGTGACGTTACAACAGCCATGACATCACGAGGCGATAGGAATTTTTCAGGTCCGTTGTAATCTCATGGGACCACCATTGTATTTGCAGTCTGTCATTGACTGAAATGTCATTATGCAGCACATGGCTATATATGTATATATATAAATACATATATCCAGAAGGTAATCCGGGATATAAATACAATAATACAATGCATATGTATATATATAAATATAATATATATACACATATACGAGTATGTGTATATATATCTGTGTGTGCCTAAAGCAGTACAATATAATTTTGACATACACAGTATATATACACATATGTATGTACATAAACATACAACATAACATACATGTGTATATATACGACAAAACTAAATTATATGCCTGCTTTTCTTTTAGGAAGTGGTCTCCATCTTTCCCTTCCTGTAAATGCTTATCTCATATTCCTCATATCCAAATTCCCCCAGTTGACCCAAAAATATCCTCTAGAGCTGAATTGTCCAAACCAGTATCTCCTCCAGGACCGCACACGCCTCTCAGGTCTGTTTCAACCCGCCACAATCGCCTTCATTGATGCTGACGAAACCCGCCACCTCTGGTGGTCTGGCTGCCCCTCTGCTGGCGCTGGGCCCGTCTCCCGTGCTCCCCGTACCCTGCAAGGCAGGCTGAAGGCCGAACGTCTGAGTGAGGCCGCTCCGGGGACCGTACATTGAAGGCAAGGGCACACTTCACTTGCATCCCTCAGGAGCCCTAGAGCATCCCGTTGGTCCACCAGCAGTGAGGCTGGCCACGACCCCCAAGTGGGGTGAAGATGGCCTGACCCTGCCATCGCATGACTCCATCTCACCCTTATGACCAGAAAGTCATGAGTGTGGCGTCACTGTGATGCGTACCCACATCCACCGTCTGCCTCATGCTTCTAAGCCCAATTGGTCATCTTTATCTGAATCGATGATTTCCTCAGGGCTTG
Source organism: Equus quagga (assembly GCF_021613505.1). Lineage (NCBI taxonomy): Eukaryota > Metazoa > Chordata > Mammalia > Perissodactyla > Equidae > Equus > Equus quagga. The sequence continues at coordinate 98,138,843 of NC_060279.1, read as the reverse complement.
GGAAATACTGTCCTGACTCTTCCACTCTTTCTACGGTAAACCACCCCCTATTGCTGTTTCCTCCTGTAGAGTTTTCCCTCCTCCACTGAGACCACTGGTTCCTCTGACCCAAGTAGTAACCAAGGCAGTCACACCGCATTTCTATTAAAAGGACCTGAGGCACTTTTGGCAAAATAATAAATTTATTGCATATGATTGGCAGACAGACGTTGCTAATAATTAATTTCTCAATGTTTGAAAAAAAATCAAAATAAAATAGTCTTATACACCACACCATTACAGGAGTCCGTGAGGATCAGGGTTGGGCCCGGGGGGACCAGCCCACTTTTCAGAGAAGTCAGAGTGGGCAGAAGCATCGATCTCCAAACATTTTTTGAGCTCGTGGACTTTCAGCTGCAAGAATTGGTCCCAGCCTTGAGGCTCAGGAGGTTGAGTTCACCACCCAAGGGGGCTAGAATTTTCCCAGCCATACAGATGAGATGCTAGTTCAGAGATGAGGAGAGGGCTTCCCTGAAGGGACCTACAAAGCCCCTGGAGCAGAAATAGGACACAAGGGCAGAGGGGACTGGGGCTGAACCGAGGGCCTGCAGGGGGAGGCGAGGAGCACTCTGCGGGGCCAGCGTTCCCCTGTGCTCACCTATGGGTCTCCCCCCAGTAGAACAGGGGCTGATCTAGAGCAGCAACAGTAGGTAGATATGACAGAGGAACTTTCTTCTAGTAGTTTCTAGAACCTGAAGAGGGGACCTAGCAGGACCCCAGACTGGACCCAAGGTTCCCAGGACGCTGGGGAGGTACAAGCCCTTGGTGAATGAGAAGTCCCGGCCAAAGGTTCCAGCTCCTGGAAGGCACAGTCAGGTGCTTGTGCAAGGACAGCCCTCGACTAGTACAGACGGACTCGCACGATCACACTGGAGTTGGTCACACGGGCTCCATAGTGGCCAGCCCAGAACTGCGTGTCCTGGCCCCAGTGTTCAAAAGACACAAAGCGGACGCCCATCTTGATGTCAGAGAACACATGGGTGACCTGTAGGTAGAGGAAGGGGTCAGCCCCGTTGTGCCACAGCCTTCCCCTCAAAAGCTGAGGTTGGGGCTTTCTGGCAGATGGTGTCTTCCAAGGATGGCTGCAACAATGTCTCCAGTCCACAGATGCTTCTAGAATCATGCCACTCCTCATCCAGAGGCAGAGCCTAATTCCCATCCCCTTGAATCTGAGCGGGTTTGCTTGCTACCAAGAGAGCAGTGGAAGTGACGCTGAGTGACTTTCACCAAGTGACTTCCAAGGCTACATCAGAAAAGGCAATACAGCTTCCAAAAGTTTCTCTAGAACGTTCATGGTGGCACCACCACACAAGTAGTGTGACTGCCCTGAGGCCACCATGCTGTGCGGCAGCCCAGAGCCGGCTAAGTAGAGATCCCATGGTCAAGCTCTGAGACTAAATGAAGAAAGAGATGCTTGGCCAGCCACCAGGTGCTGTACACACACACACACACACACACACACACCCTGTCATTCAGCTCCAGCCATTGTCTGAAGGCAACTACATAAGAGACCAGAGCCGGGCCTTTCTCATACAAACCACAGAGAGAGGCTCTAACATGACTGCTGTTGATGGTAAACCACCAAGTTTTGGGGTGATTTGTTATGCAGCAATAGAGAACCTTTACAGGCCCCCAGCATCCTTTCCCCACGCCCCTGTCAGAGGCTCACCTGATGGCAGACATTGTTGTTCCACTGCTGGATGGGGTCAGGCATAGCAGAGAATTTATCCAGGACGGTCTGATTGGCATCTAGAAGTTGGACAAGGAGGCGATACATACAGCCACTGTCGTGCCGGGCTCCCCACCTATGGGAGGAGGGAGTCCTTGACAGCTGGACTTGCCACTCCATCTCTTTGAGTGTCTGCCGACCCCACCTGAATGGCCTCCCTGCGTATGCAAGTTTGGTCCTCAGACTAGCACCATCAGCATCACCTGGGAGCTTGGTCCCACTGCATACCCAGCGAATCAGAGTCTGCATGTAACAAGCTCCCCAGCTGGGCTGCACGGACACTCATTTTAGAAGCAATGACCTAGAGCAGTGCTCTTTATGGTACTTCCTCCATACTATTAAGGTGACAACAGGTGTCATATGTGATGTGCACAAGGTTGATGTTTTTAAAACACAACTTTCATATCAATCCTTTAAAAAGATCCAGGGGAATCTAAATCAATTGGTGGTGGGATACCCAGCAACATTAAAAAAACAACATCCAAGGGCTATCAGTGGTAATGGATAAATTACGGTATATTCACATAATGGAATACTATACAGCAATGAAAGTAAATTGCAGCTACATACAATTATGGATGAATTCACAAAACACGTTATTGAGTGAAAGAAGCCAGATACAAAATATATTCTGTTTGACTCTGGATATATATATAGTACAAAAATGAACAAAACTTGTCTATGGTCACAAAATTCAGCATGGTGGCTGCCCTTGGGTGAGTAGTGATGGGAAAGGGGCATAAGGCAGGGTTTGCTGGCAACATTCTCTTCTTGACCTGGGGGCTGGTAATGTGAATGTCTTCACCCATGACAATTCATTGAGTTAGAAGCTAACATTTAAAAACCTAAGAGTAATGGGCAGTAAAAATACATGAACAAATACGTCCTTTTACAGAGACTTCACATGATTCCACTTCTTAGAATTAGATGTCCATTCCACTTCTCCCACAGAATTTTGTCCTAATGTAATATTAATATATTTTTATGTTCTTCTGACTTCTATTGATTATCCGTTCGTACTGCTCTGTGCCAACCACACACACACAAAGAATATAAATAGAAATTTAAAATGTTTCCTGTGACCATAAAGCTCTAAGTGTTAACATTTTTCTCTTGGATTGAATTATTACCCACTAGTGGTTTCCAGACTTTGCTACAGGTTGGAGTCATCCGGAATATTGAAAAGATACTGCGTAGAGAAGAATTTAGCCTTGTCCAAAGGTATGGTCTTTGCCCCCAGCTTCTGGAAGGTAATTTCTGGACCCTTGGAATATTACACCTGACAGGAGTATCTTTGTTTGCCTGGGGACCTTGGGTCATACTGAATAACCTACCAGTGTGGTTTGTTTGGGAGCTGGCTGCATCCACATAGTCTCATGGTAGGGGCCAGCCACTCCAGAAAGACCCATGATGTGACTTAGGACGGGTCACATGATATCAGTTAACCTGGAAGCTGAGATTAACCACATGATGAAGCCCCCATAAAAACTCTGGACACTGAAGCTCAGGTGAGCTTCCCTGGTTGGCAATATTCCATGCATATTGTCACCCATGGATGCCAGGACAATAATACATCCTGATGCCCCAGGTAGAAGACAATGGAAGCTCCACATTTGGTACTTCCCCTGGATGCTGCCCTATGCTCTTCTTCCCTTGGCTGATTTTAATCTGCGTCTTTTCCTTGTAATAAGCTATAATTGTATAATAGTTTTCAGTGAGTTCTGTGAGTCTTTCTAGTGAGTTACTGAACGTGAGGGTGGTTTTGAGAATCCCCCAAACTTGCAGTTGGTGTCAGAGGTGAGGGTGGTCTCGGGGATTGTGCCCTCTAACTTTGTAATAAGCTCTAAACTTCTCACAGACATTCATGCCTGGCTCTCACACTCAGACACTGATTTAATTGGGATGGAGTGTGACCTGGGCATTGGGAGTTTTAAATGTTCCTGGGTGATATGCAGCAAAATTTGGGAACCACTGATTATTACAATCAGATGATATACCATTGATCAAAGCAACACAAATATGTTACGATAGTTTGATAAATAATGATTAAATTTAAAAAAACTTTACGAGATGGATTTGCAGAGGGGGGAAGATTATGGTGCCTCGATTTAAAGTGAATTTAGTAAGGCCCAAATTTTAAATGGTGACTTTGTAGAAAGTCACATTAGTCTTTACATCTGGGCACCACACACCATAAGGAGGGGCTTGCTTTTCCTGTGAAACTGGAGGACTGTGAGAAAGGGACTGGGAAAGGACAACCATATGATACTCATCCTCTCACCATAAATCATGTGATCTGACTAATTTTAGAATAGGGAACACATAGCTGTGGAGAATCTGGAATTTGCCTCCCTTAAAATGATCTCGGTTGTGCATCCCTTGGAAAGTCTTCATGCACCCCCGTTTCAAGACCATCACTACCGAGCACAAGATTTGTAGTCAGACGAGTCTGAGTCTAATGCCAGGTCCTGCCAAGCCCCAGCTGTGCCACCAGGGCAAGTCACCTTCCCTTTCTGAACCTCTCAATTTCCTGTGAAGCTCCGAAAGATCTGAGGTCTTGAATACACTTTCCCTCAGGATCAAGGTTCAAAAAGTGTACTAAAACAGCTCACACTTATAAAGCACTGGCTATGTGCTTGACATGTAACCCTGTCTTATAAAGATGGGGAAACGGAGACACACTGACTTGCCCAACACCACAAAGCTGCAGAGCCAGGGTTTGAATCTGTGAGGGCTGGCTCCAGAATCTGAACACTTAGCCAACTCTACCATATTGCCTCCTCCTAAGACAAGGAGCATCTCATTCACAGACAAGACTGAGCTGGGTCCAAGCCCTCTGTATTGGATCCAATCTGGCATCTTTCAATCCAGTTCCCTTTGAAGGTGGGGAGAGGGGTGTTGAGGGTGTGTACTCTGCTAATTACTAGGGTTACGCTCCTGGTTAAGCCATTCACCTCCCATGAGATTCAGTTTCTTCATCTGTTGCCGGGAGGCGTAAACGAAGTCAGCCATGCAAAGGTCACAGTGCAGGTGGTCAGTGCTTAGCAAAGCGCTGTTTTTTTCACCACACTCACCAGTCAGAGATACAAATCTCAATCTTCCCACTATCCAGCAATTCTGGCCACAAACCCTCCTCCTCCAGGTCCAAGACCTGCTTCTTGCGACACCATCTGGGAAAGAGGCAGAAGGGTCAATAAGAACAGGTAGATCTTCCTCAAAATGGGCCGGCCCGTTGCGTGGTTAGGGCATTCACCTGAAGGAAGACACGAAACAGGTCTGCGAAGCGGCCCCAGGCACGGTGGACTTGTTTTCTTCCACCACCCAGCCGTCCCCACCGTGCTGCACCATCCATTTCTGGAGACCTTCTGTTAAATAAGAAAGGCTTGCGCCCAAGTTCCTCGCCCGCCCGTGGGCCTGCGGACGCCTCCCACTGGCTCCTGTGCGGCCCCGCCCTCGGCCCTTCCTATTGGCTCTGGTGCGGCCCCCCCCCCCCCCCCCCCCCCCGGCCCCCCGGGGGCCCCCCCCCCCCCCCCCCCGGGCTCCCCACCCTGGCCGCACGGGTTGCGGATGAGGTTGCGGCCGATCGGGGCGCGCTCGCAGAAGCGGCCCAGGAGGCAGGGCCCCGCGTCGCGGGCCGGGGGCAGGCAGCTGCGGGCGAGCGGCAGCAGGGCACCGTGGTCGCGGGCCAGGATGAGCAGCCACAGGGCCTGGCCGTCCACCAGGGCGCGCCAGGCCCGGCACACCCGGCGGCAGCGCGCGAGCAGCGCGCGCGGGGGCACGTGGCTCAGCACCACCAGGAGCAGCTCCGGCGGCAGTTGGCTCAGGTCCAGCGTCTCCTCGGGTTCGGGTTCCGGCGCGGGGACCCGGGCGGGCCGGCCCCTGGAGGCCGAGGCGCCCATGGTCCCTCCGCCAGGCCCGGCTGCGATCGCGGGAAAGAAAGTGTCAAGGCTTCAGGGCCCGGCAGCCTCCGCGGCGCGCAGCCTGCGCCCGCCCCGCCCCTGCCAGCAGCACCCCAAGACTGCCGGGCCCCAGATCCCATCAGCCACCCGCCAGCCCCGTCCCCAAGTCCCCAGTCCTCCAACCCGTCCTTGCCAGCTGCGCATCTCAGCCCCGCTCAGACTCACCACAGGGCCTCCAGCCAGCCCCCATCTGTGGCCTCGCCGACGCATCCGACCCTGGATCCCGGCCGGTGCCCCTCCGGCGGGCCCTCGCCCGCCGTCGCGCACCCATCCCCTCCCCCGCCTGTCACTCGGCGGCCCCTCCCTTATTAATAACCGGCATTCTCCACCCACCCCCGACCCCGCCTCCGCCCGCTCAGTTCTTAACCCCCACCTCCCCCGCCGGGCCCCCTCTTACAAGCCAGCCCCTACCGGCCGCCCCGCGACCCCATTCTCGCCAGGCCCACTTCCGGCTGTCTTGGGATGCAGAGTAACTACGGAACCCGACCTGATGCCGCAGACGAGGGAGGGGGCGGAGGCCGCCGGCTTGCAGGGTCTGTCACTCGTCGTCTGCACGGCCGGCCCCTTGGAGTGGCTCTAAGCCGGCTGGAAGGCGCCTGGCGCCGGACAACTGCTGTTATTTTGGTCAGGCGTCCGGGCGGGAGGCCTCACGTCCGTGAACTCCCGTAAAAATCCCCATCCGTTTGAAGGCGGGGGTAGCCCCGTGTCACAGGGAAAACCGGCGCCGGTAGGAGCCAGACGCGATTCTATTTGAGTCCATACGCGAGCGCTCTGACCTGTCGTCACACGAGCCAGGCTTCCTGGAGCGGTTTATTCCCAGTCCGGGTAGGCAGCCCCTGAGGCTGGTACTGCTGTGCCCCCCTTCACAGAGGGGAAACTGAGGCCGCCAGAGGCCCAGTGACTTGCCATGGTCACACAGCCAGTAGGTGACAGAGCTGAGATCTGAACCCAGGTCGGCCAGGCTGGGTCCAGAATCTCGGCTTTTAACCTCTATGCCAACTCTATGCAATAAAAATCAAACGGAGCCACAAGCAGAATTTTAAATAATAACAAGTAAAACCAGACGTGGATTCTTGCCCACATGGAACTGGACTTCTAGAGGGGGGAGACACATGGACAGGAGACATAATAAGCAAATTACATAGTGCTGGGGAAATAATTAAAAATAAAATCTGCCAACCCCAAACAGTCCTCTCCACAAATGCAGACAAGAAGGAAAGAGTTTTATTATTGAACAGGCAGGGACCAGACTGTAATGTGCATGGGCCATGATGAACAGCAGACATAACGTGCAAATTCTATAGTATGTTAGAAAGTGACTAATGCTATGGAAAAAGAGCAGAGAAGGGGTGTGGGCATAAGCAGTCTGAGTGGGGAGACCCCTAATTTGGAGAGATGGGTTGAGTATTATACTGGCCTAATTTCTTTTCTTTTTTTTTGCTGAGGAAGATTGTCCCTGAGCTAACTTCTGTTGCCAATCCTCCTCTTTTTTTGCTTGAGGAAGATTAGCCCTGAGCTAACATCTGTGCCAGTCTTCCTCTATTTTGTATGTGGGTCGCCACCAGAGCATGCCTAATGAGTGGGGTAGGCCCACACCCAGAATCCAAACTTGTGAATCTGGGCGGCCTGAGCGAAGCACGCCAAACTTAACTGCTACACCACGGGGCAGCCCCTGATTGCTTTTTAATACATGCATTTTCAATACACTTTTTACTGCTGAGGTTTTCAAACAGCCACAAGGGGGACCCGCTTCCAACAGTTCAGTCCTGGCCAGTCTGGGTTCATCTCTGCTCCCACCGACTTGGTCCTCAAGATAATTGGAAGCAAATCTTAGACATCACGGCCTTCTGTGCATAGAAATACATTGTTTTTTAATGTAATGTGTAAGCTGTGGGAATCTTTTTGATGAGATGATGAAAACTGATTATGACCCAACTATATGAGTTCAAAAAATGAAAAAAAAGAAAAAAAGGTTTAAAAACTTCAAGTGGGATAAAAGGGCAGACCCTGACAAGTCAGTTTCCTTTCCCGTCCCTCAATTCTCCCCGTCAGAGGCAATCTCTGGCAACTCCTGGAATGACATCCCACGCTGCACTCTGATTAAAAAGAAAAATAAACAGGGGCCTCCCGGTGGCGTGGTGGTTGTGTTCGCGCACTCTGCTTCATTGGCTCGGGGTTCGCCAGTTTGGATCCTGGGCGTGGACCTGCGCACCACTCGTCAGGCCATGCTGTGGCAGCATCCCACGTAGAACTAGAAGGACTTACAACGAGGATAGACAACTACGTACTGGGGCTTTGGGAAAGAAAAAAAAAAAAAGGAAAATGGGGAAAAGATGTTGGCGCGGGGCCAAACTTCCCCCCCCCCCCCCCCCAAAAAAAAGAAAAAGAAATATGAATGGGTTCCAGAAGGGCTTACCACCTAGAAGATAATGGTTAGAGAATGGCTCCCACGAGAGGGGGCTGTGCAGAGCACTCCAAGGGCCTTTTGGGAAAGTTATCGGGGCATGTTGGTGTCACAGTAATGGGAATGCCATTGGAAAGCCATGCACAGGACAGAGCTACCCAGCACAGCACTGTCCTGTGCATTTTCATGTGAGAGGAGAGCCTGTTAGTCGGAGCCTAGAACCCAATTCCAGTTTGCATGGAAATGCACCATGTGTGAACAAACAAAATTGTCCAGGAATTCGACTGCCGGGTCAACTGGGAGATTGTCCTTGGCACATTGCCAATTGTGCTCCAATTCAGAAAATCTCTACAAAATCTCTTCATCTTGGCAGTGCCAGCTGCGGGTTTTACCAAGCTTCAGGGAGCCCCACAGAGAGACGAGCATCCTGGGCATGTATCAGATCCCCCGGGGAGATTTTTAAAATGCAGACTCTGAATCAGGCCTGCACTGGTAGCAAATTCCCTAGGGATGCTGATGGCCACCCTCCGTGGACCACGCTTGGAGCAGCTGAATCTGAGAGGGATAAAGCCCAAGCATTATTTGCATATTGAAACACATATTCTTTCAATTATAAATTTCTCTCCTTTTATTTCAGCTTTACATTATACATATGCATAGGGCATTTATTAACATTTTATTAACATCTAAGCATTTCAAGATAGTAAACAGTGTGAGAAATGATTTGCTGTAAATGGAGGGGCCGACTCTGTGAGGTGGAGCGACAAGGATGGCGAGGGAAGGGCTGAGTGGGCCTCGCAGGTGCATCTCTTTGCTGGCGGTATAATTGGGCAGTTGGGGGAAAACCTGCCAGTCCGGTTGCAGAAGTAGAAAATTCCTGAACCTCAGGGCAGTGGGAAGTGAGCCGCACAAATAATTCCAAGGGCACCAGAGGTTCCGCCAGCTTGTCCTCCCACCCCAGCTCTCCTACCAGGGGCCGCTGTTCACAGGAGTGGAGTGGAGAGGGCTGCGTGGCTGTATTTCAATTCCAGGAAGTTGAACTTGACCGCAGACGGGCACTTTGTTCGGGGGGAAGCTTGGAGGGAGAAGGTTGAAATAGTTAAATCTCCGCTCTCAGAAGGCTGGGAGGAATTTGGAAAGAGGCTGACTCCCCAGAGGTAGGACTTAGTTGGGCAGCCCTGGGTGAGGGTAACCCAGCCCCTTCCCCACGGTGACAGCCCTGGAACGCCACCTTTCCTGGGGGAGGACCTGAGGATATCAGTGTAAACCCTCTCAGCTCCCCACCCGACCCAGCCTCCAGGGGGTCAGGGGAAAAAACAAAAGAGCCACAAAACCCACAAGACTTCTTTGCCCTAAAGAAGTAATTCCTCCTACTGAAGCCACAAGTAGAAGTAATCCAGACCTTAACCAAAATTCCCCAGGGGCCAGCCCCTTGGCTGAGTGGTTAAAGTTCCACTCGCTCCACTTCGGCTGCCCCGGTTTGCGGGTGCGGATCCCGGGTGCAGACCTACACCACTCGTCAGCCATGCTGTGGCAGTGACCCACGTACAAAATCGAGGAAGACTGGCACAGATCTTAGCTCGGGGCTAATCTTCCTCACAAAAGAAAAAAAAACCCCACAACCCCAGAGAGCCACTTTTTCAAGGTTAAACAAAACAGCAAAATAAGAGGCTTTAATAATCACCACACTGACCTACCTGGAGGAGGGACACACCCAGCAGGCTTTGAAAAGAAAGAACTGGGCCAGGCAAGGAGGTGGAGGGGTGGGAATGGAGTGGAGGGTGACCGGTGGGTAGGAAAGGTCTGCAGGGAGGGGAGGGGAGAGTGAGGAGTGGGAGGGCCAGGAGGGGGCGCTGGGCCTGGAGGGGGCAGGGCTGCCTCCTCCCAGAGGAACCCACCAACCTGCAGCCCTTGGGATTGTTGAGCCAGAAAATCCAAAATAACAGACCAAGTGAAGCTTCTTAACAGGGGGTCTGCTGGAGTTTCTTATATCTCTAGTGTATAATAACCAGTAGCATTACCACATGTGGGCAACTGCCTGTTGAGAAAATGTAATTAAAAGGTAACTCCATATATTACAAAAGAAATTGATAATTCCTTAAGTATAACAATGGGATTATGGCTTTGTTAAAAAAGCAACAGAGAGTCTTTATCTTTTAGAGATCCATACTGAAGCATTTTTGGAGGGAATGGCATGATGTCTGGAATTGCTTTAAAAGAATCCAGTGGGGAATGGGGTGGAAGAATAGATTAAAAATAGATTGACCGTGAATTGCATTAAACACATGAAATGTTGCTCAACCCCCTTAATCATCAGGGAAATGCAAATTCAAACCACTATGCACCCACCAGAATGACTGAAAAACCAAACAAACCCCAAAACAAAAACCAAGAAAAACCCAGTGTTACTGAGAATGTGGAGCAATTGATCAGAGCTCTGCTCCACGGCTGGTGGAGTGGAGATAGGGTACCCCCATGCTTGGCAGTGCCTACTAGAGGTGAATGGACACCTACGCCGTGATGTGTAATTGCACGCCTCAGCGTAAGAAATGTGTGCATGTAAAAATAGATACTAGAATTGTTACCAAACCAGACTCGTTTTGCCCACCACCTGGGAGGCCAGTCACCGAGATGACGAGTTTGCAGCAGAGAATGTGTTTATTCCCAAGGCAGCCCAGCGAGGAGACGAAAGAACAAGTCTCAAATCCACCTCCCCAAAAATGGGGATTCAGGGATATTTATGGGATGAAGGGGCAGGGTGGTCTGAAGTGAGGGGATAGATGATTGGAGATGAGGAGCAGTGAGGTCCCTTGATGGTCTGTGCAAGTGTAGTGAAGCTTCATGGCTCTTCATAGGATGCATGTTCACAAAATGGCGGTGTTACCATGATCCGAGGGTGGAGTTTCCGGCCCCCTTGAAGTCAAAGGGTCAGCTATTGGACATTTCTCGCAGGCCCAGTTGATGAGTTGGTGCTCTTAACCGGCCTGAACTGGACAAGAAGTGACTTGCCCGTTACCGTGGCGACCCGCCCGTCATCAGAGATGTCATCTGTACCATGGGCTTTGGTAACACATTATCCGACTACTTTTGGAAACGGACAACTCAGTATGGTTAAAGCAAGTTGGCCCCCAGCTTCAGAATGTTCGTTGCAGCTTTATGTATCACAGGCTCAAACCAGGAACCAACCAGAGTCTGCCCCCGGCAGACAGATCAATCAATAGTGTGCAGCAGTGAGAAGCTTCAGCCACTTGCAACAACGTGGATGGACTGCAGCAGCCTAAGGTTAAGGGAAATAAGCCAGACACGGAGGACTAAGCACAGTGTGACTCCGTTTAATACAGTTCAGGAAAGAAGAACCCGGCAGCGATGTGAGAAGCGAGAAGTAAGGATAGTAATCAGCCTCGGGGCGCGAGACGCCAGATCCGACTTGTTTCTCCACCTGGTGGCTCGTTATCGATGGGCTCAGGTTGACGTTCTTGTGTGTATATTATACTTCAATCGAGAGTTAAAACAAACATATAAACAAAAAAATGAGATTGGCCCTGAGCTGATCATTGTTGAATCTGGGCCATGGGGATATGAAGGTTTATCATGCTGTTCTCTCTACTTTTGTGCATGTGAAAGTTTAAAGTTAAAAAAATTTTAAATTTCATATGTGACCCAGCAATTCCACTTCTGAGTATATACCCAAAAGATCTCAAAGAGATGTTAGTACACCCGTGTTCATAGCAGCATTATTCACAATAGCCAAAAGGCAGAGGCAACCCAAGTGTCCGCTGACAGGTGGATGGATGAACAAAATGTGATGTACACATACAGGGGAATATTATTCAGCCTTGAAAAGGGAGGAAATTCTGACACCTGCTACAATAAAGACCTTGAGGACATTATGCTAAGGGAAATAAGCCAGTCACAAAAAGACAAAAACTGTATGATTTCCCTCCTATGATGTACCTAGAGGAGGCAAATTTCATAGAGACGAAGTAGGATGTGGTTGCTGTGGGGTGAGGTCGGGTGGGTGAGTGGGAGTTATTCATCAATGGGTACAGAGTCTCAGTTTTACAAGAGGAAAAGAGTGCTGGAAATTGGTCGCCCAACAACGTGAACGCACTGAACATTACTGAACTGTAGATTCAAAAATGGTTAAGATGGTAAAGCTGACATTTTACCACAATTAGGAATTTTTTTAATTAAAAAAATTTCTAATTCTATTTCCAAAAGCAATGAAAACCTTAAGGGGGCTCAGAATAACTCCAAAAAAAGATAGGCAATATTTTACAAGAAAATTTATAAAACTTTATTGAAGGGCATTGAAGAAGAGTGGAATAGTGACACACAAGGGAAGATGTATACACAGCCACAAGGACTGTTCCAGAAGTGCATCCTCAGGGCAAATAAGCTGCAGGTGGGTGACTACAATGTACCCTTTAGATGGAACTTAAAAACACATAAAGCAATGCTCTATCATAATTATGGGACAAACATATGTAGAAAAAGGAGGAAATAACCCAAATCGTGCATCCTTCCCAGGAGAGTGGCTGGGGGTGGGGGATGGGGTAGGAGGGAGGGGTAGATACGGAGTGTTGGGTTTGTCAGAGTCAGGATTGGAAGTCCGGCCATCTTGGCTTCGGAATCCCCACTCCAGCGCTATACCAAGGTCATGGGTTCCCGCAGGAGAAGGGCCAGGGGCTCAGGGCACCTGCCTTCACTTGGCCCAGAGAAACAGCTCCTGGCTGAGACTGACTCCTTCATTCAGTCACTGCCCTGACCGGATGCCCTGCATCAGGAGCCAGCCGGCCATGGACCCGGGGTGAGCGGTGTGACTTTGGGCAGCCTGCGACCCTCTCTAAGCTTCAGTTTCTCATCTTATAAAACGGGGATGGTAGCCAAACACAAATCAAAGGGGAGCTCAGAGGAGCCGATGAAATAGTGTCACCAAACCAGGCTGGTTTTGCCTGCCACATGGGATGCCAGTCACCGAGATGATGAGTTTGCAACGTAGAAAGGGATTTATTCACAAGGCAGCCAAGCGAGGAGACGGGAAAACAAGTCTCAAATCTGCCTCCCCGAAAACGGGGATTAGGGGTATTTCTGGGATAAAGGGGCAGGGCGGTCTGAAGTGTGGAGTAGATGATTGGAGGTGAGGAGAGCAAGGTAACTGGTGGTCCGCACGAGCACAGTCAAGCTACATGGCTCTTCATAAGGCGCATGTTCACAAAATGGTGGCCTTTGCATGATCTGAGGGTGGAGTGTTCGGCCCCTGACATCAAAGGGTCACCTATTGGGCATTTGGTGGTCTGAACCTCTTAACCGGCCTGAACTGGGCAAAGAGTCGAATCTCCATTCTAGAAAAACAACGTAAGCCCCCGTTACCATGGTGACCCATGCATCAGCGATGTTATCCAAAGGGTAGGTTTCAGTAATACATTATCCAACCACTTTTGCAAACAGACAACTAACTGAGTGCAGTGAAAGCAGGTCGGCCCCTGGTTTCAATGGTGCTGCGACTTCCAGTACAGCGGCTGGGATGGGAGAGGACACTATTATTACTGGTGTTGTTATTGCTACCGCGCTCCCTGGGTGGAAGGGCTCGAGAAAGCTCGGCCATCATCCAAGGGCAGTCCAGGCCACCCTTGGCCTCCCATTCCCTCGCGGGAGAGAGAAGCCCCCCCGAAACCTACTTCTCCAGGGCGATGACGACAACATCCACACGGACACCACCCCCCACTGAGGCGGGGCAGTGCTGGGGGTCAGAGTGCAGATCTAGAGTCGGACGCACCCAGAAGCCCCCTCCTGAGCCGGGCAGGTCATTTGTCTTCTGTCAAAAGCTCTCAGCTTCTTCCCAGATTAAATGTAGGCTGTCACCTCTGTTCCCTGAGTTGGGCGATGATTTCCTGCATGGCCCGTAACTGTCATCACTCAGCAGCCCCACACAGAATCTAGTTAAAATGGAACTGCGACGCTGTAAGGAAGGGCCGCGACTCACTCGCGGATTCCGCAAGCATTTATTGAGCACTGACTGTTTTCCAGGTCCTGGGCTGGGCACTGGGGACACAGCAGGGAATGTGACAGGCAAAGCGTTTACCCTCCTGGAGCCGAAACCAGACAGTAAATAAGTAAAGATGTAAATAAATGGAATATAGGAGGGTGGTAAGTATTATGGGGAAAAAAATTAAAAAATAAAGCAGGGAAGTGGGATAGAAGGTACAGGGGACGAGGTGACAGCCTCAGGCAGGGCAGTCAGAGGCCTCACTGAGAAGGTGACATTTGAGCTGAAGGCTGAAGGGGATAAGGGATTAAGTCATAACAGAATGTGAGAAGGAGCACTCCTGGAAGGGGGAATGGCAGGTGCAAAGGCCCTGTGGCAGGAGCAAAGAGCCAGGAGAAGGCCTGTGTGGCTGGAGCGCAGGGAGCAAAGAGGAGAGTGATAGAAAATGCACTTGGGGAGGTGATGGGAGCAGACTGTGGGCACTTTGTCTTTTCCCCTGAGTGAGTTGGAGCCACGGGAGGACTCTGAGCAGGGGAGGGATGTGACCTGACTCAGGTGCTCGTAGGCGCCCTCTGCTGCATGTGGGAACAGGAAGAGGCAGGGAGCACAGGAAGAAGGATGCTGCCATGCTACAGGTGTCGAGAGAGGCCCATGGCTGGACCAGGGCCGGGGCATGGGAGCGGGGAAAAGTGGACTCATTCTAGACACATTTGCAAGTGAGGCTGACGAGATCTGCTGGAGAATTGGGTGTGGGGTGCAGAGCCCCAGGCAAATATTTTTTGCTGGAGTCCCTGTCTATGGACATGATTGATTGAAAAATAGGTTACAAAATTCATAGACCCGAGTGAGCCACAGTGATTTACCAAAGAAGATTTATAGTGATGGGTAGAAAAGAGGTACTTACGGATTCGCTTATCATTCGGCCCCCCACCCCCTACAGTCCAGGGCCGTCTCTTCAGGCTCTTTATCACCAGATGTGCCATTTCTGGCTCATTTCATAGCTCTCATCACAAGAAACAGGCAGCAATGCCATGATTACTCACTGTCCTCTTTTCCTCTCCTGATCCCTGATGCCATTTATCTAACTCCAGCTACATTGTTACTTGGGACACTGTCCCATCCATCGTGCCATCACGGACACTGGCCTCTGGTGACTCGCTCAAAGATTTTACTGGGCTTCATTGACGCTGACCACAAATGCAAATCTTAACCAGAGAATGCAGGAAAATGTGAGCGAGAATTTTTCTGGTCGTGTTAAATGGTCGTGTTTGGAATTTCGTAGCGCGAATGTGGAACCCATCTTGCGACCAGGTCTTTCTCACACTCTTTAGGCCATAATCTTTGCCTTCCTACAGTCTTCAACCTTGACCTCGCCTTTGCCTTCCACACGCCGCCCCCACTGAGGATGAAGTGGCCTCCCGTCCGCCCCACCTCTGGCATGGCTGACCTAGGGGAGCTTCTTGTCGCCCGTCGCTGGAAGGGACCATGGCGTCGTGGGGTCATGGTCTCGATGGCCCCGGGAGGAAAGAGGTCTGACCACTTGCTGATTAAGGAGAAGGGACTGGCCAGTCCTTTAAGAGCCTTGTGCCTCCCCCTGGCAGCTGGAGTTACAGGCCATGAGTAATAGTTTCTGTGGTAGAAATAAGAGGATCTTCACAGACAGCAGAGGAAGTAGGGAACTCCCCTCTGAAGAGACATGGACTTATCGTAAATGCAAATTTACTCACTAGTTAACCTCAGTCTTGAAAATGGGAAAGGGGCCGGCCCAGTGGTGCAGCGGTTAAGTGCGCAAGTTCCGCTTTGGTGGCCTGGGGTTCACCGGTTTGGATCCCGGGTGTGGACATGGCACCGCTTTGCACACCATGCTGTGGCAGACATCCCACATATAAAGTAGAGGAAGATGGGCACGGATGTTAGCTCAGGGCCAGTCTTTCTCAATAAAAAGGGGAGGATTGTCAGCAGATGTTAGCTCAGGGCTAATCTTCCTCAAAAAAAAGAAAGAAAGAAAGAAAGAAGGAAGGAAGGAAGGAAGGAAGGAAGGAAGGAAGGAAGGAAGGAA
>NC_060279.1:97998866-98122654 GCF_021613505.1 Equus quagga | reverse complement strand
GAAGGAAGGAAGGAAGGAAGGAAGGAAGGAAGGAAGGAAGGAAGGAAGGAAAGAAAGAAAGAAAGAAAGAAAGAAAATAGGGGAAAACACACTTCTTGGATAATAGGCTACTTAGGTCAGAAGAAGCAAAATATATCCTGAATGTTTATGATCCATATTTTGATCAAGAAGCATCTGGCGGATTTCGATGATGCTTTATTTAGACTTGTAAAGGAAGAACGCAGATTTTTCTTTCCTATGTCAACCCAGTTCTCTCTCCTGTGTCTCTCCTGTGTTCCTCCTGTACTTCTCACACAGAACACTCACAGCACTTCTCGTCACCAAGTGTGTGGAGGTTTTCCCCACAGCAAGCAATTCTCTGCCACACTAGCTGGGTGTCCCACCTGGAGACAGTGCCAGATCCCACAGGTAAAGGGCTCAGTCCCACGGGACTGCTCCTACCGTACTTCAGATGCCAATGGCAAGTAGTGGGTCCCCAGGTTACCCACAATTCTGTCTGAATTGGCTACAAATCAGAGGGTCCCATGACCTCAGGTTCAATTAATTGGCTAGCGTGGCTCACAGAACTCAGGGAAACACTGATGTTTACCAGTTTATTAAAGGTTATGATAAAGGATACAGATGAACAGCCAGATGAAGAGATACACAGGGCGAGGTGGGGAGGGTCCCCAGCACAGGAGCTTTTGTCCCCATGGAGCGGGGATGCGTCACCCTCCAAGTGTCGCTGTGCCGCCATCCTGGAAGCTTCCTGGACGCTGGACTCTGGGGATTTCCCGGAGGCTTCCTCACGTAGGCATGAGCAGTTATTCACTGCATTCCAGCCCCTCTCCCCTCCCTGGAGGACGAGGGTGGGGCTGAAAATTCCAAGCTTGTAATCCTGGCTGGTCTCCCTGGTGACCAGAGTCCCTCCAGGAGCCACCCAGAGCCACCTGATGCTCCCAGTGCTCCTATCACGTAGGAATTTACAAGGGTTTCAGGAGCCCCGTGTCGGGAACTGTGGGCAGAGACCAATATATGTTTTCTATTATCTCACGGACTGTACGTTATTGTGTTTTAAGTAATAAAATTTAACCCTCCTCTGTGTGGTTTTAAAAAAAAGCCCTCGGAGGAGAGAGCGAAGACTAGCTGACTCTTGGCCTAGAAGTGGGAGGGAGTGGCTGCTGTTCCCACCCCGCCCCGGGGTGCTGTGGACAGGAGGGAGCAGGGCCATGAGAACTGATGCACGGACCCACCTCCTCGGCTCCAGCCCAAGGGGTGGTGGGCAGTTGACAACCCAGAGCCCTGGACTTGTCCCGTGTCTCAGGAAGCAAGTCCGAGGCGTCTCAAGTCAGCACTCCAGTGCTGTCCTGGCGGCCAGCCAGTGGGAGCCACCCGCTGCCAGGCTGCTCTCCTGGAACTGGGGTCCAACCGGGGGAGGGATGACCCCATTAGGGCCGGCGTCTTGGAGTTCCGGCCGGCCCCATGCACACAGGAGTGGTGGTCTGGGTGGAGAAAGAGCTTTGGAGAGCGCCCTAAAGGGGAGAAACAGGATGGGACCAACACGGGTCCTGATCTAAAGCCAGGGTCCCCTGTCCAGACAGCACGGCAGCCCTGGCTTCGAGAATTTCCGGGACAGTATTACAAATGGCAGTGCCCCCACTTCCTGGTGGGAGGATGCTCCTGATGGGGTGTGAGAGAAACAGAAAATCCAAGCGGACTCCACAGTTTCTGGTCCAAGAACGAAAGAGACTGTGCTGCTCTTTACAGAGATGGGAGGAAGCTGGTGGGGAAATCAGGACTCAATTTTGGGGAAACTGAGGCTCAGAAAAGTTAACCCAAAGGTGCAGAGTGAGGGTGTGAACTATCGTGTCTCGTCACCCCTGGCGACACCGCCTACCCCAGCCCCACGGGAGGAACAGTTTCAAAGCATTTACGATGCACCAAGCTTAATGCTGCTCCCGGCTGGGCTCGTGAATGATCCCAGTGAGTCTTCCCAACAATGGGCATTCTGATCCCTTTTAGGGGTAACAAAAGGAGGCTCAGAGACACCTTGAGCAAGGCCTCAGACTGAGGAGGCGGCAGAGCTCTGTCGGCCTTGAGTCCAAGCCCATGCATGTGCTCACAGAACATTTCTCTCCCTCCCGTCCGGGGCCAGGTTTTCCCCAGGCCCCCTCCTCCCCTGTCCGTCCTCCCTCAGGGAATCGAGGAGCTGAGGGGCCTCATCTTTGCCTCCCAGGGGCCACAGCGCCTCATTCCTGCTGTTTTATTTGCATTGTTTGGACCCAGCTGGCGCCATGCAGCCTGGGTGTCGCTGGCTCAGCAAGGGCCCCAGGCAGGGGCTGGTGGGAGAGGTGCTCAAAGGAAGGCACCATTCAGCCTGGGACGCTGAGAAACAGTCATGGTGGGCCTGTCCTCAGTCCGGGACTCGGGAGCACCCGGAAGCATGGTCCCTGCCGTGCCGGCACAGGCGACCTCCCTGTGGACCACACCCCAGACCTGCCAGGGGCCCAGGGCAAGTATTCCACTCTGCATTCTCTCACACCCACATCCAGGCTCTCAGCTAACTGTGCGGGCTCCAACTTCATGAAATCCATCCAGAACCTGCCCCCTTCTCTCCCACCCTGGTCCCGTCCACCCTCATCTCCTGCCTGGACCACTGAAGTAACCCCTCCACGGTCTCCTGCTCCCCCTCCCCCCCGCCCTCCGTCTGTTCCCACAGCCAGAGGGACACTGTGAACACCTGCATCGGACCACGTCCATCGTCTGCTCAGAGCCCTTCGGGGGTGCCACCCTGCTCTGAGTAAAGGGCAGAGCCCTCACCGTGGCCCCCGAGGCCCCACATGACCTGCCCCCATCATCTCTCTGACCCCGTGGCCTCCCACCTGCCCCCTTCCTCACCCTGCTCCACCCCTCACGCCTTCTTGCTATTCCATGACCACATCAAGCGTATTCTACCTCAGGACCTTGGTACTGGTTGTTCCCTCTGGTGGAATACTCTCCGCCAGGTTTCCCCATGGCTCCCTCTCTCCTCTCCTTCCAGTCTCTGCTCAGCTGTCACCTTCTCAGCCAGACCTCCCCTGCCCACCACACTATATTCCCACCCCACCCTTTCTATGCCCCTGACCCTGCTCTGGTTTTCTTGGAAGCCTTCCATAGGCTTCTCCACCACCTCCCCTTCATGGTCTCACTCATCCAGCTACTGGACAGCCACCTTCCCAGACTTCCCTGGGCGTTCCGACCTGCCCCCTGGCCAGTGCTCCAGGACAGCCGGTCAACTTGGTGACTCAAAACAGAAATTTATTCTCTCACTGTTCTGGAGGCCAGAAGTCCAAAATTGGCATGACTGCGCGAGAGTCAAGGAATCGGGGCTGCATTCCTTCCGGAGGATCTAAGGGAGAATTCATTCCAGCTTCTGGGGGCTGCCAGCACTCCTCGGCTCATGGCCGCATCACTCTCATCTCTGCCTCCATGGTCGCATTGCCTCCTCCCCTCTGTGTGTGACCTCCCTCTGCCTCTCATTTATAAGGACATCTGTGATGGCATTTAGGGCCCACCAGGGTAATCCAAGATAATCGCCCCATCACACAACCCTCATCTTCATCATGTCCTTTTTCCCTTGGTAGGGAAAGAAAAATACGGTTCCCCTACCTTTCTCAGTTCTTAGCTAAGACCCCCTGTAATAAAAGACAGATTAACCAGAGAAAACCAAACAGAAGCTTATTAACATGCATACGCGGGAGAGACCCAGGGAAACTGAGTAACTCCCGGAAATGGCCCAAGCCACCACCTTAAATCTTCAGGTAAAGACTAAAGAAGGATGTTAGGGGAATGCCAGTTAAAGGAGGTGACCAGGAAAAGCAGAGTAAACAACTGAAAAATTGTTTGTAGATTTACGTCGCTGCCGTTCCCATTGATAAGATTCTCTTACGATTGAGAGTCTCCCTTCTCGTCCTGGAACAGAGAGGGAGATGCTCTTAGCAAAGGAGATTTCCTTCACGAGCGTAAATGTCCCTCACGAAAGGGTAACAGAGCTTCCTGCGTTCTTAGAAGTTGTCGGCTCAAATAACCCTTCTGCCAAAGAGGCATGTTTTGGGTGGCGCTTTCTGCTCCCCTTCACACAGAGGGCGACATTCATGGGTTTGGGACCTGGATGTGTTTGGATCCTGACTGATGGCTATTGGTGCTGAAAGTGGTTCCGGGAGAACGGACCCTTAGGGATGGGGATCTGGAACTGATTCTCCGATCTGTTGGGTTTAAAGACGTCATCGACCCTATTGCCGTGGTAAAGGGGTGCTGGCAGTTCACCACACACAAGCAAAACAGTTACTTAAATTGTCACCTGCGGTCACCTATTCACAGGGTCAGCTCCATCCCACATCGGTCTCCTTGTTGATCAAGGATGGTGGCCATTGTCAACTGGGGCTGTCTGCTTCCTGGTTCTTATTCCTATTGTCTCCCTGAGGCTCCTCTGAAGTGCAGGGGCCTCTTCATCACAGAGCAAATGCTCCTGGTCCCTCCTGGGCTAGATGGCAGAGTGGGTACTGAGGAGCCCTGACACGTCCACCTCAGCGGGGACCCGATGTAACCTACCGGCATATGGAAAAGCCTGCTGCGGACATGGACATTGACCCCCGGATGTAAGTGTGGTCACACTGTGAGGCCTCCCCATATCCATTCAATTCCTTTTCTTTGGAGGAGCCTGCAAGGATCTGCAAGGAGACGGGCGTATGCTCTCAGATCTGTCTCCTTGATCCAGAACTTGGGGCAAAATTTATGGGATGAAGGGTAGAGTGGTCTGCAGTGTGGAGACAGATGATTGGAGGTGAGGAGAAGAGAGGTAGTTGATGATCTGTGCTAGGGTAGGCACACTTCATGGCTCTTCATAGGATGCACTTTCACAAAATGGTGACATTACCATGATACAAGGGTGGAGTTTTCCGCCCCTTGATGTCAAAAGAGTCACTTATTGGGCATTTGCACAGGCTCAGTGGATGGGTTGGTGGTCTCAACCAGACTGAACTGGACAAGGATTTGTTTCTCAGTTCCTGAGAAACCACTCTTTTTTTTTTCGGTGAGGAAGATTGGCCCTGAGCTAACATCTGTTGCCAATTTCCCCCCCCCCTTTTTTTTCTCCTCAAAGCCCCAGCACATAGCTGTGTATCCTAGCTGTAAGTCATTCTAGTTCTTCTATGTGGGACGCCTCCACAGCATGGCTTGATGAGCAGTGTGTAAGTCTGTGCCCGAACCAGCGAACCCTGGGCCATTGAAGCAGAGTGCATGAACTTAACCATTCGGCCGCAGGGCTGGCCCCCGAGGAAGCATTCTTAATTACTCTGTTGATAAGATGGGGTCAGTTGAACCAGTCCTAGAGGCCCCTGGTTACAGGAGGAGGAAGAAGGGTTCATTGAAGCTCATCCGTGTGCTTCTAATCCTGCCAGAGAGAAGCCTGCATTTTGGAGAGTAAGTTCAATTTGGGGAGCGTTGGGAAGCCCACTATGGACACCCGTCTAAGCCGTGCCCACAAGCAGATCTTTTGATTTCTGTCTGTGTGGTTCCTGGGTCTACTTATCAAACTCAGCTGGGAAACAGGGTGGCAGGGTGGCGAATGGAGGAGAGCTAGTGCTCTGTAGCCCGACTGCCTGGGTTCAAATCCAGCCTCCACCACTGACTAGCTGGCAGACCAGATATTCATGCCATTCAGTCTGTGACCTCGGTTTCTCCATGTCTATAATGGGGATGGTGACACTACTATAGGGGGCAGAATTTGCTGCCCCAAAATAAGTCTCTTTGGCATAAGGATTATTTTAGGCTGGTTATTTTTTAAGAAACAGTAGACATAGTGATACCGGCTGAACACAAGGTTGACATAAAGGAAGCCATATTGTAGAAAAGAAACCATATTGTAACTTTGAATGACCTCTGACTAACTAACCCAGGCATGCTCTGTAGATTGTGTGGTCCTTCCCAGCTGCTTTAAGATGATAGCTTTGTTCTTTTGAGTTCCTTAGGAATGTGATGACCTCTGGGCAGAGAGCCTGTACTGATAGCCATCATCAATGACAACTGAAAGATCAGGGTACAGGGCACTGCTCCATTCTCTGATGCATATCCAGTAAAACAAAGGACTATCAGGAACTGGGACCAGATGTCTGCCCCTCCCAGAGACCAGCCGCCTCCCCTACCTGGAGACTGGCCCCGTATATAACTGGCCTGTAGTCTTTGTTCTGGGAGATGGTTCTTTCGGACATTACTCAGCCATCTTCCCCCTTGCTAGCAAGCTGTAATAAAGTCCTTTCCCTCCTACCACCATGCCTCCTGACTATTGTCATGTCTTGCAGTGAGCAGACACCCTTGCAGTGAGAGTTACCCTTGGGCAGTAACAATGGGAGAAGCTCTGAAAACCCAGCAGAAGTTACCCTTTGTAAGAAACATTTACACGTATAAGAGAAATTTCCATTTGTAAGGGTGTCTCACTCACTGTACCAGGAAGAGGAGATGACTCAGTCTCTAAAACTCTTATCAATGGAGTAGACGATGATTTTAAATCTGCATAATAACCTTGTTCTTGTTTACTGTGCTTTTCTTGGTAAACTCCCATAACTGACTCCCCACTGCCACCAACTTCTTCCATCTTTAGCTGAAGGTGGTATTTAAGGTGGTGGCTTTGGCCGTTTTGGAGAGTTATCCAGTTTTCCTAGGTTTCTCCCATGTACACATGTTGCAGGGGAGGAAAAACTATTCTGTTCCGCCTAAGAATTAAATTGACATGAGACAGGATAACAGGAGAAAAATCAAACAAAGTTTAATAACATGTATATATGAGAGAAACCTGGGAAAACTGAGTAACTCACCAAAATGGCGGAAGCCACTACCTTAAATACCGTCTTCAGCTAAAGACAAAGGAGGATGTTGGAGGTAGTGGTTTGGGACTTCACAGGGGAAGAGGGCAATTCCCATGGAGATAGAAAGGCAAATGTTTGGTAACAAATGTTTGCTGGGCCATCTATAGACAATGCGACCTGAGAGACAGAACTTTGATAAAAATGGACTTAGCAAAGATGTTCCCAGTCTATCATACCCAGAGTTATCTATGGCGATAGCTCCTCCTGGAGCAGGCCTTCAATTTTAAATTCTTTTAGGCAGTTAGGGGAAAAGTCATAGTTTCTTTTTGAGTCTTTCATTAAAAATAATCAAGTCAAGGGGCCAACCCCACGGCTGAGTGGTTAAGTTCGCATGCTCAGCTTCAGCGGCCCAGGGTTTCACCGATTTGGATCCTGGGCGTTGACATGGCACCGCTCATCAGGCCATGCTGAGGTGGTGTCCCACATGCCACAACTAGAAGGACCTACAACTAGAATATACAGCTATGTATTGGGCGGCTTTGGGGAGAAGAAAGAAAAAAAAAGGATTAGCAACAGATGTTAGCTCAGGTGACTATCTTAAAAAAAAACAATCAAGTCAGAGAGACACATTTTGGGGTGGCAAATTCTGATCCCTCACAATGTTGTTAAACTTGTTTGTTTTTCTCCTGTTAATCTGTCTTATGTCAATTTAATTATTGGGCCAGCCAAAGAGCCTAGAAGGGTAGAGGAAAATTCTTCCCGGCTACACTACCTACCTCATAGTGTTGTGGTGAGGAGCAAATGAGCTAATATGGGGTGTTTCATTGACCTAAGGGATTGGGATGGGAGTTAAAATAAATGGTCTGTCATGGTTTAATTAGAAGCATTTTTTCTAAGATGCCTCTTACACACAGAGCATCTTAGGGTTGAAATAAGGTGTACGGAAAGGCTAAGAATAGTGCCAGTAGCACAGAAAGTGCCAGATAACTGTTAATCGTATTATTTCTTTTTTCTTGTTTTTCTTTTTATGAGGAAGATTGGCCTTGAGCTAATATCTGTGCCAGTCTTCCTCTATTTTATGTGGGACGCTACCACAGAGCAGCTCGACGATTGGTGCTAGGTCCATGCCCAGGATCCAAACCTGTGAATCCCGGGCCACTGAAGCGGAGTGCAAATTTAACTACTATGCCACTGGGCCGGCCCCTCAGTATTACTCCTTTAGCTCCTCCTGAACACCCCAACAGCACCCTCCCCACTCTTGAGGGAGGGTTCCCCAGGAAGACACCAGTTCTCTCTCTGTCACCATGTCTGTCTCTGTCTGTCTGTCTCCCTCCCTCTCTCCTACTGAACTCAAACAAGGAGGCATGTTGCATTGGCACTGGCAGCCTTCCCGCCATGTGAGGATGAAGCTGAAGGTAGAGACCACAGGGCAGAGAAACAGGAACCTGGGACCCCAAGGACATTGCTGACCATCTGGACGGACCAACAAATCTCTGTGTGTTTCCTGTTACTTGCAGCCCAAAACATTCACATATGGAGTTCGTGTGTGTGTGTGTGTGTGTGTAAATGTTTCCCCAAAGGATTGGTGGGTTCTGAGAGTTCTGAATACAGGCTGTTTTTACTAGTGGTTTTTTTGACCTCTCTCCCGCTCCTGAGCCCCTAAGAGAGCATCCTCTTCAGATCTCTTTCCCCACCCTACGCTGCAGAGGTCTGGGAAGCTCAGCTCAAGACCCTGATGGATGGGTGGCTCCAAGATGTTGTTCAAAGATGCTCCAAGGTGCCCAATGCCCCATCTCCCCAACACCATTGACACAAGAGCAAACACTTCTGTCTCCCATCTTGTTACCTCCCCTGAGACACCCAGCCAATCACCCCTGTCTTCTCTCCTCCATCTTGGGACCAGTTTCCCACCCTTGACAAAACAATCTCTCTGGAAACGCATTCGTTTCCTCTCAGAACAGCATCTCCCAAAGAGTTGAACATGCTAGCGAGATTTTAGGTGGCACAGAATGAACCTTTGTTATGTAAACAGCTCCATATCTCTTTGAAAAAGTATTAAGCAATATTGATTTTCCCTTGAAAGTAGTGATAGTTACCTTTTAAACTAAATTAGTCTAAAAATGATTTAAAGAAAAATATTAAGTGAATAATGGTCCAAGTAGTCCTTGAATATGGCTAAAAATCTCAACTGGTACACAAGCCACTGAGGTTTGGTTTGGAAAACTTGGTCTCAGAGAAACCCAGCACTGTTTCTCCTTCAGGTGACGGCCCCCAGTTTGTGTGGCTTGGGCCTGAGATCCACCCTTCTTCTTTCTTGGGTCTTCTGGTCATATGCATGGTGTCCAGCACCTAGCTGGCCAAAGTGAGGGATAATGGTTGTCACCAAGCCCCCGTATCTCTCTGTTAGAAGCCTTCAGAGAGATTACATTTACAATGATGCAAAGTAAGCTGAGACTCTTAGGAAACCTCTGCTGAAGTGGCAGAGTGGGTAATGCCCACACTCATGTTTCTTTCTTTTTTTTTTTTCTGGTGAGGAAGATTGGCCCCAAGCTAACATCTGTTGTCAATCTTCCTCTTTTTGCTTGAGGAAGGTTGTCCCTGAGCTAACATCTGTGCCAACCTTCCTCTATTTTGTATGTGGGACGCTGCCACAGCATGGCTTGATGAGCAGTGTGCAGGTCTGTGCCTGGGATCTGTGAACTCCAAGCCGCTGAAGTGGAGCACGCGAACATAACCACTACACCACTGGGCTGGGCCCCGCACTCGTGTTTCTTAATGCTCCTGGGTGGGTGGGGTTGGGGCCAGGGGCTATGGAGGGTTGGGTTAAGCTGTGGAAAGGGAGAGACCTGAGTTCAAGTCCAGGCTTCACCACATACTAGCCATGTGATATGACAAGCTACTTGTCAATGCAAATAATCCATAATCAATATATATATCACAATTTTGGGTGAGTTTATGATATGAGCCAGGTCTGAGGACTATAGCGCTGGTGGCTTCCTTCCACAAGGAAGGAAGTGCACCAAAGAAGCAGGTGTACAGAGTGGTTATATCCCGTCTTGGAACAAAGAGCACACATCACATACGACAGGAATGTCCCTTTTACAGTAGTCATGGGATCACTCAACACAGCAGGTTGGTGGTCACAAAGTGAGCACAGCAGGTTGTTAATCAATCCTTAGGCTTAGGTTCCAGGAAGAGATGCTTATCTTTAGAGAAATGCCAATGCTGAGGGAAGGTACATCCCTATCTTTAATGGCATCATTCTTGGCTTTGGGACATTGTAAATGTTAAAGCAGATGGACAACGCATGCTCAAGAGGCCACAGCAGGCCTTTCCGGAAAAACAAGGTCGGGCTGAATTAGTTTTAAACCAAATGGCTTCCTCACATTCTGCAATATATCCAATTGCTTGTCAGATAAGCTGGGGATAGAGATGTAACCGTGGGCCCTCCAGGACCAGCTCAACGGACCTCATCTTACCAGCAGGGTGATTGAAGTGGTTTTTCAGGAACTGAGACCCCTTGACTGGTTCAGGCTGGTTGAGACCACCAACCCACCAAGTGGGCCTGTGCAAACGCTCAACAAGTGACCTTTTTGACGTCAAGGAGCTGAAAACTTCACCCTCAGAGCATGGTCATGCCACCATTTTGTGAACATGCGTCCGATGAAGAGGTATGAAGCTGGACTATGCTTGTGCAGATCATCAATGACCTCCCTTCTCATCATCTATCCCCACATTCAGACCACCTTGCCCCATCCCGTAAATATCCCTGAGTCCCCATTTTCAGGGAGGTGGATCTGAGACTGATTCCTCCACCTCCTCGCTCAGCGGCCTTGTGATTAAATCCTTTCTCTTTGCAAACTCGTCATCTCAGCGGCATCATCGTGCAGTGGGCAAAACAAATCTGGTTTGGTAACAAGACTGTCAGGGAAATTTGAGATAGACAACATAGAAAATATTATGGACTTCGGTGCAATGATAGGAGCTCAGTCGGTAGGAGAATGACTGGGTTCTTAGGAGAGGTGTGCTTACGTATGTAGGGCGAATAGTCTCCATGTCTGCAACTTACCCTCAGATGGCTCTGGAAAAAATAAGGGCAAAGCAAACATGGTAAATTATTAACAATTATTAAATCTGGATGGAAGCCATAGGTGATGTTGATGCAAATAACCTATAATCAATCTGTAAATCAAAATTGGGGTGAGTTTATTATGAGCCAGGTCTGAGGACTGTAGCCCAGGGCCTTCCTTCCCCAGGGAAGATGTGTACAGAATGGTCACATACCATCTTGGAACAAAGAGCATACGTCACATATGATAAGAATGTCCCTCCTGCAATAGTCACGAGATTGCTTTGCTGGCACAGCATATGGGTGGTCACAAGGTGAGTGGTCACAGGGTGAGCATAGCAGGTCAGTAATTAATCCTTAGTTTAGGGAGAGATGCTTATCCTAAAGGAAATGCCAATATGGGACAGGTTACATCCTTGTCTTTAGGGGCATCATTCTTGTCTTTGGGACATTGTGAATACTTAAAGCAGATGGACAATGCATGTTCAACAGGCCACCTCTGGCCCTTTTGGAAAAAACAAGGTCAGGCCAAATTAGTTTTACACCAAATGCTTTCCTCATATACTCCAATATATACCATTGCTTTTTGTTTATTTATCAGTAGTGTTTATTATGCTATTTTCTCCACTTTTGTGTACGTTTGAAACTTTTTAGTAAAAAGGGTTTTGGCAAACAAAACACCCATTATGATATGGGATTCTCCTGATCCAAGGCAGGGCTGGAAACCACTGGCGGGTTCAGAAGAGATGGGGTTCGCTTGGTGCTCAACATTATGGCAGATGGTAGACCTGCTCCCCTGCCCCAATTTTGTTCAGGTACCACAAGGCAGTTGCAATATTGTGATTTATAAGAAAGATGTATAACTGGTCATTCAGATGATCAAAATATACTTCTCAGACATATTTGGTCTTGATCACAGTCCCTGGCTTACAGCTCCCAAAACCCTTGGAATTTCCTGAGCCATAAGACCAACAGAAGCACCTTTTATCATAACATTTGGTCTCTGGCCCTCAGTTCCTGAAAATACTTCAGAGCCATGAGGGTGAAGTGAATGTCTTGTTATTCGTAACAAGCCCCTTTCCACCACAACTGGGTTTATGTTAATGAGGTGACTTTTGCAAAGCACCTAAGGATGGGGCTGGTTGCCAGGGGAACCAACCATGAATAGATGGGGGGAATTTCAGTCCCACCCCCTGATTTCTGGGGAAGGGAGAGGAGCTGAGGATTGAATCAACCGCCAATGGCCAGTGAGTTAATCAATCATGTCTATGTAATGAGCCTCCATAAACACCCAAAAGGAGGGGGTTTGGAGAGCTTCCACGCTGAGGAATCAGAACGCTTCCATGTGCCACCATGCTGGATGGACCCCAAGCTTCACAAGGACGGAAGCTCCTTTGTTCAGGACCTGGCCCCATGTATCTCTTCATCTGGTGGTTGATTTATATCCTTTGTAATAAATTGTTAATCTAGTGAGTAAACAGGTTTTCTGTGAGCCATTCTAGCAAAGTAGTTGAACACAGGATTTGGGTCATAGGAACCTCTGATTTATAGCCAGTTGATCAGAAGTCCAGGTTGTTACATCCTGAGTTGGAGGGGGTCACTGGAACCTCCAATTTGTAGCCGGTCGGTCAGAAGCACAGGTAACAACCTGGGTTTGCAACTGGCGTCTGAAGTGAAGGCCAGTCTTGTGGGACTGAGCCCTTTACTTGTGGAATCTGATTCTATCTCCAGGTAGGTAGCGTCAGAATCGAGCTGAATTGTAGGACATCCCGCTGGTGTCCGAGAACTGCTTCTTGGTGAGGGGAAGGCTACACACACACACACACACACACACACACTTTGGAATTGTGTCCAGCACCCTTTCAGCAATATTCTCAGGGAACTGGTTTCACTTGCGGTAGAGATGCCCAGGTCTGTGGGAAGAATGATGAGGGGACATTGGGGAGTTTATCCTGCTTGATAAAGCCATGAGGTGTATACACCACCTCCCCCCAGAGTTGTCGGGGGGGGGGGTCTGTGATTGGGAGGGAGCATGATGAGGCGAACTTTGGGGTGAGACAATGTTCTTGATCTGGTGGGTGGTTATATGTGTGTTTGCGCTATAATCATTCACTTATGCTGTCTATACTTTTTGGTGTGTATGTTACAGTGTGTGTGTATGTATATAAAATGTTTTCTTTCCTTTCTGTAGCAGAAATCGAGTGAAGAAACAATCACACAGGAAGCACTGGTGGCCATCTTAGGACAATGAGGCGACAAGTCCCAAGATGGATGCCGACATGCTGAGGATGATGGAGGAGAAAAACGGACAGAGATGTCCCTTGCCGCCATCGCTGAGCCACTACACAACACAGGTGTGGCCCTGCCTCAGCCCTCCTGGTTCTGAGGGAGAATAAATGTCCTTATCTTCAAAGCTTCATGGAACTGAAATTCCTCTTACTATATCCCACAGCATCTTGGGTATTGTGTTGGGGGTCTCCAAGACCACCCTTGGGTTTGGTGATTCACTAGAAGGGCTCACAGGACTCGGAAGCTGTAATACGCACAGTTATAGTTCATTACAGTGAAAGGATATGAAGCAGAATCAGCAAAGGGAAAGGGTGCACGGGAGAAATCCAGAGGAAACCGGGGCAAGCTTCCGAGTCCTCTCCCAGTGGAGTCACAGGATGCCCTGAACTCCTCCAGCCATGATGTGTGACAACACACGTGAAGTGCTGTCTACCTGGGAAACTCACTTCAGCCTAGGAGTCCAGGGTTTTTATTGGGGGCCCATCACATAGGCACACAGGACTTGAATGACTGACGACAGTTCCCGACGCTCCAGACCCCCAGAAGGAAAGCAGGTGTTCAGCCACAAATTACGTTGTTTGCACGACCTATCTGGACAAACTGGTACAGTGTGGTTCAAGAGCCCAGCCATGCAAAATGTTATCAGAACATTCGAAGAGCTCAATTCCCAGGCTGGTCAAGGACCAGGCACGGCAACGGGCTCTTGTTGGGAATGTCCAGGGTTTGAGCAACTCAGGCCTGGGGAGTTAACTCTCTTCTCCACAAGCATGATCATCACCCTCATTTTTTCCTTTGAGGGAATGGAGGTCCAGAGAAATGTGCCCAAAGCCACCCTAATAAATAGGGGAGCTCTTAACTCCTTGGCGTGACTGCTTCAAATGTCCCCTTTCAAGTTGGCCACACCGCTGGACTCACTCTCTGGACCACAGAAAACATGGCTGTGGGTTGGCTTTGGCCCAAAGGTCTGCAGCCTGCATCCCTGGACCATCTGGAGATTCCACCAAAAGGCCTGTAAAGGAATAAAAGGAGGGAAGTTCCCAGCGGGAGAGGAAAGGAACGCGGAGGAAGACGATGCAAAGGGATAGAAGTGTCAACAAATTTCCCAAAGATGGACCTTGTCTTGGAAGCTGTTGACCCTGGGAGAGCAAGAAGGAGCCCTGTCCCAGAACCTGCAGTAAGGGGCTACAGGAGGAACAAGGGGGCCTGGTGGTGAGCAGGAAGGGGAGCTGAAATCAGGCGCCGCGGCTCTGTCAGCTCCAGGGGGAGTCTGAGAGGAAGCTTTTTGTTACAGGGAGGAAGGGGAGCCACTGGTACTTCATTGCAACACTGTTTGGAATAGCAGAAGATAAGGCACAATCCAAATATCCCTCAGGAGGGCGTTGGGTAAATTCGTCCTGGTATTCCGAATACAGCTGGACGTGCAGCCATGGAAAACCAATCTGTCACCAGCTCGTCACAGTCACCAATGACCTCCATATGGTTGCTAAATCCAGAGGTCAGTTCTTTCAATATCCTTGGTCCATCAGCAGTGTTTGACACGTTTAGGCACTCCATCCTTCCTTCTTCCTTTGGCTCCCATGATACCACGTCCGTTGGCTGTTCTTTCTCAGTCTCCCAAGACTCCATTCTTGGTCCTCTCCTCTTCCCGTTGGTGTTCACAGCCAGCCTCATGGCCTCAAATACCACTGATAAGCTATTGGCTTGCAAATTTCTCTTCCCAGCCTGATCTCTCCCCTGAACTCGACTCATTACCCAACTGCCTATGTGATATCTCCATCTGCAGGACCAATAGGCATCTCCAGGTTAACACACTGAAAATTGAACTTCTGGTTTTCTTGCCCAAATCTTTTCTCTCTTCCCCATCTCAGAGAAAGGCAATTCGCCCTTCCAGTCTTTGAGTTGGTCCTTGATTCTCCTTTTTCTCTTTCATCCTCTAAAATCTGACATCAATTTCTGTCAGCTCTACCGTCAAAATCTATCCAAAACAGGATCACTTTTCACCCCCTCGGTGCTCCCCCCATACCTGGTCCCATCCGCACTTGTCTCCTGCCTGGACCATCTCAGCAGCCACCTCACCGGGTTCGCTGCTTCTACTTGCCTCCTCTTTGTACCCACCAGAGCTGATAAAAATAGAACCTTCCTAGGATATGTCATTGTGAAATTTCAGAACTCTGGGGACAGAAAGATTTAATGAGTTTGGGGAGTGGCATGACAGATCATCAGCATCATTATCATCATCACCATCATCATCATCATCATCATCATCATCAAAGGATCAAGAAACAGAATGACTTTAGACTCCTCAAGAACAATACTGCCTACAAGAAGACAAGGGGGCAACACCCTCAAAATTCTGAAGGAAACTACTTTCTGTCCCTAATTCTATAGCCAGCCAAGCTGTCAATCAAGTAAGAGGGGAAGTTGAAGATATTTTCTGATTTGCAAGCTTTCAAAACTTTACCTCCTGAGGGGTTGGCCCTGTGGCCGAGTGGTTAAGTTCACGCGCTCCGCTGCAGGCGGCCCAGTGTTTCGTTGGTTCGAATCCTGGGCGCGGACATGGCACTGCTCATCAGACCACGCTGAGGCAGCATCCCACATACCACAACTAGAAGAACCCACAACGAAGAATATACAACTATGTACCGGGGGGCTTTGGGGAGAAAAAGGAAATAATAAAAATCTTAAAAAAAAAAAAAAAAAAACTTTACCTCCTGAGAAACTTTCCTCAAGAAGCTACAGGGGGGAAATAAAAAGAAGAAGCTACAGGATGTGTTCCACCAAAAGGAGAGTGTCACCAAGAAAGAGGAAGAATTGGAATCCAAGACACAGGGGACCCAACACTGGAGGAAGTGAGGGAAAATCCCAGCACGGCAGCTGGGTATCAAGGTTAGAGGTCAACCAGTTCAAATAGGACCATGTGACTCAGGGGACACTCATATTGAGGGTTGTCATCATCAGCATGTCATCTGCCATTGCACTGTTTTGCTTTTATTTTTTTTTTTAAAGATTGGCCCTGAGCTAACACCCATTGCCAATCTTTTCTTCTTCTTCTTCTTCTTCTTCTCCCCAAATCCCCCCAGTACATAGTCGTATATTCTAGTTGTGGGTCCATCTAGTTCTGCTGTGTGTGACGCCTCCTCAGCACGGCTTGATGAGTGGTGCCATGTCCAGGATCCAAAGTGCGCAAACCCTGGGCCGCCGAAATGGAGCACGTGAACTTAAACACTCGGCCACAGGGCTGCCCCCTACTGTTTTGCTTTTAAACGTGAGGAGGGGACAGCTGGGTGAACGTAACCACATTCTTGTCTGTATTTGACTCATCTTGGCCATGATGGACATGCTGCTCTCCATGATCGCTGCTGGATCCACTCAGGATGTTCGTTTTTCCCCTAATAAACGTGCTGTTTGGCTCCCACTTGTGAGAGCTTCTGGAAGGCTGGAGTGTTCTCAGAAGAGGAAAACAGAGCTGACCACATTCCTGCCGTGCACGTGGCTCACGTTTCGGCCCTGACAGCTACCCTCTTTTTTGGTGATCCATACACTTTCTGAGATTCACTCATGCCCTCGCCCACTGAATTCTCCAGAAGGGGTTTGTGTGGACTCTCAGGGAAGCTGACACAGATTATGACCTGGACACGGTCCAGCTCATCCCCTCCCGGGGGTCTCCACTCGAGAGTGGCCAGTCTGCCCTGTCCTTACACACATAGATGGTCCTTGCTCTCTAATCAGTTTTTAAAAACTCAACCATACAGTGGAAAAATGGCTAAAATCTAAATAAAGTCTGTGTCTAATTAGTACTATTGAACCAACATGAATTTCTTAGTTTTGACAACTGTGCCATGGTTTTGTAAGATGCTAACATTAGGGGAAATGCTGGAACTCTGTACTATCTTCGCAACTTTTCTGTAAATCTAAAATGATTCCAAAATAAAAGATGAAAAGGAAATCTCAACCATTATGTTGTTGGGGGAATTCACGCATACGTGATAAACTATAAAGAAAAGCAAGAGAATAATTAACACACAAGCCATGATAATGGTTACAGGGCCTTGGGTGGGACACACAGCTGGAGCTAAGGCACTGATCATGAGTTGGCTCCTTACCCAGGTGGAAAGTGCACAGGTTTTTAAATCGTTGCTCTTTAGCTGTACATTTGGGTTTTGTACTCTGATCTGTGTTGTATGAAACAGAATACAACATTTGGGCAATGTCTCACACAACACCTAATTGTAATCTACTCCCGCCAATGATACATCCAGCCAGTGTGAACACACACATCCCAGGCTTTCAGTTCTGTGTTCTCAGGGGAAATCTTCCCCTCCAAAACAAAACCAGCTCCCTAAAGGCTATTCCACGATTTCGTTATTCCTTCCCATAGGGCAAACGTCTTTCTCAAGGTAACTGTGACCCTCATTTATAGTAATATGTATTTCTTTCTTTTTTTTTTTGGAGGAAGATTAGCCCTGAGCTAACTCTGCCAATCCTCCTCTTTTTTTGCTGAGGAAGACTGGCCCTGAGCTAACATCTATGCCCATCTTCCTCTACTTTCTATGTGGGACACCTACCACAGCATGGCATGCCAAGTGGTGCCATGTCCACACCCAGGATGCGAACCTGCAAACCCCAGGCCACCAAAATGGAATGTGAGCGCTTAACTGTTGCACCACCGAGCCGGCCCCAGCAATATGCATTTCTAAGATATAGTGGATCTTGAATGCAAGCCAACTATGTTCAGTGATGTTCTGTCATTGTTCTCAAATTTTAACCACAATTCAAGCTTTAGCCAAACCACTGTTGAGTGATTGACTCCAATATTCGAGGAAGAACAAGATGTCTTTGTTCGTGGCAGTTTACCCAGAGACAGGAAATTCACGCTGGACTTTCCTCATCTGTGAAATGGGTATAATAAAATCCCTACCTCACAGCCTTGTTAGGAGGATGTGTAAAGCACTTACAGTGGTGCCCTGGCACCCACTGGAAATGCTCTTTTTAAAAAAAGATATAGGAAGAGGGTTTTTATTTATTTATTTATTTTTGCTGAGGAAGATTGGCCCTGAGCTAACATCTGTGCCAATCCTCCTCTATTTTGTATGTGGGATGCCACCACAGTATGGCTGTCGATGAGCAGCATACGTCCGTACACAGAAAGTGAATCTGGGCCGCTGAAGTGGAGTGCGCCCAACTTAATCACTAGGCCACAGGGCCAGACACTAGGAAGAGTTTTTTAAAAGGCAATTTTAAATAACATCTGCTTTTAACCCTTATATATTGACTTTAAAATCCTCCCTCAGCCCTCAACGCAACACCAATGGAAAATGTGGCCAAACAGCAACACAGTAAATAGTTGGGCAAATACTCGCGAGAGCTCACATTGTTGAGGGTTTCCTCTGGCCCAGCCCTCAATTGTGGATCTTGTGGAACCAGCACTCCCACCCCGTGATTGGACAGTGTTAGGAGATGCCACTGCACTTGAGGCCCGAAATCCAGGATGTGATGGCCAGTGCCTCTGGGTGGCGGGTGGAATCAGAGACAGTGGAGCCCAATGGCTAGGGCCCCGGAGGCAGAGCCGCCCTGGGAACCAATCCCAGCTCTTTTCCTAACACTGTGATCTCAGGTAAGTGAGCTCACTTCTCTGAG
Organism: Equus quagga; assembly: GCF_021613505.1. Taxonomy (NCBI): domain Eukaryota; kingdom Metazoa; phylum Chordata; class Mammalia; order Perissodactyla; family Equidae; genus Equus; species Equus quagga. Next base: position 98,103,838 of record NC_060279.1, on the reverse strand, counting down.
CCTCAGTTTCCTCTTCTAGAAAACGGGGCTATGAGGATGGTTGTGGAAGCCACACAATCACACGCGTGGTACCTGACACAACGTGCGCGCCCGTGGCTGTGGTCAGGGTGACAAGGAGGAAGCCTCAGCTGGGTGGGACATGGAGTATCCAGGGGACTGCCCCAGGTCTGTCACAGGAAGCTGCCATATCTGAAAGGGTAAGTCACTCCTCCTTCCTGCCCTAATTTGAGGGCAGGGTGGCATCTCCCAGGAGGTGAGCTGTGCCCTGGGTATGCCCCTCACCTCCGGTGGCTCACGGGTCCCCTGACACATGACGTCACAGTCAAGATGAAATCATGGAGCCCAAAGGTTGGGATGAGAGGCAACGGTTGTCGGCTCACATCTGTCTCCCAATCTCAAATTCTCGGACCGAGCACTTAGCCAGGCTCCTCCTGGAGCGGCAGGGCCTTCAGACGTGGGCCCTGGTCGTGCTTACCCCCGGTGAGGAAGGTGGCACGGAAATAAAGCGTGGGTTCATGCTTCCAAGGGTCATTAAGATTCATTCATGTATTCAATCATTTAACAAATCTTTACTGTGCACTTACCATATGTCAGACAGACAGAATCTCTGCCTTCCTGAAGTTGACAGTCTAGTGGGGAAGTCAGACAATAAACAACACAGAAATAAACATTATGGTCTGTTAGAAGGCGACAAGCGCCCTGTGAAAATACTGGGCAGAGGGAGCCAAGGGCGGGGGTCGGAAACTGTAGCCTGCAGCTCACGTCTGGCCCATTATTTGCTTTTGTACGGTTCCCAAGCTTTTACATCTCTTAATGGTTGGGAAGAGGTAATCAAGAGAAGATTTTGTGACACATAAAATTTGCATGGAATTCACACTTCAGTGTCCGTAAATTAAGTTCCATTGGAACACAGCCATGTTCACTGGGTTACATACGGTCTCTGGCTGCTTTTGTGTTAAAACCACAGAGTTGAGTAGCGATGACAGAGATCATGTGGCCAGCAAAGCCCTATTTAATATCTTGCGCTTTACAGAAAAAGTTTGCAGATCCCCAGCTTAGGGGATGGGGAGTGGTATGGCGAGGTGGATTGTGATCTTATATGAGAAGGTCAAGGAGATCCTCACGGAGAAAGTGACATTTGGGTAAAGCCTGAAGGAGAGAAGGACAGAGCTATGTAGCATCAAGAAAGAAGGTTTCAGTAGAGGGAACAGCCAGTGCAAAGGCCCTGGGGTAAGAACGTGTCTGCTGTGTTCAAGGGACAGTGTGGAGGCCCCTGTGTGTGGAGTAGTGAACAGGGGGTGAGCAGGGGGAGATGAGGACGGAATGGTGACTGAGGTGTTCACAGGGTCCCTCTGGCTGCACGTGGGGAAGACTGTGGGAGCAGGATGGGAGCAGTGAGTCCAGGGAGAGGCTGCTGAGACAGTCCAGGAAGGGGATAATGAGAAGATGCTCAGGAAGGGAGGGAGGCGGGAAGATTCCGGGTAAATTTAAGGGTGGAGCTGACAGAATTTCTCCATAGATAATATCCTCACTGGGGAAAAGTCTTTTCTAAAAGTGTTCACATCCCCGGCTTTCCAGTCATACACACCAGGGTTCTAGCCCCAGCTTGACTACATACCAGCTGTGTGATCGTAGCTAAGTTGTTCAGTCTCTTCTAGCCTCAGTTTCCCCATCAGGGTGCAGCATCAATGAGATCATCCATGCAAAGCACGCAGAATTCTGCCCAGCACCTGGAGAGCGCTCCAGACCAGGCAGCAGTGAGAATGAGGGTCGCTCCCCGGCTGGGACCCCAGGTCACTGTCCTGGAGGTGTGCACCACCCTCCTGGAAGGGAGCTGGCCCTCCGCCCCTCCCCTCCCCTGGATCTCACACTCCTCCTCTGCCCCCCGACACGTCTGTGACCTGAAGGCCACACCGTGAAGTGCTAAGCCTTGCTGAGCCTCAGTTTCCTTCTCTGCCAAACGGGCCTCCTCAAGTCTACATTACAGGCGGTCAGGGCCATTAAATGACCGTGTCATACACAGGGCGCCCGGCACACACCAGGCGCTCAGGAATCGATTGCTCTGTTTTCACCATGACCCTCGACAACAGCAGCTACGCGGGCCTCCTCAAGTATTTTCCCCAACATTTTATTACGAAAAATTTCAAACACACGGGAAAACAGAAAGAACTTACAGACAGATTTACACCAAGCACTATTTTCATTACTGTTCCTGGTTTTCACTACATCCATTCACTCATCTAATTCTCACAGCGACTCAAAATATGTCAAGTATGCAGTGTGGTGTACGATCCCCATTTTACAGATGAGGAAACTGAGGCACAGAGAGGCACAGAGATGCACAGGACTTTTAGCTACTCAATGTCGGAGCTGGAGTTGAACGCAGGCCAACTGGCTCCAAAGCCTGGGTTGTTCCCCATTAACGCCATCTCTCTTCTCCTCAGGATGAGTAAAGTGTGCCATTCAATGGGATATCGTGCAGCCGGCACAAAAGAATGTTTCGGAGAGTCCAGTAAAAATAATATTGGACTATGGTATGTTTGTGAATGAACTCAGATCCAGCATCTAGGAAAAAATGCTCTGGTTCCTAAGACAAAATTCATTGTTACCAGTGGTAGCTTAGGGGTAAATGGACACTGAGAGATTATAAAGTCCTTTGTTCGTAATTGCAGCCATTATTTGTTGAGCTCTTTCTTTGTGCCCCACCCTGTCTGACTGGCTTTACATGCCGCACCTTTCCGATGACTGGTGAGGTAGGCACCGCTAAACCCATTTCAGAGATGAGGTCACTAAGGCTAAGAGCAGGGCAGGACTCGCCCAAGGTTACCCAGCCATGAAGTGGCAGAACCGGGATTCAAACCCAGTTTGTCAGTTTCCTGAGCTGTTAAACCTTTCTGGCTCTTTCTACTTATTTTTCAATAATAAGACAATTTGTTTTCATAAGGAGAAAAAGATTTAAAAAAGAAAAAAAGAAGTCTCCTTAAGAAAGTAGACTCATTGATCTTTACTTTATTAGCCATGTGTATTACTTTAGTAAAATTTAAAATCCTGCCTCACACCATACACGAAAATCAGTTCCAGATAGATTGCCAACCTAAACGTAATGCAAAATGACAAAGCTTTGGGAAAAGAACAGAAGAGAACATCACCATGTTTTGGAGGCATGGACATATTTTTTTAAATGACGTAAAAATAAGCATCCAGAGGAAAAGATTTAGAAATTGGGCTGTGCTAAAGCGGTGACTTTCTGCTTATTAAAAATTGCCATTAAGAGAGTGAAAGACCAAGCCACAGAGTGGGAGATGTTCACAGTACAGACAACCAACAAATGGCTGGTGTCCAGAATATATAAGGAATGAATCCATTTAAAAAATGGACAACCCGATAGAAAACTGAGTGAGACGCTTGAACAAGCACCTCACAAAAAGGATATCCAAAAGGCCAATATATAAATGAAAAGATGTTCCATATTATTACTCATCAGGGAAATGCAAATTAAAACTGCAGTGAGGGGGCTGGCCCTGTAGATTAGTGGTTACGTTCGGCACGCTCCACTTCGGTGGCCTGGTTTTGTGGGTTCAGATCCTGGCCGTGGACTACTCATCATGCCATGCTGTGGCAGTGACCCACATACAAAATAGAGGAAAGACTGGCACAGATGTTAGCTCAAGGCTAATCTTCCTCAAGCAAAAATACGAGGAAGATTGGCAATGGATGTAAGCCCAGGGTGAATCTTCCTCAGCAAAAAGGAAAAAAAAACACGCCCAAAAACTACAATGAGCTATCACTACACATCCAATAGAATGGCTAGAAATAAAATGCCTGACACGGCCAAGTGTTGGTGAGGATGTGGAGCAATGGAAATGCTAGAATGTGAAGAGCAGTACTAATTGCAAGAGCCAAAAAAATGGAAACAACGCAAATTTCCATCGCCAGTTCGTATATAAATAAATCGTGATATCATCACACAAAGGAATAGATGGCACTTATGCACCCAACCTCGATGAATGTCACAATCGTAAGGGTGAGTGGAAGAACCCAGCCGCAAGAGTTCACACTGTATAATTCTATTTATATAATGTGGAAAATGGGCAAAACAAAACTACCGTGTCTAGGGAGGCATACTTAAGTGTTGAAATCCAAACCAGGTAAAAATCAGGAAAGTGGGGACCTTCATGGGGAGGGAGAAAGTGGTGTCTGGGACGAGGCAGGAGAGGGCTTCTGGAAAGCTGGTGACACTGTTTCTTCACCTGGGTGATGGTTACACAGGTGTGCCCCCTTTATCATAATTCATTAACCGGAAGGTTTATTTTTCACATACTTTTCTGTATGTGTCCTATTTCACAATCGAAAAGGTTTCAATAATTTAAAAATCATTTTGAAAGACAGGTTCTTCATAGCCTTATCTTGCAAACCGGGCAGACTGGATGTCCTGGGTATAATAACGATTGGAAGGGGTGTGTCAGGCACCTGCCCCGTGCTAGGAGTTGCTCTGAGTGGCTTATATCTACAACCTTAGTTAATCCTGACGACAACCCTGTGAGACAGTTACTATTACTTCCCCCATTTAACAGATGGGGAAACTGAGGCACAGTAACGTTCAATAACTTGCCTCAGCTGGTCAATGCTCGCGCTAGATCGAAACACAGGCCACCTGGCCCCAGAGAAGATGCTCTGTCCACCCCTCCGAGGTCTTCTCTCCAAGGAATGAAATAAGAAATAGAGGAGTGGAAGGAGATTTCTCAAAACACAAGGGGATCTAAAAAGAGAAACTAGAAATAGTTCGATGGCTGTCCTGGGGGGAGGGGAGGGGCCCTAAGTGAGCTGTGAGCCCTCAGCCACCACATCAGGGGCCAACAGGTCCAGTCCCACTGGGGCTTCTTCACCCGAGTTGGTGGATGGACTTCAGAGGCTGCACGAACTTGGGTGGGAAATCAATGACCTCTTTGATTTCACTCAGCAGTCCTCAAAACATGGTTCGGGAACCCCTGCGAGTCCCCAAGACCTTTCTCAGGGGGTTAAGGAGGTCAAAACTATTTTCATAACAATACTAAGCTGTGTTTGTCCTTTTCACTTTCCCAGGTCTACCTGCCAGGGGATGGCGTCATCGCCCTGACGGCTCGTGGAACGTACGTGTGTGTATTCTTGCATTGTCAAAGCTTTCCAGCTTTATTTCCTTACATGATAGATATTAATAGATATAACCCACATGTACAAAAGCTCTTTGGGGTCCTGAATAATTTTTAAGATGGTAAAGTTTAAGAATTGCTTCTGTAATTGAAATTCGGCATGTCCTTCGGCCATGACGCAGTGGGGGCAACACACCACAGGACCGTGAGCAGGTTTCCAGCTTTGCCAGGAGAAATTGCAGCTGGTTTCAGATCCCACAGCGGTCCTTGCGGACTCTCAGACCTCTGCTATCCGTTCACCCCGACTTCTCAGTTACCGTAATTTTTGGACCTGCCACTAGATCTTGGAGTTTAACGCATTAATAAAGAAGCACATATATTACCGTATCACATATTTGTTTTAAAAATATTTGTATACAAACTTCCAGTTACAAAATTACTGAGTCACAAGGATGTAATGTACAGCATAGGGAATATAGTCACTAATACTGTAATAACTTCGTATGGTGACAGATGGTAACCGGAGACATTGTGGCAATCATTTTGTAATGTACATAAATATCAAATCACTATGATGCACACCTGAAACTAATAGGATGTCGTATGTCAATTATCCTTCAAAACGAAAAATATCTGTGGGGCCAGCCCAGTGGCATAGTGGTTAAGTTCAGCGTGCTCCACTTTGGCAGCCCGGGTTCGCAGGTTCGGATCCCGGGCGTGGACGTACACCACTGCCAGCCACACTGAGGCGGCGACCCACATACAAAATGGAGGAAGACCGGCACAGATGTTAGCTCAGGGCCAATCTTTCTCACACATACACACACAAATTTGTATATCTATAATTCAATAGCATTGGTTCCTTCGTAATCCTGTGTATTTATTTTACGCATGTTAAAATAGGATTTTGAGATGGGCTTCACCAGCCTCCCATAGGTATCTTTAGCATAAAAACGGTTAAGAACCTCAGATTCTGGAAGATCACCAGAAAAACTAAAACTAAGGAGACGTTACAATCGATGCTGGTGGGTGAGGGTGGGGCGGTCTGGAAGGCATTTGAGTATGGCTAAGAGCGTTGCTTTCTATTACATTTTAAGCTGTGACAGAGACTCGGGAATGTGGGGAAAAGTCCAAACACTGCAAGACCCCTCTTGAACCCCCTCACCCTCAGGATCTGTCTCTGAATCAGTGTCCCGAGCCTGCAGACACCGCTGTCCTTCGAATTTACAAAGTCAAGTCAGCGAGTCACTTTCTTTGCAGACAGGAAGGGGGAACAACTGAAAATCTGGACCTGCAGACTTTTCCTGCTGCTCCGGGAAGCCCCCAGCACATTTTGTGGCAAGCCACTCACCACCTTCAAACAGCTCATGAGGGTTCCAGGGGAACTTCTCACTTGCTCCCACCTAGACCCCAGGGCCATTTCTGGAGCTCGGGCATTAATAACAAACAAAATAACAGCTGATACTTACCCAGCCCTCACTCTGGCCAGGCTGTGTTCTCAGCACGACATTTCCTGCATCAACTTGTTTAATCCTCACAACGGCCCATAGGTTCGTACTATTACCACCTTCTTTTGGCAGGTGAAAAAACCGAGGCCCAGCGAGGTCAAGTGACCCGCCTACGGCGCACAGCTCAGAAGCGGCACTGGCAGCCGTGGATTTTGATTTTGTTTACAGCGTGCCCGGGAGTCAGGGGAGGACGCGGTGGGCTAAGCTTGGAGACAGAAGAAGGCGGAAGGACTGGCGAGGCAGATGCAGCCGGCTTGGCGGGAAGAGACGGGGGATTCCCCGAGTCGCGGGCGCTGGCGCCAGCACACCTGGGTACCGTGGGATCCCTGGGGGCCGGCGTCCGTGGCCTGGGGGCTTCGCAGCTGCGGGGTGGGGCGCCTGGGGGACGAGCGCAGACTCACCTGTCCAGGCGCTCACCTGGTGGCCAGCTTGGAGATGGCGGCGGCGGCGGCGCACCGACCTTCCTGGGTCCCCCTGCTCAGGCTCCGCCCTGGGGGTGGGGGGGGGGGGGGGCGCGTGGGGCTGCCAAGACCGGCCGGACCTGTGGGACCCGGGGCCCCGGCTGTCTGGGGAGCCCGTCACCTGGAGAAGGCAGGCTCTTCCGGGGCTGGGACGGCTGTGGGCGGCAGGATGCCTGGCACCTGCAAGCTCATAAATACCGCCGCCGCAGCGGTGGCCGGAGATGCGCGCGGGCAGGTGGCGCCCCCGAGGGTGAGCCGGGGACCGGGAGGGCGCCCCCCGCCCCAGCTCCCGACCTCCGGGCTGACGATCCCGGCCCGGCTCTGCTCCCCGGCAGGTCCTCGGGGAGCTGGAGCGGGCGGGAAGGGCCAGGGAGAAGGGGAATGGTATGCAGGTGCAGGGCTGGGGGAGACAGGTGGAGATTGGGGCGGGGTTGGACTTACTAAAGGCAGGATGGGATCCTGGGGAGGGGACGGGGGGCGAAGGGGAGAGAGGGCCTCTCCAGGTAGGATGGAATTCTGGGGACTGGAGTCACTAAGACCAAATGGAAATCTGGAGGATGGAGTACAGTGATGAGGTCTCTGAGGGCAGAATGGAATGCTGGGGATCTAGGGAAAAAGGCAGAAGAAACGGGGGTTACTAAGAGCAGAATGGAATGCTGGGGTTGCTAAAGGCAAGTTTGTACACGGAGCCCCCCCCCCCCCAACTCCCCCCTCCCCACTCCCAAACCTCTTTCACTGCGAGTGAGCATCGTTAAGAGCAAGGACTCTGGAGTTGGGACCCCTGGGTACCAATCCTGGCTCCATCACATGCCAGCTGTGCGGCTGAATCACTGGGTTGCTCATTTTCCTCATGGGTGATTTGGGGTGATGATCACATCGGCCACCGCACACAGGAATGCTGGGAGGCTCCTGTGAATTCATCTCTGCAGAGCGCTGAGCGCCCAGTGAGCCTCAGACGGCATCTGCCGCTCCGTGGTGATCGTCAGATTTTTCTCTCCAGCATCCGCATAACCAGCCCCTCGAAGACCTCCCTGCTATCCCGCCTCGTGGCACTGCCTGATCCCCCTGCATTCCCCATCCTCCCAGCCGCTCCTGCTGCTCCTGCTGCTCCTGAGGGAATCTGACCTTCTCCGGACCCCTCCCCTTCCCCTCTCTGCCCCCGCCATCCCCTTACCATGCACGTCCTTCGTCCCTGCTGGTCCTGCTGCTGTCTGCTCCTCTTCTGCTCCCTGGGAATCCAGGGTACCCCGAAGGCTCCCAGCGCTGCCCCCGAGCAAGTCCACCTGTCCTACCTAGGTAAGTGTCTGTGACCCCTGCTGGGCTGTTTCCCAGCGAGGCCCAGTTGGCCGGGGTCTCAGGAATCCGCCCCCCACCCCCCATGGCCTTGGGGCCCTAGGCCGGTGCCTTGTTCTTCCTGGGCCTCAGCTGGCCACCTCTGTTAAATGGGGATGATAGGCAGCGGTGCGTCTGGCTGTGTGGGAAATGATTCCGGTGCCCAGCCCATGGTAAGCACTCTCCAGAGGGGGCTGCTGTTGCCCTTGCTCATGTGTCGCTGCTCATTGTAGCCCCACAAGGCGGCCTCCTGATCCTGGATCAAGAAGGCGTGGTGCACTGCGGGGGTGAGACCTCAGACTCTGGACCCCCTGCACCCAGGCTTCCTGGGCTTGAATCCCTGCTTTGCTACTTCCCTGCTGTGTGACCTTGGGCAAGTGGCTTAACCTCTCTGGCCCCATCCTCCTCGTCTGGACAATGGGGTAATGTTAGTGTGACCTGCTGAGGAGTAAATGAGACATTACCCGTGAAGTGGCAAAACGGAGCTTGGTGTGTAGCAGTTGGTTCTAACACGTTTTTTTGTCTCGGGACCCTTTTGTGCTGCGGAAAATTATCGAGAGCCTCCACGGGCTTTTGTTTCTGTGAGTTCCATCCATCAATATTTGCCGTGTTAGAAATTAAGACTGAGGCCTTTAAAAATACTGTCATTTAAAATGAACAATAAGGAACTCATTCTGTATTAAAGAAAATGACATTTTTCATGAAAAATAATTATACTTTACAGAAGAAAAGGAATTCAGTAAGAAGAGTGGCATGGATTTACATCTTTTTAAGTCTCGAATGTCTGGCTGAATAGGAGACAGCCGGCTTCTCAGCACATCTGCTCTGCTTCCATCTGTTTTGATTTGTTGCTTTGGATGATGTGTGTGAAGAAAGTTTGGTCTCACACAGACGTGTGGTTGAAACAAGGAGGAGGATTTTAATAGGAGTTTCAGGTAATTGTGGCCATTCCTTTTCCTTTCTTTTCTTTTTTGGTGAGGAAGATTGGCCCTGAGCCAGCCAGGTGTCGTAGTGGTTAAGTTCCCACACTCTGCTTTGGGGGCCTGGGGTTCTTATGTTAGGGTCCCTGGCGTGGACCTACACACTGCTCATCAAGCCATGCTGTGGTGGTGCCCCACATACAAAGTAGAGGAAGATTGGCACAGATGTTAGCTCAGGGCAAATCTTCCTCACCAAAAAAAAAAAAAAAACAAAACACCAAAACCACCTCTTGGTGCTGCTGTGAAAATCCACTGTGTCACAGCTGCCCCTTGTTTGGCCTACACAGTAATATTAGCAAATATGCTCTTACTAAGTGTTTCAGATGGATGACCCACTTAAACCATATTGGACCCTCAGCTGTCAGCACTATTGCTCCTCCCATTTTATGAAAAGAGTAAACTGAGGCCCCTAGTGAAGAAGAGTCTGACCCCAGGTCCCACAGTCTGGAATCTGAACCCAGGCAGGCTGGCTCAAGAGCCCATGATATTTGTTTTCAAAACGTTAAATTTTGTCCTAATTTTAGATTTAACAGAAAATTTGCAAAAATATGACAAAATTCTCACGTCCCCCCTCCCCCTGTTTCCCCTCGCGTTAGCATCTTATGTGGCCCTGGTCCAAGTACTGAAACGAGGAGATTAACGTTGGTGCAATGCTCTGAGCCAACCTACAGACTTCACCTGAATTGCACCAGTTTTCCATAATGTCCTTTTTCTGTTCCAGGATCCAGTCTTGCGTTTACTGCTCGTGTCTCCTCCGTCTCCTCCAATCGGCCAGGTTCTCAGGCTTTCCTTCTCTTTCATGATCTTGACATTTTTGAGGACTGAATGGTTATTTCGTAGGCTATCCCTCCTTTTGGGTTTGTCTGACTTTTTCTCATGATTGGAATTAAGTTACATATTTTTCCGGCCAGACTGTCGCAGATGCGCTGTTGTTTCCTCCTCAGTGCGTGGTATGGAGTTTCCGATGCTGACGTGGCTTGTTGCTGTTACTGGTGATGTTGACCTTCGTTGCTTGGTTCAAACGGTGCCTCCTGGGTTTCCCCACTGTAAAGTCATTATTCTTTCCTTTGCAGTTAGTAAATACCTTGGGGGAGACTCCTTGAGACTATGCAAATCATGTTTCTCCTGAAACTTTTGCCCACCAATTTTAGCATCCATTGGTGGATCTCGTCTGCAACAATTATTAGCGTGGTGTTTGCCTAATTGTAATTTTGTAAGTTTGTAATTCCCTCTCTCCGTCTGATCGAAAATTTTACTGTAAGGAAGGGCTGTCCCTCCCCCTTCCACTTATTTATTTGTTCAATTATTTATTTATATCGCTACGGACTCACGGATATTTCTTTTATTCCATGGGTTAAAATCCGATACAATTGTTATGTATTTTATGGCTCAAATCATCCCAGATTTGATCTTTTGGAATTCATTCAGACTGGCTTCTTGTTGTTCCAACAAACCCCTATCCTTTTTTTGAGCACTTCTGCACTTTCTGGCACCACAAATTACCCCAGGCTCCTCTTGTGTATCTCTTGCCCCGTGTCTGGAATCAACCACTCCTTCCAGGAGCCCTGGTTCCTTTCACAGGAGAATGGGTGTTTAGACAACAAGATCTGACCTCTAGCTGCGCTCATGGCTACTGAGGTGTCATTGCTTCTAGGTCTGCTCACAACCAGAGCTTAGCAATATGCGTGTGTGTGTTGACACACATATGCACACATCTCTATTTCTGCGTCTGCGTGCATACATATGAAATACCACGAGGTCATAATGATATCTCCAATTTCAGTCCAACAGCAAGGGTTTATTTTGACCTTCTTCTTTCCTTATTTGTAGCTTCTTTCTCCAACATTGAGAAACCTAGCTCGCACAGTCTACAATGTACTTACTTATTTGTTCAGTGCTCGCAGAGGCATAAAGCAGCGTCAGAACTGTCTGTCGTCTCCCTGCGAGGGACACTTTCTAGAGATGGTATTCCTGTACAGCCATGCTGAGTCGAGATTCGGCTTCCCCGCGGTTACTTTTCTCCCTCACCCCTTCAGTGTGTTACATTATTCATCTTTTGATACAGTGACATTCATTTGTTAGTGTTTCTATTCCACAGTGGCTTCTCCCATATCCTGGGTGGTTTTGCTTGTTAGTTTATTTTTGGGGGTGTGTGAAGGAAATATGAAATACGACCATAGTTCTAAGAGTCAGATTTATACAGAAAAGACTCAGAGCGGTGCTCTCCCTCCTAATTCCTGCTGCTCCATCCCCATTCCCTCTTTTCTACTCCTTTCCCGTCCACGGCATGTCAGTAATCCATCTCTTTAGTTTCTGGTGTATCCTGCTTGCGTTTCTTTTGTGCGAATGAGTGATGCCGGGATATTTTCTTATATCCTCTTAATGAAGAGCAGCTGACTCTGGATGCTCTTGTGTCCTTGCCTTTTCTATTTACCTGTACGTCCCGGACATCGTTCTCTACCAGTTCCTAGAGCTTGTCCTCTTTCTTTGTCACAGCTGTATGGTGCTCCATTGTACAGATGCTATATAACTTACTCGGTCACTCTCCTATGCATTTCGATTGTTTTCGATATTTTGCAGTTACAAACAGCGCTGCAATGGGTAACTGTGTGCACCTGCATCCTCACGCTGCTGGAGGAAGCAGTCATGCTCTTCACATTACACAAGCCCACGTGGGATTTTTAAAACTTTGATTTTGTTGCTCACATTTACAAATTTGGAGCTATTGCTTAAAAGTCTGGATTTGTATATCTATATGTGCTCCTGGGACATAAAAACCATGGTGGAAAATGTTACCTTAGAAATTGACAGATTTGGTGGCACTGGGCCCGCCTCCTGCATGGCAGCTGTCACCGGGGCTGAGTGCTGGCTGTCCTGTTTAGATAGGGCAGGGTCTGCCGTCTGCACACACTCCACAACTTCTTGCTGCCTTACTCCTTACAGCCGGCCCTTGTCCCCGTTTATATGCTCTAGCTGGCCTCTGGACACCTGAGTTTACAACCCATAAACAGTATGCCTGTAAAATGTTCGGCACAGGGCCTGTGCACGGTAAATCATGAATTCATAATAATACTCATTCACTCATATAACCTTCACTGTACTAGGCGCTGTCTCAAGTAGTTTATTCATCTAAGCCTCATAAGGACCCCATGGGGTAGATATTATTACTCCGTTTTACAGATGAGGAAACTGAGGCTCAGAGAGGTGAAGCAACTTGCCCAAGGAAAGCACAGCTTGGAAATGGCAGAGCTGGGTTGAACTTGGGAAGCTCCAGAACCTGCATCCTTAGCTCCTCCATGTTCAAGAGCCCCTCCCTGTCCCTGCACATCCCTCCCTGCCCTGCCCTGCCCAGCCCTCACTGCCCGGCCCCCTGTGTTCCTGTCTCCCCAGATGAGCCGGGCTCCATGACTGTCACCTGGACCACATGGGTCCCCACGCCCTCTGAAGTGCAGTTCGGGCTGCAGCCCTCGGGGCCCCTGCCCCTCCGGGCCCAGGGCACCTTCAGCCCCTTTGTGGACGGGGGCATTCTCCGGCGGAAGCTCTACATACACCGAGTGACGCTGCGGGGGCTGCTGCCCGGGGTCCAGTATGGTGAGCAGGGTCCGGGGCTGAGGTGGTGTCAAGGGGGGAGCGGGAAGAGGAGCAGCATATGGGCAGGAAGCTCCCACCTGCAGGTGGCTCAGGCTGGGCTGGTAAGGCCTCTGCTTATCTGCAAGCCTATTGTAGGAGACCCCGGGAGGAGAACGGAAGGCACTGGGGCCCAGGGGCGAGGTGGACAGAGGGAGCATGGGTCAGACCCACTCGATTCCCACCTCCTCCCCCAGCCCACTGAAGATGGACGAGGGTGGAGGAGACATCCTGAGGGGCCCCCAGCCGACCACAGCCGTTTCCTTCTCCCTCAGTTTACCGCTGTGGCAGCGCTCAGGGCTGGAGCCGTCGGTTCCGCTTCAGGGCCCTAAAGAATGGGCCTCACTGGAGCCCCCGTCTGGCTGTGTATGGGGACCTGGGGGCTGACAACCCAAAGGCCCTACCCCGTCTGCGCAGGGACACCCAGCAGGGCATGTACGATGCTGTTCTCCATGTGGGTGAGGCATCGGCAAGGGTGCGCCTGGAGGGATGGGAGGGGGCTGGGGGGGCGGCAACACTAAGACCGTGGAGGGGATGGGGCTGGGGCTGGCGTGGTTCTGGAGGGACGGGGGCTGAGACTGGCCGTGGAGACGGTGTCTGTGGTTAACCAGCCCGCTCTGGTTAAAATCCTAACTGCGACCCCTGGAGCGATGGGCGTGGGCTTTCTATATGATTATTATCGGAGCTAAGACTAGTTCTGAATTCACAAGACTGCTATGATGATCTGCAGGTTGACATTGCCTGGCATGCCGTCCGTGCTCCCCAAGTGTCAGTTGGTATCATGACTGTCACGGTCTGAGTGCACAGGGAGCCAGAGGGGGGCTGGGGATTAAGCTGACTCTGGAATCGGACTCCCAGAGTTTGACTCCTAGATCTTCACTGACGGGCTCTGTGACCTTGAGCAAGCACTCACCCTCTCTGAGCTTCAGTTTCCCCATCTGAAATGGAGACAGTAATCGCATCCAGCTCAGAAGGGTGTTTTAAAGATTCAGGCGGTCAAGCATGGAGAGCATTTGGAACTGTGCCTGGTACAAAACCAGTACCAGACCTGTCAGTCTTAACGTGGTCCTGCTCTGGGAGGGGACAAGGTGGCGGGGGAGGTGGGGGCTGGTGTGATGAGAGCACAGGAGCCCAGCATGGTCCTGCGGGGGTCTCGGGGACCAGAGGTTCAGGAGACCGTTCCAAGTGCACACATGGTGGATGTGAGGTAGGGATCAGAGAACCGGGACAGATCAGGAGCCGGGGCTGGCACAGCGCACACCTGAGCCACCGGGTCTCTCAAATCTGGTGAGAGCAGAGCCGGGTCTGGGTCCTCACTGTCTCCCTGCCCCCCGCCCCCCAGGAGACTTTGCCTACAACATGGATCAGGACAACGCCCGCATTGGGGACAGGTTCATGCGGCTCATCGAACCCGTGGCCGCCAGCCTGCCGTATATGACGTGCCCCGGGAATCACGAGGAACGCTAGTGAGGGCTGAGGGCTTCAGGGTGGGCGGGAGCCAGGCCCGTGAGGACAGACGTGTCCTGCTCAGTGTCCTGCCTTACTCCCTCATGCTGCAGCAGCTCATGCATGACAGTGAGAGGAGGGGAGGGGAGGGGAGGGCCGGGAGTCGGACTCTGCCAGGCAGTGGGGAGGCGGGGGTGGGACCCAGGCACCCAGACCCTCCCCTGACCTTTTCCTTCCTTTTATCCAGCAACTTCTCTAACTACAAGGCTCGCTTCAATATGCCGGGGGACAGCGAAGGCCTGTGGTACAGGTAATCTGGGGGACCTGGAGGCCCGGCCTCCCTCCCCTGAAGGATGGGAGATGCAGAGGAGACCTCATCTCTGACCCCTGCCCTTTGACCCCTCCAGCTGGGATCTGGGCCCCGCCCACATCATCTCCTTCTCCACCGAGGTCTATTTCTTCCTCCATTACGGCCGCCACCTGGTAGAAAAACAGTTTCACTGGCTGGAGAGCGACCTCCAGGTAACCTGGGTGGAGGGCCCCTTCCGTCTCTTGGACCCGCCTCCCCTCCCCTTCCCTCCACCCTGCCCCTCACTCTGGGCCCTCCTCTCTAGAAGGCCAACCAGAACCGGGCGGCCCGGCCGTGGATCATCACCATGGGCCACCGGCCGATGTACTGCTCCAACGCTGATTTGGATGACTGCACGTGGCACGAGAGCAAGGTGAGGACCCCGGCCCTGGGGGGGGGGGGGGGGCGGGGTGCTGACAGCCACGTGAGGGGCCGGCCCGAGTCACCCCGCCCCCCCTTGCTCGCCCTGCCCAGGTTCGCAAGGGCCTCCGCGGCCGGTTCTACGGGCTGGAGGATCTTTTCTACAAATACGGTGAGTGGCCCGGGGGGCACGCCCCAGCCCCAGGTCCACCCCCATCTCTCCTGGATTCAGGGGCCTGACCCCCACTTGCTCTGTCTCAGGGGTCGACCTGCAGCTGTGGGCTCACGAGCACTCGTACGAGCGGCTGTGGCCGATTTACAACTACCAGGTGAGGCTCAGGGCGGGCGGAGGGCCTGCTGGCTGGTGTCCGTGGACCCCCGGTCAGAACCGAGGGCGTGGCCTGGTGTGACGCCCCCCCTCGCCCTTGTCCCTTCTCCAGGTATTTAACGGGAGCCAAGAGAAGCCCTACACCAACCCTCGAGGCCCCGTCCACATCATCACAGGATCTGCCGTGAGCAGGGCGGGAAGGGGCCTCCAGCTTCTCTCCTCTTGCTATTTACTGGGGCTGAACTGGTACCAGCCTGGGAGCCGCCTGCCTTAGACAGTTGCTCCCCCTGACTCTCGACCCTAAAGCTTAGGTCCCCTAGTAATGAGCCCATTGTACAGATGCGGAAACAGAGTCTCAGACCGTGAGATACTCGTTCAGAATCTCAGGTTTGACACGTGGCAGGGGTCGGGGGCTTGCCCAGGTCCCCGGGATGGGTCCTGGGGCAGACGGCCGATGATGATGACACTGGCAACTGAACTCCAGCCTTTATTGACGCGCCACCAGCCTTCTCGCTAAGGACCGCTCTCTGCTCGGGTTCCGGCATCGTGTTGAGTTTTGTTTCTGCTCGATCCCCTCCGACCCGTGGCACCTCCTCAGTCACTCCTTGTCCTTCCTCCTTCAGACTTCTGAAGACTCCAGGCCAACTGCTTTATAGAATACCCCTCAATCTGGGTTTGCCTCGAGTTTTCCCACGCTGACCTTCGGGTTATGCATTTAGGGCAAGACAATAGCTGCAGTGGTGTCCCTCTCTGGGCACCCTACTCAGGGCGTCAGGGGTGCGTGACGTTGATGTGTCTCTGGATGTTTCTCTGAATCACCTATTACAGAGGTGTCTGCTGGGTTCCTCCGACACAATTATCATATTTCTCTATATAGTTGATAAATATCTTGGGGGAGATACTTTTCGATCATGCAAATGTCCTATTTCCCCTCAAGCTTCTGCCTGCTCATTTTTGATTCTGCAGCGGGTCTTGCCCGCGACAGTGGTGACTGTGGGGCTGGAATGGGGGCTTTCTATTTCCCTCGTTCCTCCTAGATTTACTCATTAGAATCGTCCTGCGGGGGGCGGGGGGGTCGTCCCTTCTGCCCCATTTATTTGGTTAGTTAGTCATTGATTTATACCAGGATGGCCGCATGGGCAGCGATTTTGTTCTCTGGGCTGTAATCCAGTACTGTTGTTTATGTGGCCTCTCAGATTGCTGCGGCTTTGGCCCTTGCATCCCTTCGATGTGTCCCTGTCATTTTGTGAGCGCCTCACTTTTCGGGGCGCCACGAGGCGCTCTGGGATCACCCTGTTGTGCTCCCTGCTGCGGCCTTGGCTTCAGTCACTTCTGCAAGGAGAGCGGGCTTCCGCTGGGACGGCTCTGGGGGCATTTGAGAACGTTGTCTGCGTACACAAACGAGGAACTGGCTCCAGAGAGCTGTGTTACTGTATCATCCACTTTTAAAAAAGAACTCGGATCGTGCTTCTGACCCTAGCGATTCTCAACTTTGGTGCCTGTTAGAATCACCTGGGGAGGTTTTAAAACTCCAACACCTGGGCTCTCCCTGGAACACACCCCAGAATCTCTGAGGGCTGGGCCCTGGCATTGCGTGCCCTTGTGAAGCCACCACCCACGGCAGGAAATAGACTGTCATCAGTACCAGATGGCTTCTCAGGCCCATAGCGGATGGCTAGTCTGAACTTCTTCAGCACAGATTTGTTTTTTTTCCTTTCTCTCTCTCTCTCTCTCTCTTTTTTTTTTTTTTTTTTTTTGGTGAGGAAGATTGGTCCTGAGCTAACATCTGTGCCAGTCTTCCTCTATTTTGTGTGTGGGTTACCACCGCAGCCTGGCTGATGAGTGGTGTAGGTCTGTGCCCGGGATCTGAACTTGCGGACCCTGGGCTGCTGAAGCAGAGTGCATGAACTTAACCAGTACACCAGTGGGCCAGGCCAGATTCAGGTTTTTTTCTTTAATTTTAAATTTTAAGATTATTTTAGACTTATGGAAAAGTTGCAAAAATCACGACAGTTTAAGAATCGAATTCAAGTAGTTAACACTAACCATCTAGTGTTATCTAACCTGCAGGTTCATTCAGGTTCAGCCGGGTGTCCCATTCGTGTCCTTTACATCAAATCAAAGAACTTTTCCATCCCGGCCCAGGCTCGTCTCAGATCACACACTCTATTTCGAGGTCTTGTCTCTTCAGCTTCCTCGAGTCAGAGACCTTTCCCCACTCTTTCTTCATTTTTCATGACCTCGAAAACTTTGAGGGGTCCAGCAAAGTCGTTTTGAAGAGTATCTCTCAGTTTGGGTTTGTCTGAGGTCTGCTCGTGATTAGGTTGAAGTTGCTCATCTTTGGTGAGAACACACGGAAGTGAGGCTGTGTTCTTCTCAGGGCCTCTGACCAGCAGGCCCACGGGCTCTCTGAACCCCTGTAACCCTCGGCTTCCCGTCGTGTCATGTGGTGCGGGTCCGTCTCATTCCTGAGGATGTCCACGTTGGTCCCTTACAGGGTGGCGTCTGCCGGCCTCTCCATCCTGGGTTACTCCCTTCTCCTTTGAAGTAACAAGTGTCCCCTGGAGAGATGCTTTGAGACTATGCAAGTGTCCTTCTCCTCGAACCTTCACCACGAGCTGTCCCATCCGTTGACGACTCTTGCTTCAGTCCATCATTACAGTGGCGGCTGCAAAATGCTGATTTCCCGGCTCCCTTGGCCTCTCTGCTTACGTCGCCTGGCTTTCTGCCGCCAGGATGAGCCCTCTCTCTCCTGCCAGGCGTGGGTGATTGTAAAAAGCTTTCTTGGAGGGTCCGCTGTGCAGCAGCATAGACACCCACCGGTGTCTTCTGTCCTGTGGATTGCTGTCTCTCTGTGTCTCCCTGCTTGCTGTATAGCGTGCTGCCTACGCTAGGATTGATTTACCCGACCCCACTGATGGGCATTCGGGGGGCTTCCAGCTCAGGGCTTTTACGGACAGTCTGGTACAGCCGTGCCCTTTTCTAGAAGTCAAAGGCCCGGGGCACAGGAAGCTTGGTGGGGTCAAAACGCTGGATTGTGAGTATTCTGGAGTTCAAGCCGTAACTGACTTTCTCTTCAGTGGAGGCGGCGGGTCCTGGCCTGGCGGGTCGCTTCTGCTCCCCCGTGGGTCCTGCCCCTGCCCCTGCTGGCCGTGTGTCTGAGTGACTCTCCCCGGCAGGGCTGTGAGGAGCGGCTCACCCCCTTCAGCCTCTTCCCCCGGCCTTGGAGCGCCTTGCGTGTGAAAGAGTACGGGTACACGCGTCTCCACATCCTCAACGGGACCCACATCCACCTCCAGCAGGTGTCCGACGACCAGGTCAGTGAGGGGCCCCGTCACCCGCCCGAGTCACCAGGCCCAGCGCATTCTGGTTACAAACATGGGCTCTGGAGCCAGAATCCTGGGTTCCGATCCTGCCTCTGCGGCTTACCAGCTGGATGACCTTGAGCAACTTACTCAACCTCTCTGAGCCACAGTTTTCCCATCTGTGAAATGGGGACGTTAATAGTTTCTACCTCACAGGATCAAGTGGCAGTTGAATGGCTTATTATATATAAAGCACTTAGAACAGTCTCTAAAACGTGGCAGATTTTATAGGTGTTTGGCAACATGAAGCAGAAGAAAAACGCAGGTGGTGGCAGATAGAAGGAAACAATGTGATGTGTATGCGGTAGGGGTGGCTCGAGGTTCTGTGGACCCAAATAATCAAGGCTCACCTTCTTTATTTTGGCCTTTGGTAATTTTAAAATGATGACAGTAACTATGATTTACTGAGCATCTGTTGTGTCCCAGACCCTGGGCAAGATGCTTTATACTCAGTAGCTCTTTGATCCCCATGACAATCCCATGGGGCAGATTTTCTTTCCGTTTTACAGATGAGAGAACTGAGGCTCAGAGAGGGGAAGTAATTTTCCCAGGGTCATACAGGCAGAGGGTGGCAGAGCAGGGATCGGACCCTAAAGAACTGTGTTCTTTTTCTTATAAATAACCAGCATTAATGGAGTGGTGCATGCAGCAGGGGCAGGCTTGTGTGTGTACGATCTCCTTCAGTTCTTCCCGGTTTGCAGAACATGGAAGGCAGGCTCAGAGTCCCATCACAAGCTTAAGGCCACATGGAGAGTGACCCAGTCTTTGCCATGTGCTTGGCTCCCTTTTAAGCCCTTTCCAAATATCTCATTTAATTCCCACAATGTCTAGGATGTAGGTCCTATTACTATCATCCCCACTTTTCGGATGAGGAAAACTAAGGCTCAGAGAGGTCTAGCAATTTGCCCAAGGTTACACAGCACATCAGAGGCCGAGCTGGGATTTGAACCCAGGCCACCTAGCCCCAGAGTCTGGGTTTCCAGCCTTCCCTACCGCCTCTGTGTTTGTCCCTTGCAGGACGGGAAGATCGTGGATGACATCTGGGTGGTGAGACCTTTGCTTGGCCGGATGATGTACCTGTAGGGATGGGCGCAGCTCTTATCAGGAACCGTGGGCCTCGCCACCTTGGCTGGGGTGACCGGACACTGCTGGGGCCTGGGTGGCAAGTCGGGGCGGGCCTCGACTCCTCTGCCCTCCGCAGGCCCCATGTGGGGTGGAGGCAGCCCTGAAGGAGCTGTGTCCGGAGAGGCGGGGGTCCCGGCTGGCTGTGCCGGGAGGACAAGGTGCAGGCACAGTGACACCGGGCAGGTCTGGGGTGGCCCGGTGCCGCCCTCCCACGCGGTGCTCCTGGGCGGGATGCCCGTGGGGCCTCGGGAATAAAGAAGGTTCTGCCGTGGCTCCATGGACTCCACACATCTGCTGGGGATGCTGCCGGCAGCCTCCCCTCCGGCTGCCGGGGCAGGGGCGTCACCAGCCGCGCGTCTCGGGTGGGCCCGGCCGTCACGACACCGCTCTCCAGCAGATGGCATCGGTGACTTTCTCCTCCTAGGCCAGCCCCCAGTGCCACCCCAAGGCCTGGCTCCAGTGGCCTAAGGAGTGCTAACCAGTGTCCCAGCTTTGTGCCTCAGTTTCCCAGCTCGGCACGGACTTATCCTGGAAGCGGGGAAGTCTTAACACTCCTGCCTCCCAGCTGGGGTGGCTGCCCGGCCTCAGGAGCTCCCAGACCTGCCGTTTTCTTCCCTTATCCCCTTCCTTTCCTCCTCCCAGCTCGCTCTCTGCCTTCCGCCTTTCATTGGCTCGAAGATTATTTATTGCGCACCTACTGTGTGCCAGGCCCTGTGCTCGGTACCGGGGAGACAGCCATGAACAAGACGGAGATCCCCGACCTTGTGGCGCTGACGTTCCAACCAGAGTATCAGAGAGCAACCACAATAAATCAATAAAATGTATAACAACGTAAATAGTGATCTGCGCGCAGAAACAGCAAGGAAGAGGGATGGAGAACCAGGGGGCAGCTGCACTTTTCACGAGGATGGGCAGGGAGACCTCACGGAGAGGATGCCATTTGATCTGAGGGAGGAGCCACATGGGCCGAGGGGTCCAGGCAGAGGAACAGCCCGTGCAAAGGCCCTGAGACAGAAACACACCTGCCCAGTCAGATGCTGATGAGGAGGCCCGTGCAGCAGGAGCAGAGAGAGTGAGAGGCGGAGCGGGATGAGGGCAGAGAGGTGACGGGGGGCGGATGGTGTGGGACCTCGTGGGCCACGGGGAGGACTTGCCCTTCATCCTGAGTGACGTGGAGACCCAGGAGGGCTCTGAGCTGGTGGCGGCCATGACCTGACTCCTGGACTCCTAGGCAAAGGCTGGGGCTCTGGCCCCAGGGCTGAGGGCTCCCCAGGGGAAGCCCGTGAGGTCGCAGCTCTGAGGCTGACCTCGCCTCTAGGCCCCCATCGTGCTGCGCAGTTTCCGCTCCTCACGTCTGTTCCCACCCCCACCCCACCCAAGGCACACGGCTCCTTGCAGTTCCTCGAACACACCAGCTTTCCCCCTGTGGGGCCTGTGCCCTCTCCCCCGCTCCCCAGGGCTGGTACCTCCTCGGCCTCGGGTCTCAGCCTTTCCTGCCGGCCCCAGCTGAAATGACCCCAGCCGCCCTCCGTCTCATCCTCTGTCACTTCACTCCCAGCTCTCAGCCTCCTGCCATCCTCTCGGGATTGATTTGTTAACGTGCTCATTGTCAGTGTGCCCCCTGGGCCGGCGTGAGGATGGAGACCAAGGCCGTCTTGTTCATCCACCGTCTGCCACCTCCATGGAGCCCTCCCAGACCCCTTCTGGCGCTGGGTTGGGGCCCAGGCTTCCCCCACATCCTCCCGGTGCCCCTTCTGGGCCGGCACCGTCTAGGGGCAGGACTGGCTCCCCCACTGGACCGACTATCAGCCCAGGAGGGCGGTGCCCAGGCCTGGCTCCAGCCCGAGACGGATGCTTAATGACTACTTGTTGCACGTGCCAGGCTCTGGCCGGGCGACACCAGGGACAGCGAGGAATCAGCCCCGGGCAGGCTCTGTGGGTGCTCACGGCAGGCCGGGAAACACAACAGTTACCCAACACGGTGACAAGGAATGAAGGAATGACCTGGAGACTGAATCAAGCCCGGGATGTCACCAGCCAGGAAGTCATGCATCGTGTGCTGCGGCCAAAGACGGAGCTGGCGCCGTGCGAGCCCGGCATGTCCTGTGCCAGGCTGGACGGGGCTGTGAACAAACCTGGGCGGTGGGGTCCTTGGAGGGCAAAGGCCGGCGGGTGCTGGAGCCGGACAGAAACCGGGCTCCTCTCTCAGCTCTGCCGCTTCCTGTGTGATGGGGAGCCACTGGCCCTCTCTGAACCTCTGTTTCTTCCTCTGTAACAAAAGCGCGATTGTCCTTTGTGGGGTTGCCTTGGGGTTAGAGGAGGTTGGGAGCGTTGGTGTGGTCCTCGACATCTCTTTTTCTCACGTCCCACATCCAGGGAACTGGCAAATTCTGTCGGCTTCATCTTTTTTTTTTTTTTTTTTTGAGGAAGATTAGCCCTGAGCTAACTACTGCCAGTCCTCCTCTTTTTGCTGAGGAAGACTGGCCCTGAGCTAACATCTGTGCCCATCTTCCTCTACTTTATATGTGGGACACCTGCCACAGCATGGCTTGGCAAGCGGTGCCATGTCTGCACCTGGGATCCAAACTGGTGAAACCTGGGCCCCTGAAGCGGAACGTGCGCACTTAACCACTGTGCCACCAGGCCGGTCTCTGTCGGCTTCATCTTTAAAATCTGTCTAGAATTTGTCCCCTCTTCCCACCTGTGAGGCCCCCACCCTGGTCCTGTCCGCTTGGCCTCTGGCCTCCTGCCTGGTCCCCCCGCTGCTCCTGTCCCCGCCCCACCGTCTGTTCCCCACACGCAGCCAAAGGGATGGTGGACACCCGCGTCAGTCAGATCGTGTCCCTCCTCCGCTCGAGCCCTCCTGTGGCTCCATCTCGCTCGGAATAAAAGCCATCGTCCTCCCGGTGGCCCACCCCACACCCGCTGCCCTGTCACCTCCCCACCCTCGTCTCCCACCCCCCACCCCCCGCCCTCGCCCACTCCACCGCAGCCCCGCTGGCCTCCACGCCACCAGGCCACCCTCCCACGTTGGCACCGGCCGTCCCTTCACCGGAGATGCTGCCCCCAGGTACCCACGCGGCTCCTTCCTCTCCTCCTTCAGCTCTTCGCTCAAATCTCACCTTTCCGAGAGGCCTTCCCTGACCACTTTGTTGAAAACAGCATCCCCACCTCCCCATCCCCAGCTCCCATCCCCTCTCTCTGCTTTATTTTCCTCAAGAGCACTTTGACTTTGTGACCTACTATATAGACACGTTCCACTGTTTATTCTTTATCTTCTCCCAGAGAAAGGGAGCTCCCAGGGCACAGGGTTTCCCCCAGTTCTGTTCACCTGGCAGCCCCGGTACTGGATACGTAGTAGTTACTCAATAAACGTTGGTCGGATGAATGAGGAAAGGCAGGGAAAATGCTTAGCACAGCTTCTGGGGCCGAGGGAGCAGGTGACAGACAGTAGGAATGACAGCCATCAGGTGAATCAGATAAGGCAAGGCCCAGCCCCCGGGGCTCCCACTGCTGGGGACACAGGAGACAGGCACGTAGGGCCGATTGCCACACCCGTGACGTGTCACAAGCACAGGAAGTGACAGGTTGCACGGAGACCCTGCGGCTTGTGGGAGGCGAAGCTGAGCGAGGCTTTTGGGGGCTACACGGACACCTGCCTGGCAGGCCGGGGGTGAGTGCTCCCAGAAAGGGTGGCGGGGCCCGGGGGAGAGCTTGTGGGCTGGCTGGGGGTTGGTGGAGAGACCAGAAGGGGGAAGGTGCAGATTTCTGGGTTCCATTCATTAACCAACGTTTCTTTAGGGGCCGGCCTGGTGGTGTAGTCATTAAGCACGGGCTCCACTTCGGTGGCCCAGGGTTCATGGGTTCGGATCCTGGGTGCGGACCTAGCACGGCTCATCAAGCCACCCTGTGGTGGCATCCCACATACAAAATAGAAGAAGATTGGTACAGATGTTAGCTCAGGGCCAATCTTCCTCAAGCCAAAAGAGGAAGATTGGCAACAGAGGTTAGCTCAAGGCCAATCTTCCTCACCAAAAAAAAAAAAAAAAAAATTTATTTACTAAAGTCCTTCATGGCTCAAATCAGCCAGAAATGGTTTCTGTTGATTGCAACCGAGAAGCATGAAGGAAGCACGTGCCTACTATGATCCGCCTGCTGGGGATGCTGTGGCAGCCAAGATGACGTTTTGGCCCTTGTGAAGCTTAAATTCTACTGGGGCAGGTAGAGAAGAAACTATGAAGACAAAAATGCTATCACATGATAATTCCAGATGGTGATAAGCACTGTGAAGAAAATACACTGGAATTAGAGTGTGGGATGGTAAAGTTGCTTTAGATATGGTTCCAGGGAAGGCCTCTCTGAGGAGGTGACATTTGAGCCAAAGGACAGGGAATTAGTCAAACTAAAGACCTAGAAGAGTGATCCAGGCAGCGGGACCAGCAGGTGCAAAGGCCCTGAGGCAGGGCTGAGCCTGTGTGTTTGAGAAACAGCCAGGAGTCCAGGGTGGCTGGTGTGGAGTGAGTACAATTGCCAGATAGAATCCAGGATGCACAGTTAAATTTGAATAATATTAATCAGATGAATAATAAATACATTTTTAATATGTCACAAATATGGCTACTAAAAATACTAAAAAATGACTTGAGGTTTGTCTGAAATTCGATTTTAAGTGGGTATCCTATATTTTTATTGGCTAAATTTTTATTGCAACCCTAGGAATAAACAAGGGGGAATGTGGAGGGAGATGAGGACAGAGGACACAGGGAGCCCCAAGTTCCTCTCGGATCCTGCACGTTTGTGTGAAGAGACAGGATGCTCTCTGACCTCCGCATGGGCCTCTGTCCTATGGGGTCCTTGCTCCGTGGGCAGCGGCCCCTTCCTCCCTTTCCAGACCACCCTCCCCATCTTTGCTGCTGCTTTTCAGCAAATTTGAAAAATGATACTATCTTTATTTGACTTCAGGGAAGAAAGTAACATACTCGTTGTTAAAAAAAATAAATTCAAACCAAGCAAAAGGAAATAAAGTAGAACCGGAAACTTCCCGGCTGTCCCGTTCCTAACAGCTTCGAACTTCTAACATTTTAATATTTTTCCCCATAGCCCTTGATTTTTCTTTTAATGAAAATACTATCATAGGATATGGATGGGTTCGTAACCTTTCTTTCTTGCAGAAATTAACATGGGCATAATATCATCTCGATGCCCCTTTTTTTTCATTTTTAAAAATAAACTTTATTTTTGGGAAGAGTTTTAGATTTACAGAAAAACTGCAAAGATAACACAGACTTCTTATAAAGCCCACTCCCAGTTTCCCCTATTATTAAGATCTCACTTTAATATGGTACATTACCACTAATGAACCAATGCTGATACATTATTATTGACGAAAGCCCATACTTTATTCTACTGCCTTTTAAAAACCTTTTGATATAATTCCATTGAAATACAACTTCGTACAACTAACTGGACCCTTTTAAAGTGGACCATTTTGATGAGTTTTGACAGAGATGTCGTCCCATGAAACTGCCACCGCAATCAGGACACAGAACGTTTCCGCCCCTCGCAGCTTCCGCCGTCCCCTGGCCATCCTCCCCTCCATCCCCAGCTTCGGGCGACGCCCAGTCTGCTCCTGGTCACGACAGGTTAGGTTTACCTTTCCCAGCGCGGTGTTGATGAAGCCACATTGTACGCAGCCTTTCGAGTCTGGCTCCTGTCCGCCAGCCCGAGACATTCTCGATCCACTCACATTGTCCTGCTTGTCAAGAACTCCTTCCTTATCGCCCAGAGTGGTCCACGGGGGATGGACCGCAACGTATTTATCTTTTCGCCACTTGATAGACATTTTGGGTTGTTTCCAGGTTTGGGTGGTTATGAAAACCACTGCTTTGAACATTCCTGTACAATCGTTTTGTGAATATGTGTTTTCATTTCTCTTGAGTAAAACCCTAGGAGTGGGACGGGTGGGTCTTGCATCTTCTGCATTCTTTTTATAGCTGAGTGGATGTATTCTGCGACACGTTTCGAGCTCTGCTCATCACCTTATTTTATGTTATAGTATTTATTTGTTCCTGTGTTTATTATCTACCTCTCAAACCTGGTTCTCTGAAAAAGAGGAGAAAATGGTTAGAAGCCTAGACTCTGAAGGCAGGCTACTTGTGTGACTTTGGAGAAGTTACTTAACCTCTCTGTGCCTCTGTTTGCACATTTGTAGAATGAGGATAATGATAGTGCATAGAGTGGTTGTGGGGCTTAAAAGAGGTGGTAGACGTAACGTGCTTCGCCCAAGGCCTGCATGTTATATAGAAAATGCTCAATAAGTGAGGTTATCGTCATTCAACGTGCTTGGCACACAGCTGAATATATTTAGCGAACGAGTTTGAGCAGTCTTTAAGAGCACCAGCTTTGAAGTCAGACTTCCTGCTTAAAATTCCAGCAAAGCTGCTTACAAGCGGTGGGACGCCCTCCCTCTTCCTACCCTACTCCCGTGCCTCAGTTTCCTCATCTGTTAAATGGGGCTGAGGACCCCATCTTCTAGATAAGTGGTGAGAAAGAGACAAGATCAGACTTCTTTCTTTCCCTTCAAGAACAACTCCTAGAAGTAGAATTGGTGTATCAGAGGGTGGACAGCACTGTTAGGTCTCTTGGTGGACATTGCCAAAACCCTGCCCCAGGTCACAGTTCTACAAGTGGCGTAGGAGAGTGGCCGTTATCTTGCAGTCTCATCACCACTGATTAGAACACTAAAAAAATATTTTTCTGAGAGATCGAAAAAAGGGGAAGGTTTTTTTCAATAGTTTAATATCCATTTCATTAATTTCTTGTTTGCCAATTCCACTTTTTATTCGTTGTCTGTATCTTTAATTTTTGTTCATGTCTTTTGCCTGTTTTTCTGTTCTATGTTCACCTTCAAATTGATTTGTAAATGCTCTTTACATATGAAGGACAGAAAGCTTTGCTTGCCATCTATATATTGCCATTTATCTTTTTCCTTAATGTACTGAAATTTATCATTTTTATGAGGCCAAATCCTCCTCAGCTGTTTCCACTCCGTGGTGGTCACCGTCTCACCACCTCCTCCAGGAAGCCCTCTGTAGGGGGCTCTTTTGAGGCTGATTTCCTCTCCCAGTGCCCCGAATTCGGAAGCCCTTGGAGCAGGTCTGCCACTGGGCTTGTTCCAGGCTATGATCTCTAAGACCCCCAATAAAGCCACAAAAGGCCTTCCCCAGACATGGCCCTAGAACCTAACGCTTTGCAGTGTGTGCCCGGCCCTAAAGCGACAGGCTGCTTCTGGCCCTCCTTCCACCAGTGTGACCCGAATAAAGTGCCATCCCCTCAGCTACTGGACTTGCTTTTTGTTTAAACGGAGACCCTGTAAGGCACCAAGATTTCAAAAGAGCCCATAAAACAAGGATGCTCGATGCTGGGGAGGATGCGAGGATGCTATGAAGGGCCTGTTCCCTCCGAGCGCGGGCGATGCGCGGCCCGGCCGTGGGGAGGCGGCAGAGGGCGGTCAGCGGGAGCCGGGCCCGGGGCCGCGCAGGGGACGAGCCCTGACTGCGCATCGTGTGTGCGACTTCGTGCAAACGCAGGTCCTTCCCTGAGCCTCAGTTCCCCCCTCTGCGAAGCGCGGATCCTCAGCCCCTGCGGTTTTATTAAACCTCCCTGCTTAGCGCCACGCAGGGTGCGTAGAGACGCCTGACACGTGGGAACGGCTACTATTTTTAAACCTTGATGTACATTTCCTTTGACCCGGCGGTTCCATTTGCGGTCATCTGTTTAAAGGAAAATAATTAGAGATGTGCACGAATATTTAGCTGCTTGGGTTTTTTGTGGGGGAGAAGGGAATGATTTATAATAGCAAAATATTTATCCCAGCTTCGATGTCCGAGAAGAAAGAATGTTTAAACAAAGCGGTGTTCTTGGACAGGGTGGCATCTTATGCAGCCATTAAAACTAATGTTCTCGAAGAATACTTAATGACCTGGAAAGATACTCATGATATTTATAATCTTGTTTTAAAAAGATACAAAATCCTTTATACATGTGTGCCCCCGATTCTGTTTAAAAAAAAAAAAAAGGTAAGGAAATGGACAGAAAAAATTACCCATCATGCAATAATTTCTTCATTGGTGTCCACAGGCATTAATTCAATGCCTACTACGTGCCGGACGCTGTGCTGGGGCAGGGGAGGCGCTCTAAATATTTAAGAGTGTCTCTGAGGGGACGGAGTTACGGCTCATCCAACCATCCATTCAGCGGATCTCATGAAGCATCCACAGGCCAACAGCGCCCAGACCCTGGGCATGCGCACTGAACAAATCAGACTCAAATCCGTGGTCCCGGGGAGCTGGCATTCCTGCAGGGAGACAACCAAAACCAGTGACTGCGATTAGCTAGTTATCTAGTCTGTTAGAAGGTGACTCGAGCAACTGAAAATAAGACAAAGCAGATCAGGGAGAGGGTTCGGTTGCACGTGAGAGGGACGTTAGCCGCTTTAGTCTGGGTGGGCAGCAACAGTCGACCGAGGAGAGGCCTGAAGGAGGGGAGGGAGGGAGCCCTGGGGGCACCTGGGAGAAGAGGCTACTCCAGACAGAAGGAACAGCCAATGCGGAGACCCTGAGGCGGGAGAGCACCTGACGTTTTTCTGCAAGAGCAAGGTGGCTGGAGCCCAGGGAGTGAAATCACGGACCAGGATGGCCGAGTTTAGTTTATGCTCGCGTCTTTTTTCTTTGTTTCTTTTTCTTTGTTTATTTTATGGAGGTCACATGGACTTATAACTCGTGTTATAAATTGTGTCATTTCAGGTGTACATTACTATATACCAGTTTCTGGATACACAGCATCATGTTCACCACCAATAGTCTAGTTTTTATTGTTTTGTTTTTAATTTCCCAACTTTGGGGGGACAAATTAATTACTTAAACTCATAAAAAAAGATTAAGATCAAACAGTGTCTTGGTTCCGGGTCAAGTTCCCGAATGCAGACATACCGAATTTCAAAAACTCATTATCGACTTCCAGTGATCCTGAGCCAGCTACTTCTCCCCTCTGAGCCTCAGTGTCTTTGTCTGAAAAATGGGTATTAATACAATAGGGCTGTGGTGAGTATTCAGGGAGACCATGCAAGTACGGCGCTCGGCCGGGTGTCTGGCACATAGTAAGGCTTAAGAACTGTTTCCGGCCTTTATCACCCATTTATTGCCTTCCACCGCCAACTCCTTTCGCGCGAAGGTGGGAAAGACAGTCGCGAGAGAACAGTTCTTTCCCCTTTAAGAATCCGAGCGGGCGGGGAGCCAGCCTCCGGGGCATCCTTTCCAAATTTTCCAATCCCGGCCTGGCATTTTCCGCCCGGAGGGCTCCGATTGGACAAGCTCCACCAATCAGAGGCGGGAGCGGGCGCGGCTGGGCGCCCAGCTCCGCCCCTGGACCGGCCCTGCCCCCCGCCCGGCAGGCCCGTTGCCATGGGGACGGGTGGGCGGCGAGGGGGAAAGCCCCGGATGTTCGTTGGGGCTTCAACATGGCGGCGGCAGTGGCCGCGGTGGCCGCGGCGCCGGAGAGCTGAGGGCGGCGCGAGGGCGCCGGGTTCCGGGCCGAGCGGCGAGGCCGCGAGCGACTGCGGCGCCGAGCCGGTAGGACGAGCGGTCTGGCCGGGGGCTTGGGGTGGGCCGGGCGACGGCGTTAAGAGAGTTTTTACGCAAGTCGGGGGCGGGGCCGCTGGGGTCAAAGTTCACTCGTGGAGGGAAGGGTCGCGTCCGAGGGGTCGGGGGTCAACGCTGGGGAGGAAGGAGGTGTAGAGGAGGTCGAAGGTCATACTCGCAAAGGGGGCGTGGCGAAGGGGAGCGCAAAGTTCGAAATTTGAAGTCGGGGCGCGTTCGAGGGGGTCGGGACGAGTGTCCCAAAGGGGGGGCTCAGAATTAATCATTTGAGGGGAGCGCGCCTACGAGGGTCAGAGGTCACAACCATGAGGGCGGCGGGTTGGAGGTTGAAGGCAGCCCCCAGCGGAGCAGATGAATGAGATTTAGGTTGGGGGACACCTTTTACGGGCTCAAAGGTGGGGCGTGGCCAGAGGGGGCAAAGATCAGAATCTGGTGGCTGCACAGATGATGCACCCAAGGGTCAAAAGTTAGAACCCAAGTGGGACATCCGAGAGAGGTCAAAGGTGCTTCCTGGTGGGAGAGTGGGAGCCCCCTTCCGACAAGTATCAAAAGTCGTAGCAGACACTCATAAAAAGCCCTGACTGTGTGTCAGGCCCTGTTCTAAACGTGTTACCTGGGTTTAATCCTGACCCCAGCCTTATGGGGTTGGTGCCACTGTTAAGAGGGTAAACGATGTACCCACGGTCACCTCATGAGTAGGTTGCGCAGCTGGGCTTCGAACTCGGGGGTTCTGAGCCCCAAGTTCTGTCACCCGCTGCTTCTCAAGTCATCGTGATGTTGGTTAATATTTAATGAGGGCTGACTGCGCCCTGTGTGCCTGGTCTGGTCATCGCACTGTCTCGTGGAGTGGGTGCTAGACAGACCCACTTTCCGGCCAGGGAAAAGGGGGCTCGGCAGGCTGCTGCTGAGTGACAGAGGCAGGTCCCACGCTGGGTCTGGAGGATTCCGGAGCTCCTGCCACACTATGGACGGCGGAGGTCTGTTCCTGGAAGCAGGGGGCCGGGCAGGGCCAGGCCACTCCCTGGGCGGGAATAGATTGTCTGTTTGGCCTGGTGGAAGGGTGTGATCGGGGAGGAGAGGCTCCCACGGGCCGATGGGATGGCGTGTTTGTGGGTGGCCCAGAGGCCGAGTGAGTCGGATGGGCTTCTGGCTGGGGAGGGCGTCCTCGGGTGGTACCCTGAACAAAGTTGGGTGTTGTCTGTACTAAAACCCCAGGCTCTCACAGTCGCTCCCACCTCATTCCTGCTTCCCTCCCCGTCCCGCCGGGCAGTCCAACCACACTGGCCTGTTTGCCGTTCCTCATCTGTCTAGGTTTGTGCCTCCCTCCGGGTCTCTGACCTTCCTGTTCCCTCTGCTTGGAATCCTTTCCCCGCCCTGCCCCCGCTCGCTCACGTGTGGCTCACCCACAGCCCCGCAGGACCACCCTGGCTCCCGCCCTCAGATACTCTTTATCTCACTGTCTTGCTTCCGCCCCCGCTCCGCTCTGGCCTCACCTCGGTTACCAGGGCCCCATTCGTTGTCTGCTCCCCCCTAGAATGTGGGTCCCTCATGGGCAGGAATTCCGCCTTGTTCCTTCTCCAACTGCCCACCTGACGCACTGCCTGGCCGACCGAGGATGCTGGTGGGTGGTGGTTGAATGTGTGGCCCTGCGCTGGGTGGGGGACTGCAGCAGTGGCCAGGCCGCACAGAGCCCCTGGCCTCCGCGGGCCCTCAGTGTCCCTTGGTGGGAGCAGACTGGAACGAGACCCCCAGCCAGTGATAATGGCTTCATCTCTGCATCTGTCCCCCGAGGGTACCTGGCCTGGAGGGGCATGGAGCAGGGGTGAAGCGTAGCCACGCTGTGGCTCTGGAGCCTGAGCGGTACTGGGGAGTGGTTCAGACGGCCGCTGCTAGAGCAGGGATGCCTGGCTCACACCCAGCTCCATCACTCACGGGCTGTGTGACCATGGGCAAGTCGCTTAACGGTTCTGGGCCTCAGTTTCTTCCTCTGCCCAATGGGAAGAACGATCGTGCCCACCTCATAGAATTGTCGTGAGGATGCCCAGTGTCAAGCGCCTGGCCCGAGGCCTGGCACCCGGTACGTGCTGTGTAAGCACCAGTCTCGATGCTGCAGCTGCTGCTGCCACCTGGGGAGGGCCCCCGGGCTGCTGGAGGGGCCTCTCTCCCTAGCCTCCCGGCTCTCTCCAGCAGCCGCCCCACCCTGACCTGGCTCCAGCAGGGTCACTGAGTGGGCACAGCGCCAGGCAGCCCCGTGAGGCCGGCCCAGCCTCAGGACCTCGGGGCGCCAGCTCCCTCGGCATCTTGGGACCCGGCACAGATAAGGGGGAAGAGGGCTTTGCCGTTGGAGGCCCACGTTAAGGTGCCTGCCCTGTCACTTCCCAGCCCTGCGACCTTGGGCGAGTGATTTCTCGTTTGCCAATTTTGTTCCTTGTGATACATTTTAGACGAGTGACAAAAGTGGAGCTTTCAGTATAACAGACACCCACGCCTCCCACGTCGGCCTGGGACAGAACATGCCGAGGATCCAGTGAAGGGCCCCCCACCCACCCCTGCTCTGCCCGTGGTGGCACTGTGCTGGGTTTGGTGTCCAGCCTTCCTCCGCAGGTTTGCGTACTTCTGCTGTCCTTGGACGCGTTCACCAGCGGGAGGGCAGTGGCTCTCCGCCCTGGCCACACGTCGCTGCCCCACGCAGCCACCTGGAGAGCTTGCCAAAACACTGTCGCCCGGGCCTGCCATGGAGACTCTCACTGGGTCCGGGGCCGTCCGGCATCAGCGCGTGTTCTCATGGCTGGCCAGGCGGACCCACACGGCTGCACAGTTGTACAGATCATGTAAATGGGGTCACGGAGACAGAAATGTTGCTCTCTCTGCCGAACCTTAGAGTTTGGATATTTCTTCGGGTGCATGCGTATAGGTCTAGGCGGGTCGTTCGGTTCCCTGCTGTCAGGTGTTTCTTTTTTGTGATTGTATCACACAGGAGTTAGCCATTTACCTCTTGGTGGCCATTTAGGTGGTTTCCCATTGGGACTGGAACAAACAGTGCCGCAGTGAACATTCTAGAACTATGTGCTGTGGCCGGAGTCTCTCTTGGGCGTATGCCTCGCGCTGGGACTGTGGGACCTTCCCAGTTGCCCTCCTGAGCGATTGTCCCAGTGGCTTCCCCGCGGGGCTGGAGGGTGCCCGTGGGTTGGTGGCCCTCGCCAAGACGATGTCCTCAGCCGTGCGATGGTAGGTGTGTGGTCCCCAGGCTGCTGGGGCACAGCTGGGGAGGTGGCTCCCATGATAGGCTTAGCTGGGCCGGACCCCCCACCCCGAGCCCCCACACCCAGAAGGGAGGCAAGCTGGGGAGGTCTTTGACCTTTGCCCTCTGGGGCACCAGGGGGTCATCCCCCAGGGCTCAAAGTTGGGAAAGGAAATTATAGTGACTTGAGCCTCCTCAGGAAGGAGGCAAGGAGGGAGAGGAAGTTTGGGAAGGGCCGAGCAAGGCCTTGTCACACTTGTGGTCTGACCATCGGTCCCCATGGCGACCAACACAGCCGCGGCCCTGCCCTCATGGTTATAGTCCAGTGAAGGAGGCAGACCTGTCCCCAGACAGTGACAGCTCAGAGTGGTCAGGGCCGGGATGGGGAAGCACAGCAGAGGAGTCTGGGCTGAGATGGGGAGGGCACAGACTGTAGGAATCCAGAGGAGGCATCTGACCCAGCCTGAGGGGTCAGCGAGCGCTTGCTGCAGGAGGAGACAGCTGACCAATGAGAAAGAGTGAGCCAGGCCTAGGAAGGAGGTGGAAAGAATAGAACAGGTAGTGGATGTGGCAAGTGCAAAGGGCCTGAGGTCCGCATGAGCTTGGGATGGTCAGGTACCATCCAGGAGGCCAGTGTGGCAGAGTGGGCGATGAGGCAGGTGGGTGGGGAGGATGTGGAGCTGCAGCAGCAGCTGACAGGCTGAGGAAGGAGCGGGGATTTCTTCTGTGTGTCATGGGGAGTCACCAGAGATCTTTGAACATCTGGTTTCTCTTTGATAAAGATTGCGCAGGCTGCCACGTGGGGAATAGCTCATGAGGCAGTCAGGGACACCCCTGGGCGGCTGCTGTGATAGTCCGAGCAGGAGGAGAAGGGGCACAGGACCAGGGTATCGGTGACAGAGGAGGGGCCTGTGTGCTGGCCAAGATGGTGAGTACTTTGTCCATATTAACTCATTGGATCTTCACAGCAACCTACGAGGTTGCTACTGTCATCAGCCCCATTTTAGAGATGAGCAAACTGAGACCCAGGGAGGTGCGTGACTTGCCCAAGGTCACACAGCAGGCAAGTGCCAGAGGCAGGACCCGCACTCCAGGCCTTCAGGTTCCAGTCACTGCTTGTCGCGGCTGCCCTCTGTGACGTGGAAGTGGTTCTGATAAGACAAGGCCGCTTCCTGTCCAGTTGGTTCTTCCCCAGGCTTCTTCTTAGATGGAAGCACCTGGGGGCCTGTTCACGCTGAGTCGTTTCTGGGGACTGGGTCCCCATCTCCCTCAGGGCCCCCACATCCCCCTTCCCTTTCTTGTCCGCTGCCTCTCCCTGCTTGTCCTGCTGGCCCACAGTGAGCCAGACTTCCTGGCCAGACACCGGTCAGGGTGTCCCCAGCAGCTGTTTCTCCCATCACCCGGCTGCGCGGCCACAGATGCCGCCAGCAGGAAGCAGCCTCCTCTCGGATCACGGCCAGGGAAATGGGACCCTTCCCGCCCCAGCCACCCATCCGGGGTTGGGGCTTATTGTCTGACGGTTGCCTTGGCCCACAGGAAGGAGGGGTGAGAAGGGTCAGTAGGGGGGTTTCCCCAGGTCCCAGGGGAGCCAGCTGTGCCGGATGCCACGGAAGCCACCACTCGCTGCAGCCTGTCCCCTGGGGCCCTCTGGCCCTGGCCTGACCTTCCCTGGGGTGCGAGGTGACCTGCTGGCGACCTCAGGGGCAATGACAGCTTCCCTGCCAGGGCCACACAGTCCACTCAGGCCCCTGACCCCCTGGTGGGCCCCTGGGGAGAGTGGAGCGTCGAGTTCCCTCCGTTGAGGCTGGCGGGAGCGTTGGAGGAGCCCGTGCTGTACAGCGCTTAGCCCCTTGCCGGGCACACCAGCTTGTGGTGGGTGTCCCTCTGGCGGCAGCCTCCTCGCCCGAACCCCGCCCCCCGATGCTGTGTTGACCGCAGCTCCTGCGGGCCTCGCGCTGAGTCTGTGCGTTATGGGCGTTGTCGCAGTGGCTCTGCCTGGAGACCCCGAGGAGGGCTTAGTAACCTCGGTTCTCTTGTCCTGCATTTTCATTTAAGAAGGCACGTTTTGCTCCGAGTGTGTGTGTCCTGCTCCCCAGAAGCGTCGACGGGGACGAGGAGGTCCCCTTCCCAGAGACAGCCACCTCTCCTGCTTCTCCTCCTTCTCGCCGCATTCGCTCCTGCACCCTCTCCCCGCTTCTGTATCGCAGGGAACAGGGAGCTGGCTGCCCATGTTTGTCTCTGCCCTGTCCTGCGTTTTTCTCCCTGAAGTTCCGTCTCAGCACCAAGACTGTTGGTGACAGCCGTCTGGGCCTCCTTTTCTGGGAGCTGTCTGTTTATGATATTTTTACTTTCCCTGAGAAGGGGAAACTGAGGCACAGGCTGGAAACCGCCATAGCAAGTAAGGGGCAGATCCAGGCCTCAAACCCGGGCTCCATTCTGGAGCTCTTGACCTGCTGGACACATGGAGGCTGAGGGCATGGACTCTGGAGGCAGCTTCACCACAGCTAGCTGTGTGATCCCAGACAAGTCACTTCATCTCTCTGTGCCCAGGTGTCTTCATCTGTAAAGTGGGGCTGATAATGGTAGCTCCTCGTGGGCTTGTTTTGAGGATGTAAATGCATAATCGTCGGACAGAATGCGGATGAGTGCTCAAGGACTGCGTGGGGCTGTTGGTCCTCAGGGTGGTACTCTTGTTCTGAGTGTGAGCAGGTGCTGTGCTGAGCGCTCTAAACTCGCTCACTGGGTCCTCCCTGTGCCCCGAGGAGGTGGGTGTTCCTATCCTTCCCCTTTCACAGGGCAGGAAGAAGAGAGCCTGGGACACTTGCCTGGGGTCACCGAGCCAGCAGGGCTGGGATGGCCCCAGGTGGCTAGTGCAGAGTCCAGCCCCTACCCACTGTGGCCCCTGCCCGCCACCCCATAGCTGAGCCCAAGGCGGAGCAGGCTCTCCCTCCCCAGGGCCCCTGTTGGTCTTCATTGCAGGCGGGCTGCACAGATTTGAGGGGAACAGCATGACAGGTGGGGGTGCCGGGCAGGGGACCCCCAGATAGCACCTCCCTCCCTGGCCTCCTGCGTCCCGCCAAGGTGCCCGGCCGGTCCCTGGAAGCGCCTGATAAAGTGGCCTTGTGCTGTGGTTTTGGCGGCGGTTGCCCAGGCTGGTTTCAGGCACGCCCTCACGACAGGAGGCGCTGCCGTCCTGGGCCTCCTGCCCCTCCTGCCCCTCCTGCCCTCCTCCTGCCCTCCTCTGCCCCCTCTCCACGGCCAGTGCTGGGAGGGGGAGAAAGGACATTGCGGGAGGGCCAGGCTCATCCATAGATGGTCCCCCCACTAAGGCCCCCCGGGCAGTCCTGCCCCGTCTCCCTAGGGACCCCTCCTCTGCTGCCCACGGCGGCCTCCCTTCCCCCACAGCTCCCACAGCAGCCTGGCCCCGGATCCATCCGTTCTCTCTGACATGCCGTGTATATGTGTGTGTGTGTGTGTGATATGTGTATATATACTTTTGTACGTTTGTAGTCCCACTGCCGTGAACCTGCAGCGACCAGGAAGTGCAACACGCCTGCAGAGAGTGTGGAAGCGCGAGTGGCAGCTCAGCCAACGACGGTCAGGGGCACGGACGCTGCTCCACTCCCAGGTCGGGGCTGAGAGCCCGGCACCCCAGAAGCCCCCATCGCTCTCCTGACGACCCCGGGACTGGCCACTCCGCTGACCTTGGGCGGCAGCACGTCCCCGCTTTCCTGGAGAGTTTTGAGTGGGTGCGCGTCCCTGAATGAGAGAGTGCGCCTTGCCTGCGCTCGCGCTCCCGTCTGTGGGTCCCCGGCGTGTCCATGCGTCTGCCTGCTCCCATCCTAGGCCGCGGGCTCCATCGCTGTGGTCGCTCGTGTCAGTGCTCCGCTCATCCTCATTGCTGGCGATGGTTCCGTTGTGTGAACAAACCACAGCGTCTTTCTCCATCTCCTGCTGGGCGAGTGTGAGTGTCCTCTTTGCACGTGTCTGCTGGGTGTGTGTGCACGCTCTGCTCCAGGGCACACGGCCGGGGCGTTGTTCCATCAGAGGGTCGGGTATGTCACCTTTAATAGACACTGTAGACGCTGCGCAGCCTCCCGGGTGGTGTGCCTGCGTCCGCGTCCAGCAGCTGCCCCGCGTCCTCACCACACTGGCTCTGTCAGACCGTTTGCTTGACCTTGGCCATTTCGTAGTCTTGCTGCTGCAGAAGTGGCCGTGCTTGTTATCACCAAGACAGTCCCTCTGGTTGCTTCCTCCTCCCCGTGCACCCGTCCCTGCAGCTCTGCCCTGTCCTGCCAGGGGAGTCAAGGGCTCATTCTTTGAGAAGCCCTGTGCTGGGGCTGCAAGACCCAGAGGGGAGCGCAGCCGGTGGCCCGCACCAAGCTCAGAGAGGGGGACACGGACTTGACCAGAGAGCGACACGCAACAGGTAAAATGGACCAGACTCCTGAGCCCCTGTCTTGCCCCGGTGACCCTATCTCGTTAATGGGCACCCCACCCATTGCCTCGATGGTCTCTCCCCTCGTCCTTTTCCTCTGCGT
The DNA here is from genome assembly GCF_021613505.1 of Equus quagga. Taxonomy (NCBI): domain Eukaryota; kingdom Metazoa; phylum Chordata; class Mammalia; order Perissodactyla; family Equidae; genus Equus; species Equus quagga. Next base: position 98,066,390 of record NC_060279.1, on the reverse strand, counting down.
CCACTGTGTCGGGAAGGCCTGTTGCTCTGCCTTCAGAACAGGACCTGGCGCCTCTCATTCTTCTTCATTGTCACCTGGTTCAAGCCACCCTCCTCTCCTGCCTGGACGTTTCCGCAGCCTCCTACTCCCCCCGCCCTTGCTAGCCCCCCATAGGCTGTCCCACTTGAAGCCAGAGGGAGCCTGGGGCAGATGACATCCCTTTCCTGGCAGCCTTCACTTCTCTCCTGCAGCGCTGTTCCTGGAACATTCCAGGCTGGGTCCTGCCTCAGGGCCTTTGTTCATGCTGCTCCCTCTGCAACCTCTTACTCTCTCTCCCCTCCTTCGCCTGCTTGGTTTTCTTTGTAGTGCTCATCCTTGCTGCTCACATCGCATCATGATTTATTGTCCTTCCCACCCCCTAACTTGGCATCATGGTGGGGGAAGGGGAGGTCCTTGGCTTGATATGTACTAGTCGCTCAATAAACGCTGGTGGACTGACTGACTGAATGAATGAATGGGCTGTAATAAGCTGCGAGTGGCGTCGTCAGAGTGTATGATGGGGGATCCACCCTGGGCGGGGAGCCCGGGGCAGGCTTGGCAGAGGAGGAAATGCCACCTGAAGGGCAAACAAGTGTAGACTAAGGGAGGCGGGGTGTGGGCGCTTGCAGCTGAGGGAGCTGCCTGTGCAGAGTTCCCCGGGCCGGAGAGCAAGGGGCCGTTGAGGACCTGAAGCAAGACTGATGGCAGCGTCCGCTCTCCCGTCGGTCTGGGTTCGAATCTTGGCAGCCACTTGGGCCTCTCCGTGCCTGTTTCTTCTGCTCCAGGGCTGAGGCTGCCCTGGGGTCCCGGGGCCTCTCTGAAGCTCTGCTCCTGACCTACTCACCCCGGAGCCTGGCGTATACATATGAATGAGATTGTTTCATTTTTTCTCCTGCAAATACGCTGGAGTGCCTGGCCCTTTGTGGCCTCCACGGACACCTGGTGGGTGGATAAATGGACCCTGTTGCTCTCCACCTGGAGCGTGTCCCTTGCCTCTCACCTTCTGGGGCACCTCCACCCGGAGGCAGGGAAGGCCTGCAGTGACCTTGCCTGGAGTGTCCTTCCCCCCCCCCCCCAACCCAGGCTGATGAACAGGGAAACTCGCGGTGGGTTTGCGCGCGCTGGCCCTGTTCCTGCGCGGCGCTCCCCCGCTCCTGCCCCGTCCTTCCTGGAATCCAGGAGGTGGCCACGACCATTCAACCCATTTCACAGATGAGGAGTGTGGGGGTGGCACCAGTGTGAGGGCTGGCCAGCCCAACGAGCAGATCCACTGCGGCCTCAAGTGGGGCTCATTTGCGTTTCCCTGGTGGCCGGTCAGGTGGAGCAGACTTTCCCGTGTTCCTCGACCGTTTGGAACCTGTGGAGTGCCGTGCTGCGCCCCTGCGGAGAGCCCATGCAGGTCACTTGCCTGTTTTCCCATTGGGCTGCCTGCATTTTTATTTTTGATTCTTTGCGTCAGATCCTGGATTCTTTCTAAGATGTCACACGATCTTCCCCCAGTCTGCGGCTTCCCTTTTCCCTTTTCTCGTTGTGTCTTTTGATGGACAGAAGCGCTTCATTTTAGTGTAGTCGCATTTATCGCTGATTTCCTTTATAGTTCGATCGTTCTGCTTCTCACGTATAGTCTTATTTGTTCTGGAATTATGCGTGTGTGTGTATGACATAAGGGGACATCAGTCTCATATTTTCCTCCTGGATCCCCTGTCATCCAAATCCCATTTCTTACAACGGGCTGACTTCTCTCCCTGCCACCCCGTGGGACGCCACGGCTCCGTATCCCCGGGTCTGTTTCTGGGTGATCTCGTCCTTTCTCTCACTCTCTCTGTTTATTCCTGCATCAGCACCGTGCTGTCCGAATGTCTGGAGTTCACAGTAAGTCTTGATCGTGGGGTGAACACACCCTCCCACTTGTTCTTCTTTAGAGTGTCTCGGCCATTCTTGGCTCTTTATAATTCCATGGAAATATCAGACAAGCCTTGGTCACACAAGCAGACGTGACCTGGAGTCTCCCAGTCCATGAACGTGGTATATCCCTCCATTTATTCATGCTTCCTTGGGCTCCCCGGAAGGTGTCATCCTTGCCAGCAGAGGCCTCCACCGCCTCTGGCTGGGTTTATTCCGAGGTCCCCTGTGACGTGGCGGGAGCCTGTGCCCCCTCCCCGTCCCTGGGTTGGCCTCGCTGAGTGAGGCCCTCAGCATCGGCAGGGCCACCTCCCCGTCCCCTGCTTCCTCCCCGGCACCGCCCTGGGCCTGGGCAGAGGGTGGGCAGGACGCCCGGAGAGGAGGTTGTAATTTTCCTGAATGATTTCAAGGGCTAATTAAAGGTTTTCCTTGACTAATCAGCTTACGGTTTAATTATCGGGGAACAGGCTCAGAGATGCGGGAAGCAGCTCTGGGAGGTCTCCTGGCGTGGCAGGAAGGAGCCTCGGCCCAGCCCTTCCCAGGGGGCGGAGTCGGGGGCTACCCGGGCATCCCTGTGGGAGAGCAGCCTGGGAGGCTGGCAGAGGCGGGGGAGGGAGGAGTGGGTCCCTTCCCTGGTTTTGAAATCTCTCCGAGGCTCCCACTGCCCGGGAGGGGTCGAGCCCTGGGGCCTCCCGGTCAGGCCTGCCCCCTTCTGCTTGCCAGCTGCCCTGCAGCCTACCGGCCTCCGCCTCCGTGCGCTGCTCCCACGTCACGTGTCCTTTGGGGCGTGGCCTGAAGCTCACCCCCCCCCACCCGCCACAGCAGGTCCAGAGCAGATGATAAGCACTGCCCGCCCCTTGCTGGCTGTCAGGGTCACTCGTCACCCCGGATAAGCGCTTCTTAGGGGGACGCCTGGGCTGGGCCCTGTGGTCCAGCATTTGAGTTGGGGGGACCCGAGAGGAGAAGGGGTTCGGGGGAGAAGGCTGGGAGGGGGTGTTCAGGCCCTGGGAACTGAGCGATGGCTGAGGCCTTCCCAGGGGAGGCAACAGGCTGGACTGGACAGAGGATGGGCTCCTGGGAGTTTGTGAAGGGGGAGGGGACCGAGATAGCTGTGCCAGGCCTGGCTTCATTCCTCAAATTCCTCAGCCGGCCCCAGACTCCCAGTGGCCCAAGGTGGGGGAGGGTGGAGCGGCAGAGAGGAGCCTCCTGGGCACTGCCCTGCCCTCTCCACGCCCCCGCCGCTGCCTCATCAGTCTCTCAATTTACAACCCCCTGCCCCAGGGCTCAGCCACGGGCCTGGGGGGGGCACCCCCATCCCGTGTTCACTCCTGGCGGCACAGTCGTCACCTGGTGGGGGCGTCCATGCAGGGCCCAGGCCTAGACCATTTGAGTCCAGATCTCTGGCTGTGGGACCTGACATTGGGGTTTTTGTAACTCCCTGGGTGACCCTAGTAGGATTCTGAGCTGGGATGAGAGCCGCTCGCCTACAGAAATGATGGTGAACGCGTTCGCTTCTGTGACGTTCCGGCACTTTTTCTAGGCTTCTGACGTGGTGGGATGAAGTCATGTCACCCCCACAGCCACACTCCCTGTGGGAAGATGTGACCGCTGTTCCCGTGCTACAGACGAGGCACCCGAGCCGGGGAGGCCTCCGTGCCCGGGCCTCAGGCCCCTGGCTGGGTGACCGGCTGTCTACCCCGCTCCCTGCTTCTCCTCTGCTTCTCTCCTCTGCCTCTGCCTCTGCCTCTCTCCCTCCTTCCACCTTCATGTCTGCCTCCCTCCCGCCCTGGAAGGCGCTTCCAGGCCTCCCTGTTTAGAGCCGGGATCTCGCTTAAGCCGCAGTGGGGAGACAGCTTCTGCAGGCCCAGGACCCATGGGAAGGACGCTCTTGGCACCTGGGGGCGGGGAGGGCACGCATCCCACTGACGGTCGAGGCCTGAGGCAGGGAGGACTGTCTAGGCGGGCAGAGCCTGACATCCTCTGACCCCACACCCCTCTGTGGGCCCAAAAATCTGGTGGTGTCATCTGTTGCCAGTTCACCACTTCAGGCTCCTGTGGGTGGCCCATGGTTTCATTTCAGCAGAGGTGACGATCACATTGCAGGTGCCTTTACTGTCTGGTAGGAATGAGGGGGACTGAGAGTTCAGTGTCCCTGTGTGTCCCCGCTCACCGAGGGCTCCCTTGCCTGCTCTCCCACCCCTCCCAGCTCCCCTGGGGCCAGGCCCGGAGCCCCCAGAGCTCTGCATTGGTTCCTGCATCTGGAGCAGATGCCTACCGGGCGCTGGGAGGGTGAAGTGAGTCAGCGTGCGTGTGTGGCACCCGCACGGGGCCATCATCATCGTGTCACTAGGCGTTAGGGTTGCTGTTGCCGCGATGGCCGGGACAGTTATTAGGGCAGGATGCGCATCTGGATTTAGTAATTAAGATTTACGGGGCGAGCGATCTGTCATGCTCTGCTGTTGTGGTTAGGCCACGTTTCGTTTCGGAAAAAGTTTCACAGCTTTGCGTATGGCAGTGTTCACAGATGCTCAGAAGGATGGTCGATGCCCGCCGCACGAGCCCATCACCGGCTCCCACACGTACCAGCCATGACCCGGCTCTGTCACTCGTATCCCACCCTACCTCACTGATGATCTCGAAGCAATTCCCCAGCATCGTATACTTTAGCCAGAAATGTTTCATGTTTTTCTCCTGTAAGAGATAAGGAGTCTTAAAAAAAAGCCGCAGTACCATTGTCGCAGGAAGAAAAGAACACCGTAGCCTCACCTTTCCCTGATTGTCTTATCATCCTTCTCCAGTGTGCTTGTTTGACTTGGAATCCAGACCAGGTCTGTGCTTGCACTTGGTTGACAGGCCCTCCAGTCCTCTGTCGTCTGTGGGATTCCCCCTCAGTGCCTTCGTGCACTTGGGGTTTGGGTCGTTTATCTATCACAGACCCTGGTCTTTCGTCCTCTAGAGTTTTCCACTCTGGGGCTGGCTGGTGCATCCTTGTGGCGTCATTTAACGTGCTCCTCTGTCCCCTGTGCTTCCTGTAAATTGAGGTTTAGGTCTCAATGGTATTCAGGGTCTGCTTCTTTCATGGGTGGTGCTATCAGGTCAACGTTACTGTCTGGGGCACTTTTTAAATAACTTTAATTAAGATTTTTTAAAAAGTGAGTAGACTGTAAAGAAAATTTTTCAGTCGCTCCTAGGAAGGCCGGTACCTGGATACATCAGAAATGGGGCAGGAGGGTCCTGCAGGCCTGAGGCTTGGGAATGGCTGGGGCCCGGGAGCAAAGGGCTGCGTGTTGGCCTCCAGTCTCCAGGAACCCTTGACATAGTGCACAGCTTTGGGCTCCTGCTTCGCTGGGACTTTAGGCCCCCAGGCCCCATCCTCATCCTCCACTGCCCCCTGCAGCCTGGCCTGCTGGTTAAGCTGGAGGGACAGAGCTGGACTCCAGCCCGGCTCTGCCCTTGGCCAGCTGGGCGCCCTGGGGAGCTTTCCCGTCCCCGCCTGCTTCCTGCCCTGGAACAGGAGGGGAGCGACGCCTCCCTCTCGGGCTGTGGTCCGGACTCAGAGACCCGCAGCAGAGGGAGTGGCGCACAGCTGTGCTGGGAGCTGCGTTCTCCATTCACTGTAGACCTCTGACCTCAGCTGCCGGCCTCCCCACCCGCCCGCCCCCTCCCTGCCACACTGCCTCCTCGCACCTCCTGGCAGGTACCAGGCAGGCTCCAGGCGTCAGTGGAGTGGCCATTCCCTCCACCCGGAGCGCTCCTCCCCGGATCCCCACGGGGCTCCCTCCCTTCCCTTGGGTCCCATTCAGATGACCCCCTCTGAGACCTCCCTGACCGCTCTCTGTCCCCTCTCCCACCTGCTATGTACTTTTTTGTTGACTTGCGTGTTGTCTTGTCTCCCCCACTAGAATGTGAGCTCCAGGAAGCAGGGGCTATCCTGTTCCTTGCTGTGTCCCTGGAGCCTTGCATGCGCCGAGTGTCTAATGATTGTGGAGTGTAGGAACAAATGTGAGAACGAACTTGCTTGAGTGACTGGACTTTGGCCTGGGTCAGACCTGCTGTGGAAACCTGGCTCTGATACCCGCTGTGCGACCTTGGGTGGGCACCTCCCCTCTCTGAGCCTCGCTTTCTTCCTCTGCACCATGGGGGCGGTAACAGCACCCTGCTCATTGCCTGCTTGTGCACCAGCACAGTGCCCACACATAACCCTTTGTCACTGGCCTCTCTGCCTTCCTGTGTCTCCAAAACAGGGCACAGATGAACCAGCCAGGGCTGTGCCTGCCCTGGGGACTCGACCAAATCCACTCCTTCCGCTCTGTGGGACTGACCGTGGTGCCCCAGGGCAGGGACGCTGTGGGTGAGTATGTCCCTGTGGCCAGAAGGGCACCCTGGGGGGTGTGATTCATGCAGGACACGAGAGTGCCTGGATGTGGAGGGACCTGGGTGTCGGGGCTGCCGTGGCTGGGGCTGCTGCTTCCAGGCCTCTGCGAGGGGCCATGGAGGTCTGGGCTCTGATTACGCTCACGGCTCCAGCCTTGGCACAGAGAAGGAGACTGTCTGCAGGCACGTGCATGTCTCTTGGAAGCTTCCAGATGTCGGAATTGCTGTCGCTGGTGTCTCCTGCACGGAGTGTAAAATATGGCACGTGTACAGAGAGCTGCTGATACCCCCTTGTTCCGTTTAATGAACAGTCATAAAGCAAACACCCACCTCCCGACCCCCGGGTCAGGACGACAGGCCGTGAAGCCGCCTCTATGCCCCATCGCTTCCCTAGGGGGCTCGGGCACTGCTCTGCAGGCTTGTCAACTGCGCGACTGTGGCTGAGGCCGCGGGCCCTGGGCTGCAGCTTGCTCTCAGCGGATGGCTCTTGAGATTTCTCTGCTGGAGAGGAATGCCCCCCAGCATGGGTCAGACACCCCCCTCCCCCCACCCTGCCCATGGCCCGATGAGAGCAGCCCTGTCCTGGGGGAGCCCCGGGGCGCTCCAGACTCCCCTCACCCCAGGCCGGCAGCCCCTCCTCCAGCCACGGTTGAGCCACCGCCCCAAGTGGGAGTGGACGTTTCCTGTCCACAGAGAAATGGGCTTCAGTGACAGGCCCTTGACGTGACCGGGCTGTGCCTGAGCCCCTGTAAGGTTGGCTGGGGGCTCTGGCCCCATCCCGGGTCTGTCTGTGCCACGGAGGGCCTTCCCTGGAGAGGGTGGGACCCCCTCCCTGTGCAAAGGGATTGGGGCTGGGGGCCCCTCCTCTTCTCTTCCCCCCCCCCACCCCGGCCCCTCCGCTCCGGGGCAGCCCTGTTAGCCAGTCTCAGCCAGCCTTCCGTGCAGAGGCCCTTGGGTGGGGATCGCTACCTGAGGCTCTGGGTCCAGCAGAACTGCATTTGCCACCTGCTCTGCCACCTACCAGCTGGTGACCTTGGGCACAGGGCAGCACTCCCCCCATCAGCCTCAATTTCCCCGTTTGTGAAATGGAGTTGTGTAAAGGTTATTTTATCCATGTAAAGGAGAGCGGGCACGTAGAAGCCTCTTAGTGGGTACTAGCCGTCATTGTCATTGTCCTTATTGCCCTTCACTCGTTCATTTTGTAGTATTCACTGTGTTCCTCCTCTGAGTCCAACCCTGTGCTGGCTGATGCTGTGTGTCAGCCCGAGACCCTGCCCTCGTGGAACTTGTGGTCCAGTGAGGGAGACAGACACAGCTCTGGGCACTGACAGCCCAGAGTGACCTTAGGGCAAGCACAGGCCAGAGTGTCACGGCTGTGGTGGGGGAGGCCCAGAGGACTGTGGGAGGCCCTGGCTCCAGCCCAGGAAATCAGGGAAGGCTTCCTGGAGGGGGAAGACAGCTAAGCAGTTACAGTTATAAAAAATAACACAGAGAGCATGCCTGTATCCCTCACCCAGTTTTCCCATTGGTGACAGCTTGCAAAACTAAAGTTAGTACAAGACCACAACTGGCATACTGACACTGATACAGTCAAGATACAGAACATTCCAGCACAAGGATCCCTCCACATGCCTTTTATAGCCACTTCCCCTCCCTGGCCTGTCCCTGACTCCTGGCAGCTGCTCATCCCTCGTCCCCAGTTTTGTAATTCTGTCCTTTCAAGAATGTTGTGTATAGAGTCACACCGTATGTGGCCTCCTGGGGCTGGCTTTTTTCCACTCGGCGTGGGTCTCTGGAGATTCATCCAGGTTGTCACCTATGTGAACAGTTCGCTCCTTTTTATTGCTGCGTAGTATTTCACGGTGTGGATGGACCACAGGTGTTTAATCATTCACCACGCTGAAGGCTATCAGGGTTGTTTCTACTCCTTGGCTGTTGGAAATAAAGCTTTCACAAACAGTCAAGGACAGGTTTTTGTGTGAACATAAACTCCTGCTTGTCTGGGGCAAGTATCCGGAAGTGCAGGTGCTGGGCACTGTGGCAGCTGCCTGGTTAAAGAACCTGCCGAGGGGCTGGCCCGGTGGCGCAGCGGTTAAGTGCATACGTTCTGCTTCTTGGCGGCCCAGGGTTCACTGGTTCGGATCCCGGGTGTGGACATGGCACCGCTTGGCACGCCGTGCTGTGGTAAGCATCCTACGTATAAAGCAAAGGAAGATGGGCACGATGTTAGCTCAGGACCAGTCTTCCTCAGCAAAAACAGGAGGATTGGCAGCAGTTAGCTCAGGGCTAATCTTCCTCAAAAAAAAGAAGCTGCTAAACGGCGGCTTTCCAGAGTGGCTGTCCCATTTCGTATCCCCCAGCAGTGGATGGAAGATCCAGTTTCTCTGTGTCCCCACCAGCATTTGGTGCTGTCACGATTTTTTGTTTGAGCTGTTTTAATAGGCGTGTCGTGATACCTCATTGTGGCTTTAATTTGCAGTTCTCCAGTGGCTAACGATGTGGAGCATCCTTTCACGGGCTCCTCTGCCGTCTGCGCGTCCTCTTCGGTGAAATGTCTTCATGTCTTCTGCTCATTTTCTAATTGGCTTGTTTGATTTTTTTGCTGTTGCGTTTTGAGAGTTCTTTCTCTCTTCTAGATACTAGTTCGTCATCAGATATCGGTTTGCAGATATTTTCTCCAGATCTGTAGCTTTTTATCCTCTTCACATGGACTTGTGTAGGGCAAAAGGTTTCGATTTTGTGGAGGTCTACAATATTAATTTTTCCTTTTATGGATCGTGCTTTTGGTGTCAAATCTAAGAACTCTGCCCCAGCCCCAGATCCCGAAGATTTGTTTGTTTTCTAAAAGTGTTATAGTTGTACATTTTACGTTTAAGTCTGTGATCCGTCATAAGTTAATGTGCAAAGTGAGCTTTAGATCAAGTTTCATTTTTTGGTGTATGGATGTCCCGTTGTTCCAGCAACATTTGTTGAAAATGCAGTCTTTCCTCCACTGAATTTGCTTATGTTTCTTTGTCAAAAATCACTTACCACAATGAGATACCACTGCACACCTACCAGGATGGCTATTGTCAAAAAAATGGAAAATAGCAAGCGTTGGTGAAGATGTGGAGAACTCGGACCCTCGTACGTTGCTGGTGGATGTGTACCACAGTGGTGCAGCCGCTGTGGAAAACAGTTTGGTAGTTTCTCAAGAGTTAAATACAGGGGCCGGCCCTGTGGCCCAGTGGTTCAGTTCGCGCTCTGCTTCGGCGGCCCAGGGTTTCACCGGTTCGGATCCTGGGGGCGGACATGGCACCGCTCATAAAGCCATGCTGAGGTGGCGTCCCATATGCCACAACTAGAAGGACCCACAACTAAAAAAATATATACAACTATGTACCGGGGGGCTTTGGGGAGAAGAAGGAAAAATCAAATCTTTAAAAAAAAAAAGTTAAATACAGAGTTACCATGTGACGCAGCAATTCTGCTCCTGGGTGTATATCCAAAAGAAATTGAAAACAGAGGGTTGAACAGCTACTTGTACACCGGCGATCATAGTTGCCTTGTTCACAACAGCCAAAAGGAGGAAACAGCCCAAGTGTCTATCGACAGACGAATGGATAAACAAAATGTGGTGTATATACACAGTGGAGTAGTATTCAGCCATAAAAAAGGAGTGAAATCTTGATATATGCTACAATATGGAGGGACCTTGAAAACTAGGCTTAGTGGAATAAGCCAGGCGTGGGAGAAATATTGTAAGATTCCACTTATATGAGGTTCCTAGAAGAGGCAAACTCAGAGAGACCAGAAGTAGGATGGCGGGTACCAGGGGCCGGGGGAGGGGCATGGGGAGTGTGGTTGATGGGCACACGGTTTTTGTTGGGAATGATGAAAAAGTTTTGGGTACAGACAGTGATGGTGGTTACACAACATCGTGAATGTCTTTAATGCCACTGAATTATGCGCTTTACAAATGGTAAAAGGGACAAATATTATGTATATTTTACCACAATGAAAAAATCAGTGTTTTGGAAACCAGCTGGGTGTATCCGTGTGGGTGTGTTTCGGGTTCTCTGTTCTGTTCACTGATCTGTGTGTTTATCCACATTGTCTCGAGTACTGTAGCTGTGTAGCAGGCCTTGATACCGGGGAGAGGGAGTCCCCCCACTTTATTCCTCATCTAGGGGCTGGGCCTGGCGTTTGGGGAGCTCCAGTCGGGCTACCCGTGTGGCCGATGGCACTGTGGTTTTCCTAGGCCCCTGCCTCGTCCTCAGCCCCTGTGTCTGACTCATAGCAGGCGTTGCTTTTTCTCAGCAGATGTCGGTTCAGTCTGTCCCCACGTCTCCATGTCCAGCCATCAGGGTGTCTTCATCCGTTGCCTGGAGCAGTGCTATGGTCTTGTCACTTGTCCCCACACCCACTCAGGCCCCGTGTCCTGTCCTCCACAGACAAGGTGGCCACAGGTGCATCTTTCAAATGTAGGCCCATCCTCATCTCCCCATCCTGCCTTGGCCCCCCCAGCCCCCCACCCAGTGGCCTGGCTCCTGCCCCTCCCTGGCTGGGCTCCACCACAGCCACACTCTCGTTCCTCCAACCAGCCCATCTCGGCTGGAATTTCACATTTCATTTGTGTGACCCTAGAGTGTAAGCCCCAGGGGCAGGGACCCCCTCCCGCCCCCGCAGTTCCACTCCTGGGCATTTGGCCCACAGGTGCCCTGGCACACCTGTGATGTGACATCTGCACTGCACGTGCTCGTCATTGCCTACCATCTGTAAGAGCAAAAGCCTGGACCCCCGACCTGGCCCCGTGGGGACTGGCTCAGGGCATCGGGACCCTTCCACGCGGCTGCCACGAGGCTGTGCTTTGCAGAGCTCAAGGCGCGGATATGAGAGGGAGATATTTTTCTTTAAAATCATAATTTAAAATAGTTTCATAGACTCTGGAAAGTGCATAAAGCGTAAAAGTAGAGCATAACCGGTTACCATGGAGGAAAGACCCCCACAGCGCCCCTGCAGGCGAGGAAGCCGGGTCCACCCCAGAGGCAGCCCCTCCCCCACTGTGGTGGCAGTCGCTGCCTGCTTCTCTCTTGGTTTTGCGACCCCTGCATGCGCCCCTCAACAGCGTATTTCATTTTGTCTGGTTTTGAACTTTTTCTAAACAAAGTGTAGGATGTATCATCTTACTCTTCGCTGCTTCTGTTTAGCATCACCTTCGATGTGCGTCCGCATGTGGCCGTGGGCCAGCCCTTCTCGCTGTCCTGTGCTCTTCCCTGGAGCCCGGAGATCGCAGGTCATTGTCCATCACCAGCAGTCAGGCATTCGCCGTGTCCCCACTCTCCGGCCCGTTCAGACTGTGCCGTGTCAACCTTCCCACGCCTACCTTCCCACGCCCATCCCCGGGGCCCGCAGCCACAGTTGCTTGGGGACAGACCCAGGAGAGTGCTGCCAGATGCCAAGTGTGCGTCTGCACCTCCGCTGGGCCCGCAGCGTAGGAGAGCCGAGGAGCCTCCGTGCCTGTGTGGTGTATGGTGTTTCTAAAAAGTGTGCAAGCATGTGTGCACAGGCACACACACACATGTGAAGGCTCTCTCTGAAAGAAGACAGAGGAACCTGCACTAGAGGTTGCCCCCAGGGCTGAGCTGGGGCAGGCGCGTGCTGGCAGTGCCATTGGCTTCCGAACCCTGTGCCGTCTGAGAGACACAGAGCTGAGCTAGAGAAAGGAGAGGAGAAGACGGGCACAGACCAAGCCCCGAGGTAGCGGATGGCTGACACTGAGGGATCCGAGTGACAGGTTTCATGAGGGTTCATTGGCTCAGTCTCTATTTGGGGTGTGTTTTAAAAGTTTTATGATAAACAAAGGTCTGTTCCAGGTGCGAGACCTTGGACTGCCCTCCCCTTGCCCCTACGGGCTGGCCCAGGAGGACCCCTTGTCTCCAGTGAGACTTCTGGAGGAGGGCCATTCCCTCCCTCCCCTGCCTCTCCCTCCCTCCCGCTGGACCTAGTTTCCCTGGCTGGCCAGAACTGCCCGATCCTGACCTTCTCCCCTGCGGAGCCCAAACCAGCCTGTCCGGTTTGGGGAGGTTTGGGGAGCCCGCCCTCCTTGGCTCCTCTCTGGGTGGCTGCCCAACAGGTGCTCCACCCAGTGGGGGAGGGGATGACCTGCCCTGCTGTGGCCCCTGGTGTGGTGGGCGGCTGGGAGTCCGGCCCTGGGAGCTGGTGCAGTGCTCCTGGTCGGAGCCATCAAGTCCTTGGGGAGCTGGCTGATGAGGGAGCAGCTGCGGGTGCCAAGCCGGGGAGCAGGAAGGACAAGGCGTCTCTGTCCACCTGCCCACCTGAGCCACTGGCTCACTCGGCCCCTGCCCTGGGCCTGGCCCCCTGCACAACCCGGGTCCTTGCCACTCACAGGACCCGCCCTCCAGTGAGGGCGCAGCCCTGCTCGGGTGCCACCCCCGGGAGGGGAGTTTTGTCTGGTGTGTCCACTGCTGAATTCTCAGGGCCTCCAGCAGACCTGCGGGTGTGTGCTGGGAGCCTGTGGGGTGGGGGGGAAAGACGTGACAGGGATAGTGACAGCCTGGAGGGGGCAGTGCTGGGATGGAGCCCAGAGGAGGGACCGGACCCCGCCAGGGGCTGAGGGAGGCTTCCTGCAGGAGAAGGTGCCTGAGGGAGGGACCGAAGGCTGGAGAGGGCTGAGCCAGGCAGCCCCACCCCTGCCCCCCAAGTCGTGTCCCCCGCCCCTGTCGTGGGGGAGACAGACAGACCATCACACAAGAACCAGTTTCACGCAGGGAGCTCTGACCTGAGCAGCAAAGGTCTGCAGGAGGAGCGAGGTGCAAGGCCAAGACGGGCGAGGCCAGCGCAGCCCCTCTGGCTTCCCGCTCTCTGAGCATCTTCTTCCCCTGTTCTGGGGTGGGGGTTCCAAGCAAGCCAGCCTCATGCTCAGAGCAGCTGGTTAAGGGCACAGGTGTCAGGACAGATGGCCTGAGCTCCCTGCTGGGTGCCTTGGGCAAGTCACTCAGCTTCTCTGGGCCTGATTCCTCTGTTGTAAAACAGGCCTGATACAGGACCTGTCCATTTAGAGCAGTGGTGACGTAAAACAGCTTCGTGTGTGTCGATGCTGAGAGCACGGCCTGGCCCGAAGGAAGTTCTCCAGAAAGTTGGACCACTTATTTTCTGAAGGGTTAGAGCATCCTGGCCAGACATGGCATTCGGAAGGCCCACCCCTCCCCACCTCTCCCCGTTCCTGCCAGCCACATCTCCCAGGCCCCCTCTCACGCCTAGAGGTGGTGATGTGGGGGTTCGCCACGCTCCCCCCTGCATCCTGCCCCCTCCCCGGTTAGGCTGAGAGTCTCAGGTTCGTCCTAGTGGGTGAGTGGGGAGGCCCTCTTGGAGCTCTTGCTGGGATCACAGCCTGGGAGCGGGGGAGAGGGGACAGCAGCAAGCCCTGGGTCTCCAGCCACCCCTCCAGATGAGAGTCCACTCACCCCCGCCCCTCTGTCCAGCCCCCAGCCCTGGTGTCATTTCAAACCTGGCTGCCCCACCAGCCGCCCAGCCAGCTGCTCCCAGGCCCTCAGCCCCACGCCATGTGGCTTCCCTGGCCCCTAGCCTCGCGTGGCATGGGGAGTGAGGTGTGCATGCGTGTGCATGTAGGGTCTGACCCTGCTGAAGCAAGGGCCGTAGTTGGGGTCCCTGCTCCAGTGTCCCTGCCCCTCCCTCTGTGGGGCAGTCGTGGGCCATGTGGCCCCAGCTCTCCAGGCTTAGCCCCACCTCCTCCATCCCTCCCTCCCAGCCTCCACTCTCCGCCCTCCCATGGGCTGGAGCCACAGCCAAGCTCTACTCTTGCCAGGGCAGGGCCGCGTCACCACCCGCTGCCAGGGAGGCTGGGACGAAGAGCCCAGCCAGCTTTCCTTGGTGGGCACCCTCATCGAGGGCTGGTGGAGCCCCTTGCTCCCCACTCCCTGCTCCCAGCTGGCAGCCCCTCGTCCACTGGCCCCCACTGAGGGGGGTCCAGGACGGAGGGAAGACGATAGTGGAGGTGAGCTGGCCCGGGCCTCAGGCGGGAGTGGAGGGGAGGGGAGGGGAGGGCTGATTGGGTGTGGGGAGGACAGTCCTGCCTCCTGGCCACCTGAGCCACCCAAGCCAGTGGAAGCATGTGTGCCGGGGGCCACACCTTCCTTGGGCCGGGGCGAGGTCACCGTGTCACCGGGTGTTCCCGTGGCAGGTGTCTGCCGGGGCTCACCCGTGCCTTAGCACAGGGCCCGAGAGTCTCAGGGAGCGCCTTCCTGGGGTCTGGTGGGCATGGGGCAGGTTCGCAGGGACTCTGCCTCACTGGGTCTCTCTGGGTGACCCTGGGAGTGGCCGTGGGTGTGTGGGGGTCCATCAGGGGTCTCATCACCTACTGTGTGGGTCCGGGGTGGTGGGGTCCTGTGGTCTGCCTCTGTGTCTTGGGGTGCACTCCTGGGAGCGTGGGGCCCTGGGGGACACCTTTGTCCATCAGTCCGGCGGTTTTGGAGCATCTGGGATGGTGTGTGTGCACATGTGTGCCTGTGTGTCCAGGTAGGGGCTGAGGTCTGTACTGTGTGTGTCTCTTTCTGGAGCCCCTGCGTCTCTAGGGCTGTGTGGCTCTTTGCAGGGTTCGTGGATGGATCCTGGGGCTGGGGCTTCTTCGGGGTTGCAGCATGGGCTCTCCGATTGTCCTGGCCTTTCCATTCTGAGAGCTTCCTCTGAGCCTGGCCTCTCTTTATTTTATTATTATTATTATTTTTTTTTTTGCTGAGGAAGATTGTCGCTGAGCTAACATCTGTGCACATCTTCCTCTATTTTGTGTGTGAGACGCCACCACAATGTGGCTTGATGAGCAGTGTGCAGGTCTGCACCCTGGATCCGAACCCACAAACCCCGGGCCGTCAAAGCGGAGTGTGCGAACTTAACCCCTACACCACAGGCCGGCCCCTCTTTAAGCTGCCTCCCCCACATTCTCTCTCTCATGCCTCACAGCTCGTCTGCATGCCCTGCTCTGGGCAGGATAGCCTTTCCCGTGCCCAGGGTCCTGTCTTCGGCCACTGACAGGGTGTCCACGTGCTGTGGGCTTGGGGCAGCTGCTGCTGTCTGGCTGCTCAGGGGCTTTTCTGTGGGACCGCTGTGTGTGTTGCTGTGCATCTGCGGTTGTGTGGCTGAGTGTCTGTGTCCTGGTCCCTGTGGACAACCTGGGCACCGTGGAGCGCCGTCTGTGATGCTTCTGTGCTGGGGCTCGTGTGTGTGTGTGTGTGTGTGTGTGTGTGTGTGTGTGTGTGTGTGTTGGTGCGTGTCTCTGTGCTCCTTGCTAGGTTTTGGACCCACGGAGGAGAGGGCAATGTGTGTTGTGGGCATTGGTGGCTGTGTGTGTGTGTATGTGTGTGTGTGCGCACGCGCGTGCTGGGTTCCAGGGGACTTGGGAGGGGTCCGGAGCCTCTTTTCTGCCTGGTGCCCCCTCCCCCCTTCCCGCCTGCCTCAGGAGGCATGAATGAAGTCTACTCCGATTTCCCAGTCCCTATGGGCTCACCCACATCTCAGGTTTGTGTGGCCTCCGTCCCCACCCTGGGCGCCTCTGGGGGGTGAGGGGCGCCAACAGTGCCCTTTATGTCCAGGCCCTGTTGTGCTGGCCAGGTAGGGAGGGGGCGCCCAAGCCTGGGGAGCCTCCCAGCCTCCCTGGGGGCTCCGAGCACCGGCCTGGGCCCGGCTGGTAAAGGAAGCAGTGACTCTTCCTTTAGCCACACTTGCTAGCTGCACCCCCACTGTGCTGGGCACGGCTGGGGACACATGTGGCTGAGATGGCCTCAGGCCCTGTCCTCTCCAGGCTCCCAGTCCAGCAGGCAGGGCAAACCTCAGACAGTGGCAGCCGCTATGCTCCCCCATCCCAGCCCGGGAGAAGGGAACACTTAACAGTTTTGCTCTGGCTGGGAGAAGACCAGGCCCAACATCCTCTTTCATGTATTTGTTCCTTCCTTTATTCATGGAGCAGCAGCAACGACAGCGGCAATAATAATAACAGTAGCTAACCTGTGGTGAGGACCCACTGGGCGCCAGGCACTGTTGTAAATGCTTTGCGACATGTCATCTCATTTGATCATCCAGACATTCCCAGGAGATTGGGACTCTTATTATCCCCAGTTTGCAGATGCGGACAACTGAGGCCCGGAGAAGTTGAGTGACTTGCTCAAAGGCGGACAGCTTGGAAGTGGTGGAGCTGACCTGAGCCTGGGCAATCTGCTCTTAACCACCAGCTGCCTGTGGAGTTCTTGTGCTGGCACGGCCATCGCCAAGGCCTGCGGGGGGAGCATGGCATAGCATCTGGCCAGAACAACTCCAGGCCCTGCTTCCCAAGGCCAGGGTGACCCCAGATCTGTGGGTCTTTATGAAATTCCACCTGTGGGGGGACTCACAGATTTCCAGCAGCGTCCCCTGCTGTAGAATTTGCCTGTAGCCAAAACATGCTGCCACTTCCTCACATTTCCAGCCTGGGCCACGTGGCTGGAGTGGGCCTCCCTGGGTGGGCGGGGCCTGGGGGGGCCTCCTTGGGGTGGGCAGGGGCCTGGGGGGTGCCTCCCTGGGTGGGCGGGGCCTGGTGTGGGCTCCCAGTGGGGCCCCTCTTGTGGTGTTTGGATCATGCACCAGATTATTCACAAAATACCGAGGTTCCATCTCTGAAGACTTGGGCCCTAGTTCTCGGGTGTCAGGGTCAGACTTCCAGACAGTGTGGGATGGGTCTCGGGGCCCCCGTCTGCCCTCTGCCCCACCACCTCACCTTCTCAGGCTCCAGACTCACCACTTCGGCCCTGGCATCACTGTCTGTTCCACAAACATGTACTGAGTGCCTGCTGTGTGCCAGGCCCCATGCTAGATGCAGGGACGCAGCACAGACAAGCCCCCTGCTCTCCAGAGCTGACACTCCACTGGGGAGAGGGGAGGAGGGGGACTGACGGTAGACAGGTGTATGGTGCCAGGTGGTCATAAATGCCATGGGGAATACAAAGCAGGGGTGCAAATTTGCTCAGGGGGTTGGGGAAGGCCTCTGTGAGGAGGTTTTATTTGCCCCAAGGCCTGAATATCTGAAAAGGGGGAGCCATGCAGCTCTGGGCAGAGGGAACAGTAGGTGCAAAGGTCCTGAGGCTGGAACAAGCTTAAAGTGTCCAAGACTACAGGGGAGGAGGCCAGCGTGGCTGGAGTGAAGTGAGGGGAGGAGATGAGTCCCGACATTGGCAGGGCCTTGTTGAATCCAGTGGGGAGTTTCATCTGAGCGGGAAGCCCTCACATTTCTTCCGATTCCCTCCTAACCAAGGCCACCTTCCTGATTGTGGGTCTGGTCGTTGGCAGTGGAATTATCTCTGTCCTTGTTCTTGTCCCATAAACCTCTAGGGTCTGTAATCTGGAGTGGAGGCCTGGGCTGGGGCTGGGGCTGCTCGGAAGAGGAGGCTGAGGGGGTGTCAGAAGGCCTTCTTCGTGGCTTGGGGCTGGCCCGGTTGCAGTAGTGGTCAAGTTCGCATAGTCCACTTCAGAAGCCTGGGGTTCGCTGGTTCAGATCTTGGGTACGGACCTAGCACGGCTCATCAGGCCATGCTATGGTAGTGTCCCACATAAAACAGAAGATGGGCACAGATGTTATCTCAAGGCCAATCTTCCTCACATAAAAAAAAGGGCCTTCTCTGTGGGTCAGAGTGGATGCTTTTGTGACCTGGCCCTGGGTGGCCCTGGGCAGTGACTTCCTCCCTGGGCCTCAGTTTCCTGGTTTGGGAGATGAGAAGGAAGAGGACCCTGTGCCCATCCCCTCCCCAGGAACTGGTGGGAGGGTTCGGCATGGCCTTGTCTGTGCGCCCAACACAGGCCCCAGCAGAGGCAGCGTGAGACACGTGCGCGTGCCCTCTGTGTGCTCGGCCACCACAAAGGGGGGGCATATTCTGGGCTGGGATCTGGCTGTGACCTACCAAGACAGGGGATCCCACAGTGCCAAGCCCCCGACTTGGCGGCAACAGTGATCAGCCGCTTGTGGCGGTCTCCCATGTCAGGGGAGGCTGTCTCCTGCACCTGGTGGCGCTCAAGGGGGTTGGTTGGTGGGCGGGACCAGGCCACACCCTGCCCCAGGGACCCCACTGCTGCCCGCACAGGAGGAGGCACGGGCCATGGCGAGCCCTGCCCTCTGCACCTTACAGCGTGCCCAGGGCCCGCCTCTGCAGCCCCATGTGCTCCCTTCGGTCTACCTCGCCTCCTGCTGGACCGTCGCATCCTCCTCCCTGGTCTCCCAGCTCCCGTCCTGCCCCCAAAGTCTGTGCCCCACGCCTGGCCAGGGGGAGCTGTGAACACCGAGTCAAGCCACGTCCCCACCTGCCGGAACCTCCCCATGGCTCTCTCTCACTCAGGTGGAAGCCAGAGTCCTCCCCATGGCCCATGAGGCCCCACACCGTCGGCCTCCACTCTGCAGTCTGACCACATCCAGCGTGTTCCCGCCTCAGGACATTTGTACTGGCTGTTCCTGCTGCCTGAGTGCTCTTCCTCCAGATGCCCGTGTGGCCCCTGTGCCCTACCCCCTGAGGTCCCTGCTCGAGTGTCCCCCTCTCAATGAGGCCCTCCTTGACCCCTTCATGGGAAATTCCGACTCCCCCTCCACTCTCCTGATCCTGCCATATTTCTCTCCGCAGCCTACCATCTGACTTGCCTTATTTTCAGATATGTGTCATTTACTTCCTGTCCCCTTGCCCCCAGAATGTGAGCTCCGTAGGCAGGGCTGTTGGGGCTCTTCTGGGCCTGGGCCTGGGGGCGATCAGCCCTCAGCGGACGGCCATGACTGGCTGGGTGGCTGGGTGGCTGGGTGTGATGGGTCCTTTGTGGGCAGATAGGGGTTTGCTGGGGCTGGGCTGGGACATGTGTCAGCCCCAGAGCCGGGGGGCTGGGGCCGCATGCCTGCGGCGTCCTTGGAGGAAGGTGGCTCAGGGCGGGAGGCCTGCAGGGAGCCTTGGAGGGGGCGTGGGGGCCGTGCAGTGGGCAGCAAGAACTGGGTGGAGGTGGGGGGTGATGTGGGGCGGCCAGTGGGCCACAAGGAGCCTGCCCTGGGCCGGAAGGCAACCCGGACTCTCCCTCCGTCGGCAGAACACAGCCCAGGGAGGTATGGGGTAAACTGAGGCAGGGACAGGGTTTCCTGGAGCTGGTAGGTAAAGATCCTGGCTGAAGGGTGAGTGGGAGCCAAGTGCGGGCTGGAATGGGAGCACCTCTCAGCCCCTCTCCTGCTTTCTGCTTTCGGGTTTCATTCCGGGGACGGGAAGGGACAGCTGTGCCAGCCACGTCCTCTGCTCCAGCCCGGCCCTGGGTTCTGGCGGAGTCAGTTCCCTCCACTGTCCACCTCGGGGGAGCAGCTCGATGGAGAGCTGGCGAGGGCAGGCGAGGAAGAGTTACGCACACACACATGCACGCGCGTACACACACGCACGGCTTTGTCACACAGGTGGGTCTCGTCATCCCCCTGGGCTGATTTCCTGGGGGGGGGGCGGGGGGGACCATTTTCTTCTCCGGAAAGGTCAGAGGGTGGAGCCGGTCGGGGCAGGGCCTGGAGAATTTGAGGCTTCTGCTGGGGCAGGCGGGAGACTGCCTGTCCCACGTGCCCGATGGTTCAGAGGCTGGCTCTTGAACGGAGGTGGACATTTGAGAGCGGGGCACACAATGTGCCTGCATTTGGGCTCAAACACTGGGCTTCCGAGGCGGCCATGCCCGGGCCGGTGGCTGTGGGCTGCCCTCCTCCGCTCCCTCTCCTGGGGTTGCTGGCTCTCCGCCGCCTCAGGGTTCCAGCTGTTTCTCTGCCAGTTTCACACATCCTGCCCGGGCAGTCTGGGCGTCTGAGCAGGGGTGTAGCGTGGCGGGTACACGTGCATCCGTTCCCTCACCAAATGTTCCTTTGGGGCCTGCTCCAGGCCCGACAGTGTCGTGGGCCCTGGGGGACAGGGGAGCAAGAGGGAGGCCAGGCCCTGCCAGTGGAGCTGACGTTCTCGTGGGAGAGGCGGACAACACACAATGTATGTGGGAAGTGCAGTGAGGGAAAAGAAAGCAAGGAAAGCGGCATCGAGGGTGACAGGGCGGGAGCTGGGACGTTTGAGCACAGACGTGGGTGAGAGAAGGAGGGAGCCACGTGCAGATTAGTGAGAAGAGAGTTCCACCAAGCAGAGCAGGTAGCCGGTGCAGAGGCCCTGAGGTGGGCACGTGCCGAGGGTTTGGAGAACAGCGAGGAGGCCCATGTGACTGGGGCAGAGTGAGTGAGGGGTGTGCCAGAACGGAGGAGGGCAGAGAGGCGGCGGGCAGCCCGGGCGGCCTCTCGGGGCCCCAGGGAAGGAGTCTTGGGCTGGCCTTGGCTTGGTGTGGGGGCCAGCACGGGGCTCCAGGATGTCGACTCTGGAGTGGATCCATCCGTCTTCCAGGCCCAGTGCTGCTTGGTGACCTTGGTGAGAGGTGTCGCCTCTCTGAGCCTCAGTTTCCACATCTGCACAATGGGGATGAGAACAGCGGCTCTGCTGGGGTCACAGGGCTCAGGGAGCCGGGCGTTGGCATCTGTACAGGGTCGCCACTCCCCTTGTGCTGCCTCCTGCTACCCCTCAGGGGCCGGGACAGGTCAGATGGGAGGTTGGCACCCTCACCACCAGGGCGTGGACAGGGGTGGAGAGGGCAGGAGGAAGGGACGAGGCCAGGACCAGCCTTGGAGATGCTGCTGCTGCTGCTGATTCTTAATAATAATGACGAAAACAGTAGCATCGCCGCAGCGCACCAGGGCGGGACAGGCAGGGAAGAGGCTGGACTTTGGTCTCCGCCTGCCCAGGTTCAAATCCTGGGGGCCCTAGACAAGGGGTTCCCCTGTCTGGGCCTCGGTCTCCCCATCTGTGAATTGGGGTGATGAGCGTACTGTCTCCCAGCTTAGTTGTGAGGATGGACTGGGGTTCGACACCGAGGGCCCCGAGCAGGGCCCGCCCACGGGGATCTCTGAGGATGCGGCTGCTGTTGATTCCAAGGGCTGGTCGGCCCGGGCTCTGGGTCAGTCAGGCCTGGGGTCTCGTGTCCACCCTGCTACCACACCTTTGTGACCTGGGCGAGCGGACTGCCCTCTCTGTGCCTCGTTTTCCTTATCTGTAACACGAGCCTCATAACGGCCCTTCCTCCTGGGACAGGTGTGCCGATTAAGCTAGGGGCCCTGCGGGGATGCTTGGATGGGAGGGGCACACAGTAGGTGCTTCATGCGTGTAGGACTTACCGGGCACCTCCTTGCTGCGTGCTGTTACCTCGTGGCCGGGCTGCCAGTACTGTGCTCTCTGTGACTCCTGAGAAGTCTAGGACTCAGGGGCTGTCATCGCCCGCTGAACAGGAGGGAACTGAGGCACAGGGCAGCTAGCTGCTGGTCCCCCGCCACGCAGCAAACTCCTAAGGCGGGCTGGCTCGCTCCACTTCACGGGTGCAGGAAACAAGGTGGCACAGGGCGGCACAGCAGGGCCGGGGTTTGGGGCCCAGGCCCACTGAGTCCTGAGTTGCAGAGCTTGCCTGGGAACCCACCCCCGGCTCTAGGGCAGGCCCCTCCCTTCATGGAGCAGCTCTGTCCCTCCCCTTTTGGGGGTCCCTGGGGTCCGGGCTGGGTGGGAAGGGAAGGCCCGGTGGGGGAGCCGGCAGTGCCGGGAGCTGCCAGGGTGGGGCTCCCGCCTGGTCATTATAAACATGGTCAGTTCCTCTGTTTGTCCTGCCCTCTGTGTGGTGCACCCAGAGGGAAGGGGTGGCCCCAGGCAGATATCCGGAGGTGTGCTCCCCACCCCCTTCCTCTGCAGGGTCCCACGTGCCTGGGCCTGGGGGCTGGCTTCAGGGTGCAGAGGTCCTTGGGGGATTATGGGCTGTCCTATCTTCCAGGCGCCCCTGCCTTCCCCATCTTGATCCTGAGTGCCTCCTCCCTGGGGTCTGCCCCTCCCTCTGCTGGCTTTACAGAAGGGTCACGTGGCTAATCCCAGCCTGCAGAGGCCAGCTGACTCGGTGCCCCCAGGCTGCCGGCTGGGGTGGAGGCTGGGCAGGGCAGAGAGGGAGAGAGGCTGGGCCTGGGGCTGGACGGGGGCACGTCCGGGAGCCAGTGAAGGTGATAGGCCAGGGGTGAAGATCTGGGGTGGGCATCAGGGAAGTGGGGGGAGGGTCGGGGGCAGGGACAAGGCTGGGAGCTGGCACTGGAAAGACAGGGCTGAGGGCAGAGAAGCCTCAAGAGAGAGAACAGGGTAGGTCAGGGCCACGCCGAAGTCTGGGAGGGCGGGATGGACAGTGTTCAGGGGGCTGGGGTAGGGCAGAGACATCGAGGGGGCTCCTGGCTTGGTTGGGGTCAGAGAAGGGGCTGAGGCAGAGGAAAGGGGCCCTGTCCTGGCCAGGCTGTCCCACCCCCCAATCCAGGCAGCAGGGAGCCCGGAGCAAACAGGGAAGCTGGGCCGCTGGAGGAGCCCTGGCCAGACCTGGCTCTGGCCACCTGCTGGCTGGGAGGCCTGGACCAGTTGAAACAGGTTGGCTGCTGGGTCCCCACCCACCTCCCACTGGGTTCCCGCGCCAAACCGGTTCTCCTGGATCACTGCCCATCATGATCCTCCCTCTGGGCGGATGGTCCTCCCTCTGGTCTCCGCTCCCACAGAGAAGGAGCTGGGAGGAGAACCAGGGGCTGGAGAGGCAGGAGGCCATGTTGCGGACATGCCTGTGAGTGTCCTCACGAGGTCACAGACTTAGTGAGCTCGGGCCACCCCTGTGCCGGGTGCTGGGGAGCCAGCCATGAAGCAGACAGAACCCCCACCGGTGCATCTCCCCTGGTCCTTTGGGCCTCAGCTCTCACGGCCGCTCTTCTGGGAAGCCTTGCCTTGTCCCCTCTCTGCCATCCCCCCAGGCTGGGTCTGCCCTCCCTGACCCCAGCCTCGACCACTCTGGGCTGACAGAGGCTGCCTGGGTCACGGCTGTGTCCCCAGCATCAGCTAGCACAGGGCTGGGCACCAAGGGGTGAGTTATTACTGAATCAATGAATGAATGAACGAGCAAACGAACAAATGAATGAACAACTTGGCAAATGACATTTTCTTCCCATTTTGCAGATGAGTAACCCGAAGCCCCAAGAGGAGACGTCACCTGCCCAAGGGCATTTCTAGCACAGCCAGCATCAAATCAGGTGTGTGGGACTCCAGGGCCTGTGTGTGGGACAGGGGACGGGACCTGGGCCCTCCCACTCAGACCCTGCTTGTGGTAATCCCAATTGTCAGAATGGCGAATGGTTGGTCCAAGGCACACAGAGGGTAAGTCACTTCCCCGAAGTCACACGTGATAAGTGGCAGAGAGAGATTTGCGCTCTGGCCCTCTGGCTCCCCTCCCATCCCTACTCTGGGCTCCCTGGGGACACCACCGCCCTCGCGTCCCCCCTCCGGCCCCCTTGGTTTTTGGACCCGGTGTCGTTGAGCACGTGCGCTGTGCCTGGCGCTGTTCGGAGTGCCCAACTGGAGGCTACAGACCCCAGACACCCAGACCGCGGTCTGTGAGGGCCTGTTCTGCAGCGGGTCCTTCCGCCCTGGGGGAGCTTGGTGAGGAACGTCCCGCTCTGGCCTCAGCCTCTGCGTGTAAAGTGGACTGTCGCCGTGAGGCCGCCTGGGCCATGCGTAGGCCAGGGGCTCAGTGACCGTTGGCTGCGCAGGTGGCCGAGCGGATCTGATGCTCCTAGCCCAGTGTCCAGGCTGGGCAGGCAGTGCTGACTGTGGCCCGGCCTTTCGTCCCTGAGCACACACGGGGTGCCAGGCACTGTGCTGGGCAGGCCGTGGGACGGGGGAACTGGGCGGGCACGACCTGCCCCGTGCTCTTTCCAGTGATGGGGGGCAGGTGCTGAGCTAGTGAACACAAGCACGAGCGGCAGAATTTCCAGAAGTGAGCATGCCGTGAAGTGATGTGATGGAAGGACAGTGGGACGTGGGGGCCCTTTTCCGTGGGGTGGTCAGGAAAGGATTAACCACGACTCTGAGACCTACAGGAGGGAAGGAGGGAGCATGTGTGGATACTAGGGAAGTGTTCCTCACAGAGGGAACAGCCAGTGCAAAGACCCTGAGGTTTGAAAGGCAGTGTGAGCGAGGGGAGATGGAGCAGAGAGATGATGGCGGCAGGTCATGTGGGGTGGCACGGGGAAGGCTTGGCTTTTCCCCCAGTGAGATGGAGCCACAGGAGGGCTGTGAGCAGGGGACAGTGTGACCTACTCAGGTGTTCACAGGGTCCCTTGGGCTGCACATGGGGGACAGACTGGAGGGGTGGGGGCAGGGAGAGCGGGGAGGAGAGGAGCTCGGACCCAACCAGGGCAGGGCCAGAGGAGTGGGAGTGATAGGCAGATCGGTGAGCGGCCCCTCCCGCAGGCCTGCTGGAGGAGCCGAGTCTGCGCCCTCGGGTGCCCCGAGCCTCGGAGCCATGTTTGGGAAGAAGAAGAAGCGGGTGGAGATCTCGGCGCCGTCCAACTTCGAGCACCGCGTGCACACGGGCTTCGACCAGCACGAGCAGAAGTTCACGGGGCTGCCCCGCCAGTGGCAGAGCCTCATCGAGGAGTCGGCCCGCCGGCCCAAGCCCCTCGTCGACCCTGGCTGCATCACCTCCATCCAGCCCGGGGCCCCCAAGGTATGGCAGTGCCCACCCCGGCAGGGGCCCCAGCACTTCACTGCACACTTGACCCCGACCTCCAGACAGACACACCCACCCCCACCAGGGGCCCCAGCCCTTCACCCTACACTTGACCCTGACTTCCAGACAGACACGCCCAACCCTGCACCCTAACCCTCGCCCCTGGCACTTGCCTTCCATCCCCCAGCACACGGACCCTCTCCCCTGGCCTCGACGCTGACCCCCGGGCCCGAGGAGCCCACACTTCCCTCGGCCCCTCCCACAGCCCCCACAGCCTCAGAGTTGAGCGCCTCTCCTGTAGCCTCACCCGCTGAGCTCTGTGTTCCTGTCCCCAGTGCCACAGACTTGTCCTCGGGCCTCACAGAGCTCCTGTTGCAGGGAGAGGGGCAGCCCCATTCCTAGGTGGTGACCGCCCCAAGTGGGCAGGCTGGGCCAGGGGAGTCCACAGGGGCGCCTGATCCAGCCTTGGGAGCCACTGAGCCCCGAGGGCCGAGGAGGAGGAGGAGGAGGAGGCAGATGGGGGCAGGCAGGGCTTTTAGTGGAGGAAATAGCCTGTCGAAGCGCTGGGGGTTTTGGGGTTTGGGGTTGTTTTTTCCTGCCATCTTGAGCGAAAGGGCAGAGCTGAGATTTGCCTCGAGGTCTTTTTCCAAGGCCGCTGCTCTCACCCCCTCTCCCAGCCCCGTGGTCCAGGCACCCGGGCCTGCGGGGAGGCTGGCCTGGTGGCAGGGCTGAGGCCACGCCCAGCCTGGGAAGCCAGCCCAGAGCCGGGACTTTATCCCAAGGGCAGCGGGAACCCGGAAGGGCCGTGGGCCAGGGGAGCTGGCCAGGGTTGTTCCGAGGGGTGGGGACAGCTGTGCGGCCGTGGGCTCAGTGCCCGGGGGCAGGCCCACGGCTGACTCATCCTTTCCCAGCCCGGGCCTGGCGGCAGGAGGCCCAGGGTCAGCGAGTGTAGATGCTCTGCCCCCAGGCTCTCAGTCTGGCGGCCGCTGGGGTGCTGCAGTGTCCACGCACCGTGCTTCTGAGTGTTTGAATTCTTTCCCATTCTTTGCCACCACTTAAAAAGCAAGACTTCACATCCAGGTCTTTCTGGCTTCTCCTGACAAATGGGCTGGAGCCGAGTGGCAGCAGCCTTGCCAGCAGGGCCCTGGCTCTCCTGCCCGCAGGCCCCACCCGGCCCACCTCAGCTCCATGCCCTGCCTGGCCCCGTGGCTGCCTTGTGCTGGCTGTGCCCTCACTGGGGCTCCTCTTAAAATCTAGCCCCCACTCGGCCTCGCAGCTGTGAGCCCTCACTGGGGCTGTGTCCACCAGGGGGAGGGGCCACCTTGTCTTTTTTTTTGCTGAGGAAGATTCGCCCTAAGCTAACACCTGTGCCAGTCTCCCTCTATTTTGTACATGACCCGCCACAGCACGGCCACCTACGAGTGGTGTAGGTCCCGGCCCGGGAACTGAACCCAGGCCACCGAAGTGGAGCGTGCTGAACTTAACCACTGGACCACAGGGCTGGCCAGGGCCACCTTGTCTTAATTCACACAAAGGTGCCCCACAGGCTAGCGCTGTCCTGGGGCCCCAGGCTGCCCTTGGCTGGGAATCTGCCCAGTCTTCCCAGGCTGTCCCCCACCCCTTGGGGACTCCTCGACCTCTTCTTCAGCACCAGCGTCGGACCGGGGCCTCCCTTCTTCACTGGGTGTCTGGGCAGGGCCGGGCTCCAGGCTGGCAGCCGAGGCCCCAGAGAGGCAGGGCCAGGGCAGCCCCTGGGCACTGCTGTCTATAGCCGGGTTTTGCAGGATCCAGTTTTCTGCACATTCAAGACAGTTCTGACTTCAGGATGTGCGGCGGCCCGGGCCCCTGCGTGCCTGCGATGGATAGCAGAGGGATGGGGACGGGGTGCCTCCTCGGCTCCTGCAGCCTCTGCCCAGCCCGCCTCACTCGCTCCCTGGTTCAGCGCATGTTTTTATAGAGCCCCTTCTGCGTACCAGACACTGCTCTAGGTGCTGAGATTCTAGCAGAGCAGAAGCGGACAGGGAGAAGGAATGGCTGCCCCCGCGAACATCCACGGGGAGCGGGCGGTGGATGGCTGCACGCAGGCTTTGTGTCAGCCGCTTTTAAGAGCTCTAAGAAAAAGAAAGCAGGGAGAGGGTAGGCATGTCGGGGCGGCATCTTAGACGGCGTTGGTCCGCAGAGGCCTCTTCCGAGAAGCTGTTTCCAGCAAAGACCTGAAGGAGGAAAGGGAGGAGCCGTGGGCACACTTGGGGGGAGGTGTTCCAGGCAGAGCAAACAGCCCGTGCAAAGGCCCTGACGTGAGAGCATGCCTGGTGTTTGAGGAGCAGCGAGGAGGCCTGTGTGCCTGGAGCTGAGTAGGGGACAGGGGGCACCCTGGAGGCTGTGACTACAGTTCTCGAGGGAAGAGATGGCCATGACCTGGGTCAGGGTGGTGGCCATGGTGGATGAGGACTGAGTGGATTTGGGACACTTTATGCGGGCATTTGCATTGGCCGTCCCCGCTCCTGGGCCCTCCTGCCCTCTCCTTTGGGGCCAGTCCTGTCTGACTTTCCCTGGACCCCGCCCTTGGCCTCTGGGGGAACAGAGAGTGGTCTGGGGGTTAACAACCCTGGCAGGCTGCAGAGGGCGTGTGCCAAGCTGTGCCCTGGCCCCAGCATCCTGTAATTTGCGGTTCTCCGGGGCTGATTATGGGGTGGCGTGGCCTCTGCCTTCCTCCCCCTCCACCCCACAGGGCAGGGACCTCCCCCAGCCTGGAGAGCAGGAGAGAGCCAGGGAGGTGCTCCTCAGGGGGGCAACCAGCCCGGGGGGGTGACAGCCTGACT
Source organism: Equus quagga (assembly GCF_021613505.1). Taxonomy (NCBI): domain Eukaryota; kingdom Metazoa; phylum Chordata; class Mammalia; order Perissodactyla; family Equidae; genus Equus; species Equus quagga. Next base: position 98,038,638 of record NC_060279.1, on the reverse strand, counting down.
GACAGGAGGGATCTCCTTCAGCTCCTCTCCTTCGATGGACGTCTGGGTGCTGGGGGAGGGGCTGCAGGGGCCCCCTGGTGCCGCCCCCCGCCCCCATCATCACCCCATGGCATTTCTTCATTCCGTCTCTGTCTTGTCTCTGTGTGTGCTGTGTTGTCCTGTCCTTGTGTGTTGGATCCACGTCCTGTGTCCCCCTCCTTGCCCGGCCCCCGCCCTGCCATTGCCCCGGACCCCAGACCATCGTGCGGGGCAGCAAAGGCGCCAAGGATGGGGCCCTCACCCTGCTGCTTGATGAGTTCGAGAACATGTCGGTGACCCGCTCCAACTCCCTGCGGAGAGACAGCCCGCCGCCGCCCACCCGGGCCCGCCAGCAGAACGGGATGCCCGTGGAGCAGGCCACCACAGCCGGAGGGGGCCCGGAAAAAGTGGGCCACGGCCGGGTGGCTGGGCGCAGCGAGGGGGGTGGCGGCAGTGGCGACAGGCGGCGGGTGGGGCCGGAGAAGAGGCCCAAGTCTTCCAGGGAGGGCTCAGGGGCGCCCCAGGAGTCTTCCCGGGACAAACGCCCCCTCTCCGGGCCCGACGTCAGCGCCCCCCAGCCTGCCGGTCTGGCCAGTGGGGCAAAAGTGGCAGCTGGCCGGCCCTTTAACACGTACCCGAGGGCTGACACGGACCACCCGTCCCGGGGCACCCAGGTAACCCATCCCCCTGCCCCAGGACCCCCCATCGTCCCCGGGCCCAGAGCTTTCCCAGGGTGGCCCACCTTCCAGCTCCAACCCGTGCCCAGCCCACTGTCTGTCTCCATCCTGACTACCATGTGTCTGTTCCTCAGCCGGGGCCCCTGTCTTGCTCTGGGAGCAAAGCTGGCCCCCGGCCCCTCTGCTGACAGCCGCCTCTCTTTTCTGTTTCAGGGGGACCCTCACAACCTGGCCCCCAATGGGCCCTCAGCGGGGAGCCTGGCTGTCCCCCAGTCCTCCTCCCGGCCTCCCGCCCGAGCCCGCGGCCCCCCCAGCCCTGGGGTGCTGGGCCCCCACGCCTCCGAGCCCCAGCTGGCCCCCGCGGCCCGCACCCTCGCGGCCCCTGCCGCCGCCCCCGGCCCCCCCGGCCCCCGCTCGCCTCAGCGGGAACCCCAGCGAGTATCCCACGAGCAGTTCCGGGCTGCCCTGCAGCTGGTGGTAGACCCTGGGGACCCTCGCTCCTACCTGGACAACTTCATCAAGATCGGCGAGGGCTCCACGGGCATCGTGTGCATCGCTACCGTGCGCAGCTCGGGCCGGCTGGTGGCCGTCAAGAAGATGGACCTGCGCAAGCAGCAGAGGCGCGAGCTGCTCTTCAATGAGGTGGGCCTCGAGCCCCCATCTCCACCTCACCCTCCTCCCCGAATTCCCGCCAGGGCGCCTGGTGGGGTGAGGCTGGGTGCCGGCCCATCCTTTCTCTCGCTCCTCGCCCTCCCCGGGCTGTCACGACATCTCCCACGGTCTCTGTCCGGCCCGGGCCCCTCACACAGCCATCAAGTCCCGAACTGTCGCCCTAAACCTGCTCCGTCTGGTCCCTTCTCAGAGAGGCCCCAGCCTGCCAGCCCCGAGCAGCCCCACCCTCGCCTCCCCTCCTGGGCACCCCCCATTCCCCACACGCAGGCCTGCCCTGCCCCCTCATTGACCCTGGGGCGCCCCCTGGTGCCCTCAGGATAAAGGCCTGGGCCCTGTGCCGGGCAGTGGAGATAGAGCCCCATCCAGGCCCCTCGTCCTGTCCTGCCTCCGGCTTGGCGCTTGGTGGCCTCTCTGGGGGGCCCTGGTACAGAGGCAGCCTCTGGCTCTTCCCCAGAGCGCCTGGTGTCAGGAGCAGCCCCAGACTCTGATGCTGGAGTCCCAGAGGACCCAGCCTGGACTTGTCTGAGCTCCCCATCTCTTGGCACTCCTCGGCTGTGCCCCATAAGCTGTCCCCGTCCCCAGATGACAATGCTCCAGTGGTGCCATGAGCTTCTGGTTAACGTGGCCCCAGGTGTCAGAGCCTCGTGGTCCCCACCTCCTCCGGGCTGGGCCTTGCTGGGCCCCCTGGGTTCTAACCCCGGCTGATGCCTGCTTGTCCTTCTGCTCCTGGCCTTGTGCTTACACGCCCTCCTCCTACCCCGTCCCAGCACCAGCCTGGCCGTCAGGGCTGCACACTCAGCTCAGGACTGGTCAGAAGTCATGATGAGAGATGTGTGCACAGGGGTGGGGGCACCCAGCATGCCGGCCTCAGGCCCCAGGCTGCCTCTGAGGTCTGTGGGCTTTGGCAATGGGGAGGGCAGTCCAGGGTGACCCCGAGGGTGCCAGGGGGAACCGGGCCTGCAGTGTGGTGGGGCCTGAGCCCGGGCCCGAGAGGGTGGCAGGGTGCGGCTGGCGGGCCCGCTCCAGCGCGTTGACTTGGCCCCCGCGCGCAGGTGGTGATCATGCGGGACTACCAGCACGAGAACGTGGTGGAGATGTACAACAGCTACCTGGTGGGCGACGAGCTCTGGGTGGTGATGGAGTTCCTGGAGGGAGGCGCCCTCACCGACATCGTCACCCACACCAGGTACTACCGGGCAGCGGGACTGCGGCAGGCACCCGGCCTGCTGTCTCCCCAGGGGGTACCTGGTCCGCTCTCCCATGACAAGGCTCATCCCCTCCAGGCCCCTTGGGGTGGGGCCATGTCTCAGAGCCAGCAGGGCCTTGTCGTCTCGGGTCTCCAGGGCAGGGCCTTGTCCCCCTCAGGGTCCTTGGGGCAGGGCCTTGTCCCCTCACGTCACCGCGGCAGTGTTGTGCTTCCCTCAGACCCCGGGGCGGGGCCCTGACTGCCCCAGTTCCTCACCCCCACCCCTGCAGGATGAACGAGGAGCAGATCGCTGCCGTGTGCCTGGCTGTGCTGCAGGCCTTGTCTGTGCTCCACGCCCAGGGCGTCATCCACCGGGACATCAAGAGCGACTCCATTCTGCTGACCCACGACGGCCGGGTGAGGAGCGGGCTGGTTCGGGCTCCCCTCCGCTGTCAGGTGGGCCGTAACCACAGTCCAGCACCTTGAGGAGCAGTGAGGTTACCGCCCTCAGGCAGCAGCCCCGGGCCAGGGGCCAGGTCGGCGGGGTCTCTGTCCTGTGATCATTAGGGCTCGGGCTGGCCGGGGCTCTGCCCTCAGCACCACACGCTGGGAGCTGGAGTCTAGCCCTGGGCCCAGAGGGGGCGGCCAGCCACAGCTCTGGGCCACATGCGTCTCCCTCCACTGAGAACCTGTTCTAGCCGAGCACCCAGGGTGGGCTGTCGACCCCAGTCCTGTCTCCCGTCTTCTGGACTGAAGTTCTGAATCTGAGGTCCGTGGATGGGGCTCCCCGTGCCCGGAACCTGCATTTATGTTCCAAGAGTGGCCCTGATTTTCAGTGGGGGGAGCCGTGCCTTTCACTAATTCTTGGTGGTGGTTTGCTTGCCATGCCCCAGGCCGGCTAAGCCAGTCAGCAGGGTGGGGCTCTGTCACATTGGGAATCTCAGCCGGGGTCCCTGAGCACCTGGAGATGTCCTCAGATGTGTTTGGGGGCCATCTGTGAGCCTTGTCTGCACACCATGTGGGATGCTTCCTGGGGGCAGGAAGATCCATAGATACCTCAAGAGTCTGAAAAGGGCCCACGGTTCCAGAAACTCTGGAAACCCTTGGTTCTGTGGACATGGCTGTTGCAGAGGCAGGCTGCGTCCCCTCCACCCCTCAGGCAGGCTGTGTCCCCTCCACGCCTCTGCCAGGCTGCGTCCCATCCACCCCTCGGGCCGGGCCACGTCCCTCTCATTCGTGTCAACTGTGGATGTGGACTTTGGGAGCCCGCCTGGTCTCAGCCCCTGCCCAGCCTTTGGGACCTGTGGGACGCAGGCCACTGCCCCTGAGCCCAGTGCGGAGGAAGGCAGCTGGAGTGATTGAGGAGGTGACACACTCGAGGGTCCCCTGCCGGGAGACGGCGGAGCTGCCCAGGGGTCTGGCTCTGACCTCTGGGCTGCATGGTGGAGACGCAGCGGTCCGCGGCCAGGGGCTTGCATGAGTGGCCACCTCTGCTCACCTTCCCCGCCAGCACCTCTGACCCCACGGCCTGCCCTGCTCCAGGTGAAGCTGTCAGACTTCGGGTTCTGTGCCCAGGTGAGCAAGGAGGTGCCACGGAGAAAGTCACTGGTCGGCACGCCCTACTGGATGGCCCCGGAGCTCATCTCCCGCCTTCCCTACGGGCCAGAGGTGAGCCAACGGCAGCCCAGTTGCCACGCTGTCAGCACCGGTTTACACGGCGACAGTCCAGAACAGCTGAGTGCTGGGGACGAGGCGGGCGCAGTCTAGGAATGGGTCGCTGGGGACGGTTTTGTGGGAGAGGCAGGCATGCGTGCACGCGTGCATTCCTGATGGGGGACTAGTTCAGAGCCAGGCCCAGTGCTTGGCCACGGGAACCGAATGCTGAACAGCGGTGGCCACGGCCCTGCCTGACAGCCTGGTACGGGGGCCACAGGCTGGCAGGCTCCTGGCTGGTGTGGTCTGAAGATGCTCTTGGAAGCATTCCCAAAAGAGAGCCCTCACATAAAAGTCTGAATTTCCATTTTCTGTCGGGAAACCAAGAGATCCGGCCCCGTGGAGGCCAGATTCCCACACGTGAGCAACCAACAAGCACCGAGGGGCCACCCTGCTTTAGAAAGGGCAGGGGCACCTTCGTCTTGGCCACACTCCTCACTCCTCCCTATTACCTGCACCAACCTGCTTCAGTCACTGCCATGACCTGCCTGGCCCTGAGGCCTCTGAGCTGTGGCCTGTGGCCCCAAGGATTTCTCCACAGTCACTCAACAAGACTTGACCCAATGACTGGCCATGAGAAAGGCACCCTGGGAACCGTATTGTGGGACCTCAGGCTGGAGTGGGTCACTCTGGGAGAGGAGGCTGGTGTGATTCTGGGGGGATGTCTCCATCAGGAGGCCTGTAAGCGACAAAACCAGCTTAAACAAACTTCTCAAAATGTGAAAGCTCTGGGTCCCTAGAACCATGACGTTTGGGGGTGACAGGCTTCAGGCTGGCTAGCTGGCTGTGCACTCTGTCCCTCCAAGCTCTGGTTTTCTCAGCAATCTTCGCTCAGCCAGGCCCACCCCTCATGGGAGCAGAGATGGCCCGGCCACTCGGGGACACGTCTCCCTGTCCTTGAGTGCCACCGTTTTCCTAGATATTTTGGTTAAGGTCCCAGGGTCGACTGATTGGCTTTGCTTGGGTCATGTGGCTGCTCCTGAGCCAATGACTGCATCCTGACTCTGCTGATGGGGACCTGGTCACGGACCCAGCAGATGCACCGTGGACAGACAGTGAGGGAGGGGGTCCCTCAGGGGAAGCCGGGGGTGGTTCGCAGAAGGTGCTGGAAGCTGGGTGGGCAGGCCCTTCCGCAGGCTCCCTGGGCGAGGAGGGCTTGGGGCTAATGGGCTGGCATCCGAGAGAGCGTTCTTGCCCCAGGAACTCCGGGAGCTAGGAGGCGAAGGCCAAACTGGAGGCTGTCCCTCTGTGGGCTCCCCCATCACTGGCCTGCCCCTGTCCCCACTGCAGGTGGACATCTGGTCTCTGGGGGTGATGGTGATTGAGATGGTGGACGGGGAGCCCCCCTACTTCAACGAGCCACCCCTCAAAGCCATGAAGATGATTCGGGACAACCTGCCGCCCCGACTGAAGAACCTGCACAAGGTGGGCCCCTCGGGCAGGTGTGAGGGGGACAGCGCACCAGCAGGCGGGGGCTGGGCACCGGGCGGCCTCCCACCTGGCAGAGTAGCTGGGCTGCTGGTGGCCCTGGGCTGGCGCTTCCTGTGCACTGGGTCCGTGTGTGTATGTCATCCCCCCTCTCCCCCACCCCCGGCCTCAAGTGTCTGTGCAAGCGCAGACCCGCTGTGTGCTCATCATCCTGCGGAGCTTTGCTTGGGCTGGCCTGCTGGGTGCACGGCCAGGGCCCGGGGACAGCCTTCCTGGGGCGGAATCACCGGGTGAGAAGGGGGTGCCTCTAGGCCCAGCTGCCGCCGGCTTCTTGCCAGACCTGGAAACTGGGGTGGCACTGAGCCCTTGGGCCCAAGCTTTAGCCGCCTGGGACCTCTTTGCTCGTCCCTGGGCCTTCGGTGACGTCAGCCTGTTTGACAGAGGAAGAAAGGGGGCCCACGGCGAGTGAGCAGAGGAGCTGGCACTCAGGCCAGAGCCGGGACCTCTCCTCTGACCCTGTCCCCGCCACCTCCACAGGTGTCGCCGTCTCTGAAGGGCTTCCTGGACCGCCTGCTGGTGCGCGACCCCGCGCAGCGGGCCACGGCAGCCGAGCTGCTGAAGCACCCGTTCCTGGCCAAAGCGGGCCCGCCCGCCAGCATCGTGCCACTCATGCGCCAGAACCGCACCAGATGAGGCCGGCGCCCCGGCCTGAACCAAAGAGCCCCTGCGGGCCCCTGCCCCGCCGGAGGCCAGTGGGGGCACCGTCCTCCAGCCTGGGAGACACTCCGTGCGCCGCCCTCCTGCCAGGGGGATGTGCCAGACCCTACTACTGAACTCCAGTTTGGATTTTGTGACCTTTCAAAAAACACAGGGACTCGTGGGAGCAGTGAGGCTCCCAGGACCCCCCATCCTGGGGACAGGCCCTCCCTGTTTCCTGTCCCCAGGAAGGCTGGGCGGCCCTCCCATCACTGGAAGTCTGCAGTGGGAGCCGCTGGGGGTGCAGAGAACACTATGAAAGAGGTGTGTGTGCCTGCACGCTGTGTGTGTGTGTGTGTGTGTGTGTGTGTGTGTGTGTGTGTGTGCGTGCGCGCGTGCCCACGTGCGGAAGGCCCAGCTCCTCTGTCCTGCGGCCTGCGTGGGCCTCTCTGAGACCTTGCCTGACATACAGCCCCTCCCCCTGAGCCGGTGCAGGGGTCGATCATGAATGTCTGAAGTGTGGCCTTCTCCCCCCTGCACCCCGCCCTGCGGCTGGCTGGGGAGGCAGGAGTTGGGGCTTCCCGCCCACCCCAGCCTCCGCGGAAAACGACTACTGCACCTGGACAGCCTCTTTTCTAGAAGTCTATTTATATTGTCATTTTATAACACTAGCCCCCGCCCCCACCTGGGGACAGATGGTCCCTGTCCTGTGGGGTGGCACCGGGACCAAACCACTGCTCGAAGAATCAGGTTCCTGCACCCCCACCCCCCACCCCCGGTGCAGCCCCGCCTCCCCGCCCTCAAGTTAGTTTTACAATTAAAACATTTTCTTGTTTCGTGTGGTGTGTGTGGAGGCCCTCCGTGTCCAGGCCGTCTCGGGGTGAGGCTCGGGGAAGGGGTCTGGGGTGGGGGAGCCTGGCCCCCCAGGATCCCAGCCCAGCTTCCGGCAAGGGCCGCGTCTGTGGGCGATGGGGAGCTCCAGGTGAAAGCAGGCGAGGATGCTCCCCGCCCCATCCGGACACAACTGACGCACCCCAAGGCCAGGATGGGGCCGGTGCACCAGAGTCCGTGTGCCGTGGGGACCAGTTTGCCAAATCTGCAGTTTGCTAGAAACACACTTTAAAGGATATTTGTCTTGAGCATTTTCAGTGGGTAGGAACTGACCATTGGTGAGATGATGTTAGTAAACTGGCCATTCGGCAAACTGGTCAGCGGGCAGGTGGGCTTTCAGGGGGCTGGCTGAGGCCGATGGACCTGGAGCTGCCATTGGCCGAGTCCTTCTCTCCAGGCCAAGGCCTGGGGGGCTGAGCCTGGCCCTCCACGAGGAATCTGGTGGACATCGGGGTGATAGCACTGCTTCTGCCTTCTCGGCCCTGACCGCCCAGGCCAGTGTGGCGCGTCTTCCCCAGCGCCTGAAAGGGGTCGGGGGCCACAGCAGCCTCGGGGGCAGGTGGGAGGGCAAGGAGTGCAGCCCCCCTTGAGCCCTCCGAGTGTCACTGGCACCAGGGGCCTCCGCCTGCTCCGTGGGCGGGAAGCGTGTGTTGCAGGCGGGGCGTCTGCCTTAGCCCACGTCCCCCGCTCTGCACGTCACCCCCACACTGTCCCGCCCGACAGCACCCCTCTCCACGGGCCCTGAGCTCCCCCAAGAACTGGGCTTGTGCTTCTGGGGCCAAGAAGATGTGGGATCTGGAGAGAATCACAGAGATGCGGACGTAACAGCGCCGCCTACTGCTGCTGTGCGTCGCACCGCTTAACGACGGGCATGCGTGCTGAGAACCGTGTCACTAGGTGGTTTCGTCGTTGCGCGAACGCCAGGGCGCATGCTCGCACAAACCTACGCGGCACGGCCAACCTCACACCTGGCTCTGCGGGACCACCGTCGTAGACCGGAATGTCGTGCAGTGCACGTGACTGCATATGAATGTTTGAGGCCTGGGTGAAGCGGGTATATCTCTGGGGAAAAATATGCCAAAATTGGAATAAGGAGAAATAGAAAATAAGAAAAGACCAAAATAACAGCTCCCCACACACGTGTATAAAAGAGGGGAAAAAAGCCTCAAGCTTGACTGCTAACGAATGAGTTCTAGACTGAAGCCTCAGGTAATTCCTACCTTGTACAGCTTGTTCCAGAAAACAGAACAAGAGGGCGGCTGCCCGGCTCTGGGGAGGCTGGTGCGCCCGCGCTTCCAGAACCGATGTGGGAGGCGAGAACAGAGCTATGGAGTCCCCGGCGGGCCCTTGCGGTGCGGAGCCAGGGTCTTGGGGCAGCTCCAGGAGGCGCCACCCTCCAGGGGAAGAAGCCGCTCGAACACAGCACGACGCTTGCCCGGTCACATGATGTCACACTGTCGGGCAGGTGGCTCTGTCTGTCTCCGCGGCGGCGCTGCTGTTAATGTTGCCTTCACTCACCATCACTGCATTGAAATGGTTGTGGTTGGCTTGGGGGGAGTTCCTGGAGACCCCTACTTCCCTCCCGCTGGCACCCTTGCAGAAGGGACTCCCACAGCGCCTGTCAAACCCTCTGAGTGTTACAAACGGGGCGCGTGATCTGGGATGGGGGTACACAGGCGCTGGGAAGGCTGGAGGAGCCAGAGGGAGGGACCAGCCAGTAGTCAGTAGAGGCAGGAAGCCGCCACCCACGGGGCTGGAGGGGGCAGGGCCGGGGCACCCAGAGGCCAGGAGGGAGGCCTCAGGCTGTAGGTCAGAGGCGTGTTTACAGACACCCAACAGGAGCGACTGAAACAAGTCAGACCAGTGGTTCTTCAAGCACGGTGCCCGAGCACTGGCTGGAAATGCAGATTCCCAGGCACCACCCCAGGCTGAATCAGAGGCTCTGGGTGAAGCCCGGCGATCTGTATTGCAGCACGCCCTCCCAGGGATTCTGATGCTGCTTGAGTTTGGGAACCATGAGATCTACGGTCGCTCTCTCGTGTGAAAGGCCCAGAAGCGTGGGCCTCAGCCCCGTGCAGTCCGCGGCGTCCCGGCCTCCTTCCATCTTGCAGCTCCTCCACTCTGGGACCAGTGCCTCCCTCAGGGGGTTCAAGGGAGGACGGGACGTCCCTTTAAGGACGCGACCAGAGGTTGCACCACTGCCTCACTGGCCGGAGCTTAGTCACGCGGCTGCACCCGGCGCAGGGGAGGCTGGAAATGCGGTCTTCGTTCCGGGCGGCTGTGTGTCCACTAGAAATTCTTTGAGCATCGAATCACGAGTGGCGCTCCCCTCCTGCTGTTCATGAGATCCTCCGGGCTTCTCCCCACGGACCCAAGTGTATGCAGGAGCTTAATGTTTGATAAGGGTGGCCCCACACATCAGTGGGGGAAAACAGGGTGTTTAATGACAGTGTTGGAGAAATGGGTTCGTTTTGTGGAGAAAGAGAAAACTCAATCCCTACCAAATAGCACAAGAAAAGGCAACCCTAGACCTCGGCTACCTTGGGCAGTAGCCACTAGCCACATGTGGCTGCTTGATTTTAAATGAAAAGGAAATAAAATTAAGCGTTCAGTCCCTCGGTTGCACGGGCCACGTTTCACATACTCAGCTGTCACTTTTGGCCAGCGGCTACTGATTAAGTATGAAACCTTCCATTTTCTTCGTTCTGTTGGACACTGTTTCTCTAGACGGAATAAACCTCACTGTGACAGATAAACCGTGAACCTGATAGAGGAAAATACTGGATGACCCAGGGGCAGAGAAGGGCTTTTTGTTTTTTAAGTTTGACGTGGGTTTCTATAAATCTAAACTGACAGGTTATCAGTGCGAGAGAAGGACTTTTTAAAACTCCAAAGGAACAAATTATAAAGGAAAAAATAAATTTGATTCTATCACAATTAAAAATTTTTGTTCGAGGAATGACATCATGGGCAAATGGCATGGCCATGTTTCAGCATGGGAGGAAATATTTGCAGAGTCTAACACTGATGGGATGCTTTTCAACGGGAAAAAGAGCAGCCCTTACAGAGAAATGGGTGAAGGACGTGAACAGGCAACTTACAGAAGAAAAGAATCCAAAAGGCGGAGGAGAGTGTGCACAGGCTCACAGTTATAAGAGAAAGGCAAATTCCGGCAGTGAGCTGTCATTTTGACACCAGGACTCTGGTAAAAACATATCGAGTCTGGCTTAGTCGAATGAAGTACTGTACACAATAATTCTGCTGCTGGGTGACTTCCCAAAGAAATTCTCATCCAGGGCCATGAGGGAGCGTACAGCCGGATGTCCGCTCTCGGGGGGGCTGGAGGTGGCCTGGGGGGTCCACCCCAGGGGGAGCGAGTGGAAAACAGAGGGGAGACCAGTGATCCATGGAAAAGGAAAATGAACATCGATAATACCAGCCCAGGGGTGTAAATGACAAATGATGGATGTAAAATGGTCCTCATTGTGCAAGACCAAAAAGAGAGACCACTTCTGTATCAGAATGGCACCCAGCGGGGAGGGCGGGGGGAGGGAAAGAAGAATGAAGGAGAGAGGGGTCTTGGGAGGAATACAGGCCTTGAAGGCCATGACGACGGTCTGCTCTAGAAGCAAAGGGTGACCCCCTTCAGTGTGGCTTGGGGCTTGGTCACAGGTATTTACAAGGACAATTATCCAGGTGATCCTAATGTGCAGCCTGGCTTGAGGACGGGAGGACAGCAGTGTGTCTGCCACAGGAAGTCACTGTCGGCCTCAGACCTCACGCCAACGCCCCACAGGGAGAAGGGTCCAGGGAATGACGTCACGCCTTCCTCCGTCCCACAGATGCCGAGCCTGAGGTCCAGGGATGGGAAGGGCCCTGCCCAGGATCACACAGCCTCGGAGGGCCAGGCCTGCAGTCTTGGGTCCCTCACTGGCTTTCTGTGTCCGGCCTCGGCTGCAACAGCGACCGGGACAGACATGCTCCAGGAGGCTGGAACTCTGCGGCCCCGGTGCCAGACAGATGACATCGGGGAGCGGAGAAGTGGCCACGCACACGCCCCTTTGAAGAACAGCAGCTTCTCAGGCCAGTGTGGCCTTGCAAGCATTCAGCCCCCCTGATGCCAAATGTTCTGATTTGTCTAAAGAAATCCCCATTTTCATGTGAATCTTGAATCTTAAGGGTAGGCGACTAATTCAAAACATTGAACCATATCCTGTGGTCCAAGCAAAATCAAGGTGACGGTGACAATTCCTCAAGAACCACTGGGTCCGGGGTTTCACCGAGCTCCTGGTTTAACCTCGTTGAACCCTGCAGGCGGGGGAAGGGTGCCCCCTCCCCCAAACAGATATGTCGGCGTGGAACATGAGAATGTCGCCTTATTTGGAAAAAGGGTCTTTGCAAATGTGAGGGAGTTAAGGATCTTGAGATGAGGTCATCCTGGCTTATCTGGGTGGGCCCGAGGCCCAGGGGCCCATGGCCTTGTAGGAGAAAGACACCCCGAGGAGACGCCGCATGAAGACGAGGCAACAGCGGCGGCCCCCAGAAGCTGGGAGATGCGAGAAGGACCCCCAAAGTCTTCAGAGGGAGCGGGGCGCTGGGACACCTTGGTTTCAGGCTTCAGCTTCCGGAACTGTGAGAGAACACGTTTCTGCTGTTTCAAGCCTCCGAGTTTGTGGCAATCCATCTGGCAGCTCTGGGAAACGGATGCAACCTCCCAGCCCTCTGAGGAAGCCCCTTCCTTGTCCCCTTTTACCGCCGGCAGACTGAGGAACAGCGACATGAGGTCACAGCCCGAGGTCCCGCAGCCGGAGAGCGGCGGAGGTGGGTGTGAGCCCAGGCGCCTGGCCTGGGAGCCTCTGCACTCGACCACCACCCCACGGGCTCCTGAAGAACCAGGCAGGCCCCTCCCTCACCCTAAGGACCACAGGCCGGAGCAGAGAAGCATCGACCTCCGTCTGCTGGGCTGCCAGCCAAGGCCACGAGGGCCAGGCGCCAGAGGGGACCCAGGAAGAGAGGCGGTTGCTCCGGGAGAAGACTTGGGGCTGAGGGGTGTTGGGATGGAGGACGAGACGGGGCAGCAGATAGGGGCCCACCCTGTGGTTTGGGGAGGTGGGGACAGCTCAGAGCCTTTCCTGGAAGACCAAAGGCATCTACGGAAGCTTGGGGCCCGCTGGGTAAACCGTCAACCTCTCTCCCTTTCTGCCCCCCTCCTTCTCTTCCCTGTATGCTATCTCTTTCTCCTTTCTCCATCTCTCTCTCTCGGTCTATTGTTTAATCTCTTTTTTTTTTTTCTGAAGAAGATTGGCCCTGAGCTAACATCTGCCACCAATCCTTCTCTTTTTGCTGAAGAAGACTGGCCCTGAGCTAACATCTGTGCCCATCTTCCTCTATTTCGTATGTGGGACACCGCCACAGCATGGCTTGATGAGCAATGTGTAGGTCCACACCCAGGATCCAAACCCACAAACCCTGGGCTGCTGAAGCAAAGCACGTGGACTTAGCCACTGTGCCACTGGGCCAGCCCCTACTGTTTGATCTTATTTAGTATTTGAACAGGTAACCGAAGCCCATGGTACAAAATGTAAAAGATTCCAAAGACAGTAAATTGCAAAGTCAACATCCCACCCTCCATTCCAAGCCTCTCAGGCCCCCTCCCCAGAGGGCAGCCACTGGTATAAGTTCTTGTATCTCCTTCCAGAAACGTATGCACATGCCAGGAAATACCTACACGCATACGCAGATCTCCGTCCTACTTTGCACAGATTTTACCATCACATGCGCGTCCTTCTCCGCCTTGCTTTTTTCTCCCTGATGCTGGATCTTGGTGGTTGTTCCTGGTCGGTACATCGACAGCAGCCTCGCTTCTGTTCCTGGCTGTGTAGTATTCCACGGAGCACAGGAACCGTGAGTTACTGACACAGCCGCTGTCGACAGCGTTCGGGAAGCTCACGGTTGTTTGCTGTCGGAAGCGACGCCACAGGAGAGATGTCACACACAGCTGATATTTGGCACCTGGGTATGCCTTCGCCTCCCTCCTCCCCCACCTGCCACTGGACTCCCACCTGCCCTCAGCCCAGGCAACGCCTTCTGGGTCTCTGGGACCCTCTGGATCCTTGCCCGGCACTGGTCAACCCTGGCCCGGGTTCTGTAAGTGTCCCTCTCTGCGTCTACGCTCAGGCTCTCTAGATCTCTCTACCGCTTGCTCTCTGGCTCTGTCTGTCTGTCTGTCTGTCTGTCTCCATGTTTTTGTCTCCCTCCTACCACCCTTCCTCCTCCTTCTCTCATTTCCCACCTTCCCCAACTCATCGCTGCCTCTCTGTCGCCCCCTCCAGGGGGCAGCTGGCTCACTGCACCCCCACCTCCCCTCCCCCGGGGTTTATACTGGGGGAGGCTGCCCCCTCCCCACCCCACCTTCCTCCCACCCCCAGCCCCCTCCTGACCCGGCTGGGCTCTCCCACCCCCACAGTCCTGGCGGAGAACCCACGAGCTGCTTCTTCAGGTGCCCGGCCTCCGGGACCCCCGCCCCTCTCTCTCCCAGCGGGACGGGCCTAGGAGGCGCTGACACTCCTGGGGGTCCTGGTTTTGCAGTGGGAGCCGTGGGAGCTGGACTTGGTGGGCCGGCCGTGGTTCCTTGGCGGGACAGAGCCTCGTCCTCCCGCCCGGCCTGGCCTTCTTGCCCTCCCTGCTCGGCAAACTCAGCCACCAGTCCGTGTCAGCACTGAGCCGGGAACAAACCAACGACCCACCCAGGGCCCTGCCCGGTGAGGCTGACATTCTCAAGGGGTGACACGGTTCATGACTGAGTGAACATACCCACACGGACGCAGGTATTTACAAATCACACCAAGTTCAGGAAGGAAAGAGCGGGGTGTGGTGATGGAGAATAGCAGGGGGTAGGACACAGACCTGGGCTGGGGAGGGCCCAGGTGGCTTCACAGGGACCAGTGGGGAACAGCCACCAAGATACACTGTCAGGCAGAATAGAGCAAGAGGGCGTGTGTGTTACAAAGAGGGGACATTCAAATGGAGAGGAAGACAGCCACGGAAACATAGAGTGGAAGGCCTTGTAGGCAGAAGGGGCAGCATGTGCAAAGGCCCTTGGGTGGGAAGGAAGTTGGAGGACCAAGGACCAGAAAAATATGGGACACCATGAGTGATGGAGAGACTGTGGGGCACCTCGGGCAGCCCAGTGGGGAAGAGATAGCCCTGTCTTAGAGATGGGAAACTAAGGCTTGGAGAAAGACAGTCCTTTGCCCAAGGCCACACAGGGTAAGGGTGGGGTCTGTTGAGCTCAGGCAACCATATGCTTTTTACCACTAGGATAGTGGTTCCTAATGTGGGAGCCCAGACCAGCAGCGTCAGCATCACCTCCACGTGGCCCCGCCCCAGAACTACGGAATCAGGAACGAAAATGGTGGGGGTAGGCAGCAGTGTGCATTTAGCAAACCTTCCAGAGGATTCCGACACGCAGCCAAATCCAAGAACCTCTGAGCCCGGCTCTCCCGCCTCCCCAAGCTTTGCTCCCGTCCGCTGAGGGATCCCCGTTGGTTACGGGTTGAATGGCGGTCCCCAAAAAGATATGGTCCCGCCCTGGTCCTGTCCACCCTCAGCTCCCTCCTCGCTGCTTCCCTGCCCCTCCCCACCCTCAGCTGGAGATCAGTTACATCTCGTCACTTCCCAGCTGAAACCTTTCCCACAGTTCCTCTCCGAATTTATGACTCAGATAAGCCCTACAGAGCCGCCCCAGTCCTTCTGACCTCGTCTCCCTTCAATCCCTCCCCTCCAGCCCCCTGCTGTTCTCTGAACACACCAAGCTTGGTCCCACCTCAGTGCCTTTGCACTTGCTGTTCCCTCTGCCTGCACGTGCTCCTCCCCCAGCCCTTTGCACAGCCCGCTCCTTCTCCTTCTTCAGATTTCTGTTTCTCCAGCAAGAAGCCCTCCCTGACCCCCAGTTAAAACAGGCCTCCACTTGCTCCTCGTCTCTGTCATCACAGCCTCTTCGTCACCTTCAAAGCACTTAGTGCTATTTGTCAATTAACTAGTTGCTCGTCAATTAATTAGTGGCTCGACTTGTTGAAGCCAGAAGCCCACGGGGACAGGAATCTGTCTGTCGTTTCGCCATCATATTCTCAGTGCAAGGGGCTCGGCTGCTGTGGTTACTTACTAAGGATTTGTTGAAAGAATGAGATGTAGAAGGGGCCATGGGTAGCTCTGGATCCCTGTTTCCTTTATAAAAATTACTATATATTTTTAGAGAGATATTACACAGAAGTGGTACAAAATCCAAAAGGGACCAAGGGCATAGAGGGAAAGAGTCATTTCCCCCTTGTCTGTCCCGGTCACCACCTGACCACTGCCCTGAGGCCTCCCTGCTTTCTTGGGCTCCTTCCAGGGCAGTCTGACATACTCATTGTATATTTTCTTTCTTTCTTTTTTTCTTCTTTTTTTTTTTTTTGGTGAGGAAGATTGGCTCTGAGCTAACATCTGTGCCAATCTTCCTCTATTTTACGTGGGACACTGCCACAGCATTGCTGATGAGTGGAGTAGGTCCGTGCCTGGAATCCAAACTTGTGACCCCCCGGCCACCAAAGCAGAGTGTGCAAACTTAACCACTCAGCCCCCAGGCCAGCCCCCGTGTATTTTATTTCTTTGTACACATGGTCGCATACAAGGCCCACCGTTCTACATCTTGCTTTTTTCACTTCCTAGGCTTGTAGATATTCCCTTGTGAGTATGCAGAGAGAGGTGCTGGATTCTTTTTATTTCTCATCGAGGTATAATTGACACACATCAAGTACACGCCTCTTAAATATCCAGTTTGAGATCTCTGACAAATGTCTACACCCGTGTGACGACCACCACAACGAAGCCAGGACTTTTGCATCACCCCCGGGACGTCTGCTCGGGGCCTCTCTGCAATTGCTCCCTAGCCCGGCCGCCACCCACCGCTCTCTCCGGTTCTAGCTCACGGGGCCTTTTCCAGAATTTTGTATAAATGGAATCACACCGTCTGTGCCCCTCTTGCCCGGCTTTTGTCACCCTGCATGGCGATTTTTGGTTTCATCCATGCGGCTGCGTGGTTCGACAGTTCCTCCCTTTTTCTTACCGAGAGTGGTCCACAGCGGCTGCGTCAGCCGCTCACCTGTCGATGGCTGAGTCCCGGGCGGACCTTGGGGACCGCTGGGCGGTGGCTCAGGGCGTATTTGGCTTTACGAGAGGTTGCCTGTTTGCCAAAGTCATCCCACCATCGCTCACGCTGTTGGACGTTTCAGGACACACGAGAGGTGGCTTTTGGGGGTGGGTGCCATGTTGGTCACCCAGGCCTCGGCCTGTCTGGGAAACAGCCTCTTGGAGGTTGAGGCCCCACCCTGGGCACTTTACCAGTGGGGACATGGAGAGAGGGGACGTTTGAGACCTAATGGCTTCGCAGGGCCTCTGTCGTGTCCCTGGATCCCTCGGCTTTAGGGAAAAAGGTTGCTCGTGGTATGGAAAGCGGGGATGAGGTGCCTCTTAAATTTTAGATTCCAGGCCCAGAGGGACCAAATCAGACTCCTGGGAGCAGGGCTAGAAAATACACACTTTTGGGGCCGGCCTGGCGGTGCAGCGGTTAAATTCCCGTGTTCCGTTTATCGGCGGCCTGGGGTTTGCCAGTTCGGATCCCAGGTGTGGACATGGCACCGCTTGGCAAAAGCCATGCCGTGGTATGCGTCCCACATATAAAAAATATAGAGGAAGATGGGCACGGATGTTAGCTCAGGGCCAGTCTTCCTCAGCAAAAAGAGGAGGATTGGCAGCAGATGTTAGCTCAGGTGTAATCTTCCTCAAAAAAAAAAGAAAAGAAAATACACATTTTTAATCGGCTCCCTGGGTGGCTCTGATGAGCCCGAAAGTTTGGGACCCATTGAGTACAGGGTGTGGGTGAGAAGGAAGGATGTTCCGGGTGGAAAGAACTCATGAACAAAATCCCTGAGACAGGGGAGCACAGGTCACGGAGGCCTGGACCAGAAATCCAGGGCCTCGAATGCCGACCAAGAGCTGGGACTTCTCCCCCACCCCTGAGGGCATGGGAGCCATGGCGGGTTTAAGTAGGGGAGTGACTGCTTGGGGCTTTCATAAGACCCCTCTGGCAGCCACTGCGCACGCACGTGCGTGCGTGCATGTGTGTGTGTGTCCAGGGCAGAAGAGGATGGCTGAGACCTCCATTCTGCGGACTCTTTGCTGCCCTTCGTTTGGGTCTCTGGCTCCGGCCGCTCCCTGCCCTGGGTTCTGACCCAGGGACATCTCTGACTCTAACCACCAGGCACTCCTGCTCCAACTCTGCTCTTCCTCCTCCTCCTCCTCCGAGGCCGGGTGCGCAGGCCGCCAGACCTGGGTGTGTGTGTTCGTGCTTGTGGTGGCCGGGGTGTGTCTCCGGTTTGGGGCTGCGGCCTTCAGGTGCATGAGTAGGTTTGCCCCTCACACGGGTCCTCCCCGCCCCCCAGGGCCCTGGCTGGTTCCCAGCTTCCCCAGGCCGGCTCACTTCCCCTCTCGCGCCTCCGTACCCCGATCTGTGAGAGGAGGTGCCATGACCAGTTCCCACCTCCGGGGCCCATTGTGGGGGACAGTGAGTTAAAGACAAATGTGCCATTACCCCCGTCTGCTCCTGTGTCAGCCAGTGTTTCTCCCTGGGGGGGATCTGAATCTGTGTCCCCATATATCTCATCTGAGTGTCTGTGTCTCCAACTCACCACCTGCCAGCTGTGCAACCTAGGATGACTGACTAGACCTCTCAGTGCCTCATCTGCTAAATGCGTGTAACAACAGTATCTATTTCCTAGGGCGGATGTGGAGACTGAATTAATAAGTCCACTAAAGAACTCAGAACAATGCCTGGCACACAGGCAGCCCTCGATGACAGGAGCATCCTCATTGGGTGTGAGCTCAACTGGGATGGTCCAGGGCGCATGTCTCTCGGCATCTTGCAGGAATCTGGGGCAGCAGACGTCCGCGGAAGCTTGCGGGTGAACTGGAGCGGTGTGGGGCCAGGCCTGTGAGGGCGGCCTCTCCTTGCCCATCTGTGTGGTGGGGGCATCCGCAGCGCCGCGCCCAGGCTGGAGGTGCGGATGAGACGGCGCCTGGCTCCCCTGCCTTTGCTGTTATCTTTCCTTCACCTATAAAATGCCAGGAACAGTAGCACCTGCCTCCTTCTCATCCTCAGAGGGTGCGATGAACTTGGAAGCACTTAGAACAGCACCTGGCAAGCACCTAGGGGTTCTGGTCATCCGGGTGGGACTCTGCGCCGGGCTTACCCGGGCCGCGTGTGGGCCGCAACGTGGGCAGGCCGTGGCCGTGGGCATCTGGCCCTGCAGGTTCCTCCGCGCCCCAGCCTCCTGCCCCCGTCCCTCCCTGCAACCTGCCTGTGACCTCTGAGGGAGGAGGCCTCGCCGCCCGCCCGGCCCGGAGAAGGGTGCGGGCGCCCTCAAAACCCACGTGGGCTGCTGCTTCCCTCTGCGGCTGCCTCCGTGTCCCCCTGGGGTCCCCCATCTCTGTGACTCCCCATCTCTGGCTCCGGGTCTCCCTCTGCCCTCCATCCCACACCTTGGTTTCCAGAACAGGAAATGTCAGGGTCCCAAGGGTGTGTCCCCAGTGGGGGCAGAGGAGGAAGTAACAGAGGCAGGGCCCCTCCCACCCCCACCCCTCTGCTGAAGATGGGGTCCTCCTTAATCAGCCTCTTAACCCTGCCGCCCTGATCCTGACAGGGGAATGGGCCTCATTAGAGAGCAGGGAGCACTGGCTGGAGTCCATCTGTCACTCTGGGTCCCGGGGCCCGTTGGTGGGTGCCTTGGTCCTCGGCTGGCCCTGGGGACCCTGGAACAGGAGGCTTGGGAAACTAAGGAGGGGTTGGGACCCAGACTCCCAGGTCTGAGGCAGGAGGGGCTGGGGGCCTGGACTCCCGGGTCTGAGGGAGGAGGGGCTGGGGGGCTGGGCTCCTGGGTCTGAGGGAGGAGGGGCTGGGGGGCTGGGCTCCTGGGTCCGAGGGAGGAGGGCTGGGGGCTGGGTTCCTGGGTCTGAGGGAGGAGGGGCTGGGGGCTGGACCCCTGGGTCTGAGGGAGGAGGCGCTGGGAGCCCAGGTCCTTCCCCCAACACACCCCTCTCTCAAACGCCCGCTGGAGCGCCCCGCCCCTCCCAGCCCCAGTTAACCCTGGGCCCCGCGGAGCAGTCGGGGACAGTCTCCCGGACCCGAGGATGGAGGCGGTGCGGGACGAACACCCGCTCGGGGGCGGGATGGAGGCCGACGAGCCCGCGAGCCCCCGGGAGCCCCCGTCGCCGCCCCCACCCGCGTCGCCGCCGTCGCCCGCGGTCCCCGAGCCCCCCGAGGTCCCCGTGCCCGAGCCCCCGACCGAGGCGTCCGCGCGGCAGCTGCTGCTGGAGGCGTGGGGACCGCCGGGCGCGGGCCTGGAGCTGCCCCCGCGCCTCACCTGGAAGCTGCTCTTCCTGCGGCGGCCGCTCTACCGCAACCTGCTGCGCTCGCCCAACCCCGAAGGTGCGGCCGGGCCGGAGCGCGGGGGCCGCCCGGTGCCTGTCTTCTTCCCCGCGTGGCCCACTCAGACCGTCCGTCTCTTTTTCTTTCCGTCTATTTCCTTGTTCTCTCTACCTTCTCTTTCTCTCCATCCCTCTCTGTCTCTTTCTCTGTGCCTCTGTCTCTTTGCGTCTGTCTTTGTCCCCTCCCCCGCGCATCTCCGTCTCTCTCTCTGTCTCTCTCCCTCCCTGTGTCTCTGTCTCACCCTGTATCCCCCTCTCTCTCTCCCTGCCTCCCTCTGCCTATATTCTGTGTCTCTTTCCCTCGGTGCCTCTCTGTCTCTCTGCCTGGGTCTCACCCCACGCCCTCGTCCTCCCCCTCCCCCTCCGCAGTCCTCCCTCTCCCCTGAGGACATTCTCAGGGCTCTCCCGGGCCCTGACTCACTGTCCCTGCCCGGCTGGTCTGGCCTGGCTGGCGCGGCCCAGATTCCCGCCCTTCCTCGGGAGCCGGGCGGGCAGGGAGGGGGAGGATGTGGAGGGGGCGGCTTCCCCCGCCTGGGGCCCCACAAACCTGCTCGTTCCAGGCATCAACATTTATGAACCAGCACCCTCTACTGGTCCCACCCAGCAGCCCCTGGAGACTCTGGGTGAGCTCTTGGTGGCTGTCCCCGAGGGAGGGGGTGGTCCTGGAGAATGGGCAGGTTCCAACACTTTGCCCCTCCACCCACCAGGCAATTTCCGCGGGTGGACCATTAGGACTGAGATGCTCCAGCAGGATCGCAGGTGAGTGGCTGGGCCTGCGTGGCCTGCCTTTGATTCTCCCTTCCAGGCTTCCTCGCTGTGGGACCCGGAGCAACTGTCTTGGCCTCTCTGGGCCTCAGTCTCCAAGAGAGAATGCTCGTACCGCACAGCATAGGGTCTGGCTAGATCTGGCTTGCGCGTAGTAGGTGTTCAATAAATAGCAGCCAACATTGTTCCTGTTCTCAATTTCTTTCCCTGGGAGGGGGACATCACCCAGGCCGCCATCTGTGCTCCATGACACCTGGCCCTGCTTCTGCACGGTGGGCGAGAGGGCGTAACTCAGGGGCCCAGAGTCACACGCGCCTGGGTTGGGATCCCGGCTCTGCCACATCTTTGCTGCTCGACCTCGGGCAAGTCACTTCCCTTCTTGAGCCTCAGTTTCCCCCTCTGCAAGACGGGGTTGAGCAAGCATCGCTCTCAGGGGAGCTCGTGGACCTGAGACTGGAAGGGGCTGAGCGATGCTCAGCGCCCATTGGGTGCTACGTTCGGGGTTTCCTGCTCTCTGGGGCCCAGCCAACCTGGGAGACACCCAACAGTCCCTGCAGGTCCCAGACCCCGCCTCCCCCGTGTCCTCTCTCCCAGCTGGACGGTGAAGCAACAGTGTGTGGACCTCCTGGCCCAGGGCCTGTGGGAGGAGCTGCTGGATGACGAGCAGCCAGACATCACGGTCATGGACTGGTACGTGCCTCAGCCCTGCCAGCCTGCCTGCCCGGCCAGGTCACACACGGGGCTCCCCGAAGCGCAGGCCTCGCCCCATCCTCCCCTGTGGTCTCAGCTCCTCACCAGGCCTTCCCGCAACCTCTCCGCCCCCTTCTCTCAGAGGCTTCCAGTGTTTGAAATCTGCCAGGCCCCAGGCTGTTCCTTCTTCCTTGGCTGCCTACCTGTTCTCCAGACAATTCCTGCGTCCGTCAGGAGTCAGTTACACAGGGCTCCACTGGGAAGCCCTCCATGACCGCCCCCAGCTGGGTCACATGCGTGATGCTCCAGTGCCCTGGACTTCCCCCATCCTGGCCCTGACCGTTCCCGATTGTCACTGCCTGGTGACAGGTCTGCCCCCACACTGGACTACGAATCCCATGGCGGCAGACGTGGGGCTGTCTCGGTCACTACTGCGTGCCAGCACCACTCAGCCCAGGTGCACAGAGTGGATGCCAGTGTGTTGACTGGGGTCAGGAGTTGGGGCCGGGATGTTCGGGCTGCGGTGGCAGCTGAAGGCCTGGACCTCCCCATGTCCCCCCACTTCCCCCGTCCCCCCAGGTTCGAGGACAGCCGGCTGGACGTGTGTGTCTATGAGCTGCATGTCTGGCTGCTGGCAGCTGACCGCCGCACAGTCATCGCACAGCACCATGTGGCCCCCCGGACCTCTGGGAGAGGCCCCCCTGGCCGCTGGGTCCAGGTGAGACTCTCTGCCCCGGCCCCCGGCCCCAGACATGGGGGTCTCCCAAGACCTCACGGGGAGAAGGGAGGAGAGCAGGGTTCATAGTCACGAGTGAGGACTTCTTCCTTCCCGGGTGCTGCCCCAGGTGTCCCACGTATTCCGCCAGTATGGCCCCGGCGTGCGCTTTGTCCACTTTCTGCACAAGACCAAGAACCGGATCGAGCCTGGGGGGTTGCGGCGGACCAAGGTGACTGACTCCTCTGTGTCTGTGCAGCTCAAGGAGTGACTGGCTGACTCCAGGCCTTCTGACCCCTTGTCTCATCTACCCACCCCTTGACACTTCCCTAACCCTTAGCTCCTCCCTGACCCTTAGCACCTCCCTGACACCTTGGCATTTCTGTCCTTAGCACCTCCCTGACCCGTAGCACTGCCCTGACCCTTAGCACCCCCTTGTTCCTTATCACTTCTGTCCTTTTAGCATTTCTCTGACCCCATAGCACCTCCCTTAGAAGTCCCTAACCCTTAGCACCTCCCTGACCTTTAGCACCTCCTTGACCCTTTAGCTCCATCATGTTCTCTTAGCACCTCCCTGTTCCCTTAGCACCTTCATGATCCCTCAGCTTCTCTCCATCACTTACCACCTCCTAAGCCCCTTCCTCTTGCCCAGCCCTTGGCTTCTCGTTTGCCACCCTCCCGTGTCCTCCAATGTCTAACTCTGGCATTTCCCGTGCACTCTCTGAGCAGCTCAAAGCCAGGGGCCACTTCTTGATCAGTGCTTGACAGATAGTAAGGACTCAATAAATTTTTGTTGGTTGAATGAATACATACCTGCGCCCGAGGATGCTGAGCCGTTCCCTAGTATCTGCCCCCTGGAACCCCACGCAGCTCGTATCCCACTCACACATCCTCTCATCCGTGGTTCTCCAGCACTCACAACCCCCCAACCTTCTGCACCTCCCTTGACCTCTGACCTCTTCACATATCCCCAATTTATGGCCTCTTAGGATCTGCACTCGCCTCTTTGCTCATATCTAACTGCCAGAATCGCCCCCAATTCCCTGCCTCCCCGCACCCCCAAGTTGTCCACCCCTGCTCCCAGAGCTGACCCCACACCTCCTCCCCCAAGACCTCTCATTTCTCTTCTCTTCTTCCCCAAGAACCCCCAAACCCAAGTACCCATCAAGGGCCCTCATCCATGGGCGGAGACGGGGACAGAATGCAAATTCGAATTTGCAGAAATATGCAAATTGGAACTAAAGTGTCCTCCTGTGTTGGAGGGAGGGCGAATGAAAGATGCTAACAACCCCTGAGTCCTCAGCTCTGGCCAGACCCCACACAGGCCCAGTCCCAGAAGACCTCCCGCTTCCTGAGGGAGTCCTGAGGTCCCTGGAGGCCAGGACAGCAGGGGGCATTCAGAGAAGGGCCACCTACCCAAACGTCTGGGGCGCGTTCCAGTGTTCAGCCATCAGCCACACGCATGTCCTGTGGGTGTGCATCTGTGCACCCCTAAATCCACGTCAGAGTCTATGGGTGTGTCCCCATCCCCAGCATTGTCCCAGGTAGGGGCTGACCCAGGCCTGACCACCTGCTCTCTCCCCTATCCTGTCCGGTTCTGAGTGGGCTTGGCGCCCAAGCACAAGCAGATGGCAGATAGGGACACTTCACAAGGGCTGCAGGGCAGGGCAGGCAGCATGCGGCGGGCAGGAAGCTCTCTCCTCCTGGGTCTCGGGGCCTGCAGCGGACCCCGGGATAGGGCAGACGGCGGGGCTCTGCGGGCCGGGGGGGGGCGGTGGAGATGAGGCCCCTCCAAGGCGTCAGGAGCACCTGCAACAGAATCAAAACTGATCACCAGAGGTTGCCGAGCCTCAGAGATCCAGGGTGTGGAGGGTTCTAGAAGCCTGAGATGGGGTGGGGGTGGGAGCTGGGCTCCATGTTCAGGAGCCGGGCGTCCCGGCCCAGGAGTTTGGGGCTGGGGACACTTGGAGCCCTTGAGGAAGAGAGGCTGTGGGGGAGTGTTTTTTGGGGGATGTTACAACTAGATCTGGGGTCTCGGGGTCTGTGAGCTGGATCTGCAAGAGCAGGGCGGGCTCAGGGGCCTCCAAAATGGGGTCTGGGGGCTCCAGAACCTTAACCGGCTCTGGGCCTGGTTTCCGGGGCTGAGGCTGATTAGAGGGTCTAGGTGGGTGGGGAGCATGAGAGCGAACAGGATGTTCCTGGAATTGGGTCTGGGGGCTCAAGGTCCGGCTTGGATTCAGAGTCGGGAAGACCCAGAGAGGAGTCTGGGAGCACTGAGATCTGCTGATGGGGGAGGGGGGACGGGGGGTGGGGGGGGCCCGGGACTGACTTTGGTTCTGGGGCCTCCAAGGTGAGGGGGTTCATGGCTCCCCATCCCCAAGCTAGTTCATGAGTCCTCCTTGGGAAGGGCAGCTGTGGGGGGTAGGTGGGTGGGGGATTCACGGGTGTCACAGGGCTGCTCCCAGAACCGAGGCTGCGAGGTTGCGTCAGCTGAGTGTGGGAACCCCAGACTCGGGTCTGAGCGATCCAAGGAGCAAGGGCTTGGGGGAGGGGGCGCGGGCCAGGAGAAGGGGGGACCTCCAGGCTGCTTCCAGGGACTCCCAATTTGGAGCAGGGCCTCAGGGGTGTGGACAAGCCCCAAGGTCTGGGGGCTGGGTCCTGAGCGGCGCCCTAGGGGGCGAGCACCCGCAGCAGAGCCCGGAGGTGAACTTGCGTGTCCTGCCGGCCTCGCGGCGCGGGAACCACGCGGTGACCTCGTGTGCGTGCGCGGGGCCACCACGAGCCAGGCGGCCGCGTCCGCCCAGCCCGAGGGCGGGAAGGCAGGTGGGCGCCGGCGGCGGCGGTGCTCACAGCAGAGTCGCTCTGGTCCACGCGCGGCTCCTTTGCGCTCCTGAGGTCGGCGGGTACCGGGCAGGCACCTTGGACACCGGCAGCACCGCCCCCCCACCTCCCGCGCGCTCCTGTGCGCCTGACCCGTGGGGACCGCGAAGCTGCGACATAAGGACTCGGGAGGGAAGGGGAGGACGTCCCTTCCCCGGGAGCAGGGAGACCTTCCTAACCCCGGTGGGAAACCCACCACCAATGGATACAAGATGGACATATTTGTATAAAATAGCTTCAGCTTTTGTGTGGCAGGCATTATAAAGAAAGTCAACTACAGGACTCGAGGACCCGTGGCTTGCCATGCAGAGGATAGCATAGGGTTAACGGGTACAGGTGGGAAGAACTCTTAAAAATTGGCAAGGAGTGGAACCCCACTTCCAGATAAGGAAAGGCTGGGGAAGGGGACAAGGGAGGGGGCTGGGCCTCCAGGCTGGGGGGTCCCCATGCCTGGATGCAGGACCTTGGGGAAGGAGAAGCTGGAGATAAGGAGAGAGAGGGGCTCTGGAGGGGAAGGGAGAGGAGGAGAGGAGATGAGGAGGGGGCTCCCCTCTCCTGTGCCCCCTGAGGAGTGGGAGGTCTTCCTAACCAAGGATGGAAACCCAGAACCTGGGAAATATGAGAGAAACATATTTGCATAACACTTAAAAAGTGTTGCAAGGCAATATGCAAAAGGCTTGAGGAAAAATTTGGAACACTTAGAAGGGCATAGAGTTAATAGCTATAATACGTAAAGAGTGCTTGCAAATTGACAAGAAGATATCAAACGACCCCCACCCAAGAAGGACAAGCCTAGGAGGGGGAGGGGGAGGGAAGAAGAGACTGCCCCCTCCCACTCTCTAGGAGCCTGGAGACTTTCTTAACCAAGGCTGGAAATTTTGAATCTATAAGATAAACAGAGGACCTGTTGAACCGTATAAAACTTAAACCTTTTGTGTAGGAACAAACACAAACAACAACCTAATCTGGGGAAAAAATAGGCAATTCTTGTAACATACAATGGACACTCACCCATCAGCAAGCAGAAATGACACAAGTCAAAGGAGAAATGAAGAAGCAGCACAGGAAGGAGAGGGAGGCTGGGACCTCGTGGGGGACAGGGCCCTGTGGAAGCTCCGGCCTCCTGCCAGGTGAGAAAAGGGTCAAGAGTGTGGACGAGCTGATCAGACAGACGACGGGTCAAGTCGGTGGCTCTGTGGGTGAGTCCAAGTCTCGGCCTCAGTTTCCCTCATCTGTAAAATGGGTGGTATTTCTTCCTGCACTAAGGGTTGCGGTGGAGGCTGCAAGGGGTAGAGAAAGTGCAGGGGTTAGAGGAACAGCCTACAGACTGGGGCCAAATCTCTGCTTCTCCAGGAGCTTCTGTCATGATTTCCTCTCAGGGCGCTGTGGAGACCGGGACAGTCTCCATCTTGGAATGCCAGTGTGAGGGGCAGACGAACAAGGCAGTAATGGTACCTACCTCTTAATCTCAAGTTTGTGGCCGGTGCACAATAAGCCCGTCATGGAGACACTGTGCCTGGAGATGGAGACAGGGTTATTCAAATTGGCCCAAATGAGAAGGCGGGAGGATAGGTTCTCTCAAATCCATCTTCACAAAAGAAGAAATCAGGGGGTTTTCTAGACCTGAGGGGCTCGGCAGGAGGAGTTGTGGAGAAACGAAGGGGAAGCCTGTGTTTCTTCCACTCCAGATAAGCCCTTGGGCAACTGGACTTCTGGGCGTCCTCGGCAGCTGGGGCCGTTACCTGGTGATTGAAACTTCCCTAAAGGCATCTTTTTTCTTCTGCAAAACAAGCTCATAAATCCTTGTGAGCCTTGAGTCAACAAGAAAACAGCAAATTGACAGGATTCACTTCCTTTCATCTGTGTCTGTGTTGGGAACATGATCGAAGGGTAATGGTGTTCTTACTGAATGTTCACAGTAACCTTGGGGTCCCCTGGCTTCAGTAACGGCACGGACATTGGGGCCCTTCCAAGCGCCACAGACCATATCCCGTCACTGTCATTATGCAAGCTCTGAGCATGGTGCCCAGCACGCAGCAAGTCCTCAGTAAACGAGCACCAGCACAACGCAACACCACCAACAGCTTGCTATTATCCAGGGCTGCTCAGCTAGCCCTGCTCTCTGCTGGCGCCCCCCCGCCCACCCTGCTGCTGTCTTCCGCCTTGGTGGGGGGATGCAGTGGTTATGAGCCAAAGGCTGGAAACACTCGGAAGTGGGTTCCAATTTGGACTCTGTCCCCTTGCTGAGTGACCTTGGGCAAGTGAACTCACTTCTCTGTACTTCAGTTTCCTCCTACCTTCAATGGGATAATAGAAAATCATAAGAAATTACGATGTAATTTACAACTAATATAATAAAATATTATGCATAAACATAGGTTAATCTGCATAATTATTTATAAATATAAATACTTACTATGTAATATTGAATAAATACAATAGTCTAAACATAAATCTATAAAGGACAGAGCACAGTGGCTGGCACGTGGCAGGTGCTCCCTAAACAGGAGCTGTTAGGACTGTTCTGATGATTCTGAGACCCTGGCCACCGCCCGGCCCTGCCCCAGACCAGAGTCAGGTCAGACCCGTCTCCCTCCTTTCCTCCTCTCATCCCATGAAATCTGAGCTCCAGCCGCTAACTTCCCAGTGGGCTCCTTGACCTCCCAGAGCCCCCACCCTCCCGGCTCAGCCGGGGCCCGGGGACCCAAGGATGAGCCAGGGAAGCGTGGCGAGGTCAGATCAGTCACCTAACGCACCACCCACCGGGGAGGGCCCTGAGCTTCTGACACGGGAGAGCGAGGAGACTGAGCGGGCGGCAGACCCGGGGACAGGAACACAGGAGCCACATGGCCACCCTCAGAGAGAAGGCATGAAGACCCAGGGCATGGGTGCAGCATCCCAACGCGGGGACACACACGGGCAGGGGCAGGGACACCCCTTCCCAGTCAGCCACTGATTCTCCGTGGTGAATTCTAGAGAGCTGCGCGCATGGAGTGTAGACACACGCGTGATACACGGTCCCAGACAACGCCCCCCACAGAATCACACCCCCCCCACAACAACCCCCAGCCCTCAACCGCTGCCACCCTACACCCCCCGAAATCTTAAAAGCTCAAAACCTTCTGCGCGTATCTGACACGCCCATGTCAACACCCACTGCCATCTTCATCCAGAAACAATTTCCTCACGTCTGTTGACACAAACTGGACAAATAGAAAAGTAAACATCTTGTTACGTGTTTTTTTTTTCTTCAAATAGAAGAATGGCCTGCCCTTGAGGAGCCCATGAGCCCTTGAGAAAATCAGACGGTAAATCAATAATTCCAACACCGTGTGAGAGATCTCACAGGGCACTGCAAAGCACTCTGGGAATGCAGTGGGAAGAACAGCAAGGTTTTTAAAAAAAAAAAAAAAAATCTACTGATATATTTTGATTCGTATAATAAGAAAAAAATCTTCTTTTCAGATCCAACAACCTTGATTCGACATTTTTCACCGGACCGCAAAAAAGAAGATTGGGATACACGCGAAAGTGCCGCGAAAGGAAAAAAGAGTGTTTGTCTCAAGGCAGGACCTGAACACAAACGACAGTAGAGGTGGCACATAATTTAGATGAAAATGCTAAATCTGTTGCATAAATGCAAGAAACTATTCCGATCAGGCCTTAAGTTCACACTGGATCGTCAGAACTCGTTACGCTTCTGAGAGGCTGTGTTACTGAATGGGGTTATTTCTACATCATTCTTAAGGGCTCACGTCACGGTCCAAAGCAGCCACAACAGTGTGGTTTGGGAACCACGGTTCTCAAGGTGTGGTTCCTGGACCAGCATCCCCTGGGAACTTGTTAGAAATGCAAATTCTCAGCCCCACCCTAGTTCTACGAATCGCAAACTCCCGGGGTGGGGCCAACAATTTGAGTTTTAACTCCCTCTCCTGGTGATTCTGATGCATGCTGGAGTTTGAGAACCACTTGGTTAGGACCTGGGTCTTTTTTTTTTTGCTGAGGAAGATTAGCCCTGAGCTAACATCTGTGCCAGTCTTCCTCTGCTTCTTACGTGGTTGCTGCCACAGCATGCTGACTAGTGGTTAGGTCCATGCTGGGGTGCAAACCCTCGACCCTGGGGCACCCAAGCCCAGTGCGAGGAACTTAACCACTACACCAGGGGGGTGGGCCCCAACTTTGGTCTTGCAAGGCTTCACATGTCACTGATTGTTTATTCCATCCAGAATTGTCTGTATTGACACATCAATTTGCTGAGCTCCTATAAAGTTTATTTCACATAATTTTCGTGATTTAAAAAAACTGCATGAGTCAAAGAGAAAAAGGACATCTCTTGGGGTCCCAGGGGGTCTCATAAGAAGTACCTGGAACCCAATGGCCAGGAATGAGCTTGAATTTTCTCCAACAGAGACCAAAGGTCAGTCAGCATCCAACTTCGGAACACGGCTGAGACCAAGCTGTCAGATACACCTGCCCCAGGCCGGGGCCTTGTCTTGAAGCCCCCTGGGTCCTGCGGCCGCTCATGGTCTGGGCCAGAGCTACTCAAGCTTCACTATGCCGCGAATCTCATGGGAGCGGATGGGTGGGGAGGGTCTTGTTGAGACCCAGATCCCTATCCAGCAGGTCTGGGGTGAGATTTAGGTCCTGCTTTTCCTACAAGCGCCCCCGCGACGCCAGGCTCTCCGCAGACTGACAGTCCCAGCCGAGACGGACAGCAAGCAAGCGGCTCCCAGGAGGGAACCCACCGCCAGGAGGGTTTCAGGGGCGCAGGGCTTCAGGGGGGCAGGTTGGGGGCAACAGCAGGGGGTCCCAGCGGTTGAGACGGAAAGAGAAACTCCAGTGACATTTCAGAGGGAAGCCTGTAGGGGAAGCGGGGTGGCTGAAACCCCAGGGGCTGGGACAGCTCCGGCCCAGGTGTCCTGCGCGGAGGGCAGCGGAAACCCTACACTAAGCCCCGAGACGGGCGGGGTGTCGCTGCCGCCGGGCGGGGTGGGGGAGGCGGGGAGCTCTCGCGAGGTGGCGCCATAGCACAGAGATTCATCGCGCCGGCTCGGGCGCACGGGATCACGGGTTCGAGTCCCGACGCTGCCACTTACAGGTTGCGTGAACTTGGGCCAGTTACTCAACCTCCGTCAATTTCAGCTTCCTCCTCTGTGGAGTGGGGATAATTACACACCAAAGCTGCTCATCGCTCTGAGGCTTATAAGAGACGTTTCCTTTCTTATTGCCTATATTGATCATTGGTACCTTCTCTCTCTCTTTGTTTTGGGTGAGGAAGACTGGCCCTGAGCTAACATCTGTGCCAGTCTTCCTCTACTTTATATATGGGATGCTGCCACAGCATGGCTTGATGAGCGGTATATAGGTCCACCCCCAGGATCCGAACCTGCGAACCTCAGGCCAGGAAGTGGACGGTGCAACCTTAACCACTATGCTGCCAGCTGGCCCCTCTCTCTCTTTATTACAATCAGCTTTAAGATATAGTTGCAACAGTTTTATTAGTCTTTTCAAATTACCGATGATAACCAACATTTAGCTCTGTAGATCCTCTCTACTGTATATTTGGTTTTTTCTTTAATTTCATCTTCTTTCATTAATAACAATAAACAGCATCAGTTTCTATTGTGCATTTGGCTTTTATTCTTTCTTCCGTTCTACTTTCTTTGAGTTTACTGTGCTGTTCTTGTCTGAACATTTGAAATGGATGTTTAGCTGGCTAATTTTCAGCCTTTTTTCTTTTCCCACGTGTGTATTTAAGGCTTTGCACATCCTAGGTAGGAGTGTGTGCTTTACTTAAAATAATAAGCGTAGCGTGCTGAGGTTGTGTCAGGTACACGGCAACTGCTCGGTATGTTACCTATTGACGTTGGTGTTGGCTTTGATTGTTATTATTAATCAGGGGCCTTAAGACAGAGAAAGATTCAGGGGAAGAAGCTGGATCAATTACGCATCGGTTTTCTATTGCTACCATAACAAACAGTTGCAAACTTACCGGTTTAAGACAACACAGATTTATTATCTGTCAGTTCTGGAGGTCGGAAATCCCAAATGGGTCTCGCAGGCTAAAATCGAGGTGCCCCCAGGGCTGCCTTCCTTCTGGAAGCTCTGACGGAGAGTCCATCTCCTGGAATTTTCTTGTTTCTGGAGGCTATTTGCATTCCTTGGCTCGTGGCCCCTTCCGTCTTCAAAGCTAGCAACACAGCATCTTCAAATCTCTCTCTGACCTCTTCTGCCCCCCTCCGCCACTTTAGAGGATCTTTAGAGGATCCCCCAGAGGCCCAGGAGAAGTTCCCTATTTTGGGGTCAGCTGACTAGCAGCTGTAACTCCATCGGCAGCCTTAACTCCCCCTGCCAGGTAACATAACACGTTCCTAGGGACTGGGGATGGACATGGACATCGGGAGGCTATTATTCTGCCTACCACAATTTAGTATTGAGTTTTACTGTAAATGAAGAGTATTCTTCTGTCTTGTATGAAGAGAGCGAGCCGAGCCGCTCAAGCCATCTGGGGCTCCAGTGTCAGGGCCCAAGCTCCTTTTATATTGTTGCACCATCATCCACATGTGGCTTCCTCTTCATGGTCCAAGATGGTTGCTTGAGCTCCATCCTTCACATCCGCATCCCAGACAACAGGTGGAGAATGGGAGGGAGGAAGGGAGGAAGAAGGGAATGCCTCACCCTTTAAGAGCCCTTCCCGGAAGTGCCATATGATACTGCTGTCTACATCCTGCTGTCATAACTTAGCTACAGGCAGGCACACGATGCCACAAGAAGCTGAGTCTTCACCCAGGTTAGCCATATGGCTGGTGAAAAATGAAGTTTCCTAGGGGCCAGCCCAGTGGCATAGTGGTTAAGTTCATGCACTCTGCTTCAGTGGCCCAGGGTTCACAGGTTCAGATCCCAGATGTGGACCTACACACCGCTCATGAGCCATGCTGTGGTAGGTGTCCCACATATAAAATAGAGGAAGATGGGCATGGATGTTGGCTCTAGGCCAGTCTTCCTCAGCAAAAAATGAGGAGGATTGACGGCGGATATTAGCTCAGAGTTAATCTTCCTGAAGAAAAATAAAATGAAGTTTCCTATTCTTGAAAGAAGAGGAGATATTGAGGTATGGTCTCAAAGCTTGGATAAGAGGCAGGTTGACGGATGACAAAGAGTCAAACAGGACAGGGATGTCCAGGAGAAAAAAAGGGCATTCCAGCCTTCCCACCCCTGGTACGGTAGAGAGAAGGCTGACTGTGGTAGGCTGTAATGGCTGATTCCAAAGGTCTCCAGGTCCTAATCTTGGCACCTGTGAATCCAACCTTGTTTGACAAAAGGGACTTTACAGATCTGATTGGGTTAAGGATCTTGAGGTGCGGAGACTGTCCTGGATTATCCGGGTGGACCCTGAATGGAAATGCACGTCCTCATAGGAGGGAGAGTTGGCTACAGAGGAGATGGGAAGATGGAAGCAGAGATTGGAGTCATATTCTCTGCAGGTAGAGGAAGGGGCCACAGCCCAGGAGTACGGGCAGCTGCTAGATGTGGAAAACGGCAAGGAAAGCAATTCTCCCCTGGGTCCTCCTGCCACCACCTTGATTCTGTCCTTCTGATTCCAGAACTGTAAGAGGATGCACATGTATGGTTGTAAGGCACTAAATTGGCGCTGATTTGTTACAGCAGCCATTGGAAACGAATATAGGGACTTTGCCAAAAAACTCCCATATTCCCTCAGAGATGTAACTGGGGTGGGACATCCCCTGAGAAACTGGGTATCGGCTGAAGTTTTCCAGGAAACCAAAGTGGTTATGGATCTGGCAATTCTACTTCTGGGTCTTTACCTGAAGGAAATGAAAACACGAATGCCAAAAGATGTACGCACTCCTATGTTCACTGTAGCATTATTCACAATAGTCAGGACACGGAAGCAACCCAAGTGTCCATTAATGGATAAAGAAAATGTGGTATCTATACACAATGGAATATTATTCAGCCACGAAAAAGGAGGAAATCTTGCTATTTGTGACAACATGATGGACCATGAGGACATTACAGTAAATGAAATAAGTCAGACAGAGAGAGACAAATACCATACGATCTCACTTATATGTGGACTCTGAAAAACAAAAACTGAGCTCATAGAAACAGAGAACGGATTGGTGGCTGCCAGAGGCAGGGGCTCAGGGCCAGGTGTAATGGGTGACGGGGGTCAAAAGATACAAACTTCCAGTTATAAAATAAATAAGTCCTGGGGATGGAATGTATAGCAAAGTGACTATAGTTAATAATACTGTATTGCATATTTGAAAGTTGCTAAGAAAGTAGATCTTAAAACTCCTCGTCACAGGAAAAAAAGTTTCGTGACAATGTGGGGTGACAGGTGTTAGCTAGACTTATTTGGTGACCATTTCACAATGTACACAGATATCGAATCATTAAGTTGTACAGCTGAAACTAATATCATGTTATATGTCAATTCAATCTCAATTTTTTAAAAAGTGACTATGGGGAGCTGGGGGAGGGGGCCTCCAGAAGGCAAAGGATGGATTAGATGATGGTGTCAATACCCTCGAAAGCAGTCGCAGCAATAACGAAAATAATACCAATAACAGCTACCGCTTCTGGGGCCCTGACTGTGTGCTGGATCCCCGGCGGGGGCCTTCCGTGCTCGCTCTCATTTACTCTCAGAGACACTTGGTGGGATAGTGACCACAAGCCTGCAGTAACAAGCTCCCCCCCCCCCGACCCCGGGGACTTACAGCTGCACGGGTTCATTTCCTTCTCACCCGACAGGCTCATCCCAGCTCAGTTTGGGGCTCCGCTCGTCATTGTCCTCACTCAGGGTGACAGCAGCCAATACCCAGGTCATTGCCAGTCTCTGGTCATAGGAAGAAGCAGGTGGAACAGCACGGGCCCTTCAAGCTTCGATCCAGAAAGGACACATGTCACACGACTCTCATTTTACAGGGAGATAAGTGACCACAAACTAGACAGAAAACGTTGCCCTTCTGGAGATGACAGTCCAGATGGCGAGACAAGCAATAAACAAAATAAAATGAACGAAATGATTGAATGCCACCTAGCAGGACATGTTACGGAGAAAAGTGAAGCAGGCAGGGAGGAGGGAGGAGCGTGGAAGCAATTTTGAATGGAGTGGCAGGGCAGCTTCAGGAGGAAGCATTTGAACAAAGACTGGAGGAGGGGAAGGAGGGAGCCATAGTGATACTGCAGGGAGAGCATTCCAGCCGGAGGGAACAGCCAGTGCAAAGGAATACCTGAGGAGTCGCAAGGAGCTTGAGTGGTCAGAGAGAGAGAGAGGTAGGAGGAAAGAGGAAGAGATGGGGTCAGAGAGGTCACAGGGGCAGGTCATGGAGGACCTTATAAAAGACTTTGCCCTTTACCCTGAGGGAGATGGAGCCAGCAGAGGGCTCCAAGCAGGGGAGGGACCTGACCTGACTCAGGTGCTCACAGGGTCCCTCTGGCTGCATGTAGGGCACAGACTGGGAGCTCAGGGTAGGAGTGGGGAACTCAGGGCGGAGGCTGCTGCATGGTCCGGGGCGGGGAGGACAGACAGGACAGAGGTGGGGACTTTGGAGGGGCTGAGAAATGGTCAGATTCAGCAGCTCCTCAGAAGCAGAGTCAACCGGACTTACTGACAGGATGTGGACAGTGTCAGAAAAGACAGGGGCCAAGGGTGACTCCAGGGTCTTGGCCTGGGCGCCTGGAAAGAAGGAGCTGCCATTCACTGAGATGACAAAGATTACAGAAGGAACAGGTTTAGGACGGGAGGAGCAGGACATGGTAAGTTTGAGAGGCTCGTTAGACATCCATACGAAGTTGTCAGCAGATGATGTCTGAGCCTGGGGTTCAGGGGTGAGGTCCGAAGATCGAAGTTTGGGGGTTGTATCAGTCACTTTGTGCTGCGTGATAAACAACCACAAACATCTCAAAAGCGCGACAATGACCACACACTTAGCCCAGGCATCTGCAGATCAGCCAGGGGTGGCTCTGCAGGTCTCTGGGGTTGGCCGACGCAGCCAGGTTCAGCTGGGTGGCTCTGCTTTGAGCTGCGAGTCTGGCTGGCTCACTTCTGAGGTCAGGCTGAAGGAGAGCAGCAGGTCAGGGGTGCTCTCCTTATGGCCATGGCCAAAGTCCAGGAGGGCAACGGACACCCATGAGCCCTCTTAAGGCTTAGACTGAGAACTGGCACAGTGTCACTTCTGGACAAATATATCATCGGCTAAAAAAGTCCCATGGTGGGACCCAATGTCAAGGGTCAGGGAGGTAACCTCTGCCTGCAGTGAGGCCATGGCAGGGGCCTGGGTGCAGGAGGGGGAAGAATTTGCACCAAGAGATCCATCTGCCACGGGAGCCATGAGTGCAGAGATGGGGGTGGGTTCTGAGCCATGAGAATAAATAAATGCATCACAGATGGATGAGAGGTAAGGGCTGGGATGAGCCCTGGTATGCTCCAACGTCTGGAGCGGGAGAGGAGAGGAAGCCGTCAGAGAGAGGAGGACGACCAGGCAAGTGGAGCCTGAAGAATGGGGTTGATTGCTGTGTCAACGACCACGGAAAGATAGAGAAAGAGTGGTCGGAGGATCAACCGCTGGGTTTAGCAA
Source organism: Equus quagga (assembly GCF_021613505.1). Classification (NCBI taxonomy): domain Eukaryota; kingdom Metazoa; phylum Chordata; class Mammalia; order Perissodactyla; family Equidae; genus Equus; species Equus quagga. Next base: position 98,003,178 of record NC_060279.1, on the reverse strand, counting down.
CATGGAGGTCGTCGCTGGTCTGGACAAGAGCTGAGTCTGCGGAGTGGTTGGGACGAAAGCCTTATTGGAACACATCAAAAGAGACACAGAGGAAGAGGAAGCGGAGAGAGTGACACAGATAACTCTTTGGACAAATGTTGCTGAAAAGGGAGTGCGATGGTCAATTTTACATGTCCAGTTGATTGGGCCACGGGGTGGCCAGACGTTTGGTCAAACATTAGTCTGGGCCTGTCTGTGAGGGCGTTTCTGGACAAGAGTACCATTTGAATAGGTAGAGTGAGTAAAGAACGTGGCTCTCCTGATGTGGGTGGGCCTCATCTAATCAGTTGAATAGAAGAAAAAGACTGAGTCACAGGGACTCCTCCTGCCTGACTGTTTGAGCTGGGACATTGGTCTTTTCTGGCCTTTGGACTTGAGTTGAAACATTGGCTTCTTGGGTCTCAAGCTTCTTGGCTTTCAGACTGGAACCTACAGCACAGCTCTCCTGGGTCTCGGGCCTTTAGACTTGGGCTGGAGTGACACAGCGGCCGTCCTGGGTCTCCAGCTTGCTGACTGAAGGTCTTGGCACTTCCCAGCCTCCATTGTTGCATGAGCCAACTTTCCATAATAAATCCCTCTATATATCTACATCTATCTATACTATATGGTTGGTTCTGTTTCTCTGGAGAAACCTAATCCAGGAAGGCAGAGAAATGGGGTAGTAGCTGGAGGGTATGCAGGGTTGAGGTAGAATTTCTTTAAACAATATAAATGATAGGAATACACAGACAAAACTGATGACGTGGGATGAGGGGGAGAGAATTGTGGAGGGTCTCCTTGGCGAGAAAGGGGTAAGATCTAAGGTCCAAGCGGAGGAGCTGGACTTGGAAAGGAGGCTGGCAGAAGATCCAGCCCTTATGCTGGTAGGTGAGTAGATGTGGTTGTGGGAGCATGTGGGATTTCTCTTCTGTCGCTTCTATGTTTTCAGTGGGAGTGAGAGCGAGGGTGGGGGAGAGGAGTCAGAGTTCCAAGGAGAGAAGAGACCCTATGAAACAGGTGTTGGAGGGCTGTGATAGATCCAGGAGGACTGGAAGGACCTCAGTTTGATCAGAAATCTACCCTCCTGGCTGTGGCCTGAGCCTCCAGGGGAAGTGTGCTCCAGCCCCACTCCACGAAGTGGACCATCTTGGGTCTGAGCCGAACATAGTTGTCTCAGGTCCTTTGCCAGTGAGTCATGTAGGCTGAGGCATGTGACACAATGCTGGCCAATGAGAAGTCATTCCTTCCTTCAATAACTATGACCGAGCACCTGCCATGTGTGCTGGGGACACAGAGGTGAACAGAACAGACGAGAATCCTTGCCCTGGTGGAGCTCGTATGCTAGTAGAGAGACAGGTAATCAACAGTAAGCAAGTTTATGGTTTGTTCTAAGGAGATGTGTGCTATAGGGAAAGAAAGTAGAACAAGGTAAGGGATCCAGGAGCACTAGCGGGGTTTGTCATTTTTAATGGAATGTTAGTGTGGGCTTGAAGGGAGGGCTGCTGGGGGATCCTGGGAAAGGTTTTCCTCAGTGATAAGAAAACACGTGGTTAGATGCTGTCCCTTTTCTTCCTGTATACGTTTCCCAGAGGACGTAATGTCTGGAACTGTGGTAGCCTCCTTGTGACCATTAGATGATCCAACTTGAGGGTGAGGCTGAAATGCTGAGCACGGCAAGGCTGAAAGATGGGAAGGATCTGGACTGTTGATAACTAGGGTGTGATTTCCTGAATTAGCCACCTCCTGCTCTATCTCACCCTCAGGCTTCTTGTCATATGAGATTACAAACCCCTGATTGTTTAAGCAAATTGAGTCGGGATTCCATTTTTCCATTATTAGTGGGGTTCCATTATAAGCAAAAAGAAAAAATCCCTGATAAATGTGTTTACATTTCTTACGCAATAGGATCGTTCTATTTGTTGTACAACCATATGTGATGTGACTATATTCATTTTTAAAAAATCTCTAAGTGCTGAGGAAGTTAACAGGCACCCGGCAAGGTCCCAGGGCTGAAAGAAACCATGCTGTCCAGCGCACAGTGGTGTTCAGAACCATGGAGAGCAGACCCGCGGGGCTCCCGTCTCAGCCCTGGAGACCAGCTCTTCTCGCCGGGGATTTCCACTGGGCAACCCCTTCCTGAGGGTCATTGTTCAGAGAAGGCAACGGGACCTTTAGGGTCAGAGTCCTTGCTGCTATTGGCTTGTCAGGTTGGATCTGAACTTGAGCTGGTTTCTACGCACAAGAATAAAACTAATTTGTCCTGTCCTTGAAATCAGAATTGGAGACACGAATTTAGGATGCGTTAGACTGCCTGATCATTCAAAATATCTTCTTCCCTTTCAAAGTGAGGAATCCATTTCTTGGGGGAAATTATAAATCTCTGCTCTGTTGACCTCAGGCCTGGCTATGTCACTTTTTTGGGCCAACAAAATGCGGGTGGAAGTGAAGCGGTGCATTTCATTTCGATCAGCTCTAAGAGCCGGGGCATAGTCCACCCCATGCTCCTGTGTCTCTGCTCCAAGACCAGCAATATCTCAGGTAGGGCTTCAGCTTCATCCTGGATCCCAGGGAGGAGCTGAGACTCAGCCTGCCAAGAAGGGCATGTTGCAGGAGCGAGCAATAGACCCTTGTTGTTATAAGCCGCTGAAATTTGAGAGTCCTCTGTTATCACCGCATAACCCAGCCTGAGTGGACCGATACAAGAGCCATCAGTGAGGAGGCGGTTGGTGAATCCACGGGGATATATGGGACGACTCCAGAGAGACTATAAAGAGGGAAGAGAGACGAGAGACCAGGACAGGATCCCGAGGAGCTTGAGTGTTTAAGAAGTGGGAAGAAGAAAGAGAACCAGGGCGTGTGACCGAGAAGGAGCAGCCAGAAGCTGAAGGAAGGCGAGGAGAGCGTGACATCATAAAAGCCAAAGTGGGAGGGAATTACAAGAAGGAGTTGGTGCGGAGGGGCTCAGACGCTGCTGAGAGCCCTTCTGGGGTGAGGACTGGAGAAGCAATGAAAGGATTTTAGCTAGGAAGAGATTGGTGGTTTTGAGTGGAGCTCTGGAGCCAGAAGCCAACTGTAGCGGCTGCGGTGACTGGAGTAGGACGGGAAATGGAGCCGGTGGAAGGGAAAGATGGAGAAGTGATTGGGGAAAAGAGCGTGGATTAAGAAAGGATTTTATAAAAGGGGAGACTGCTGATGGGCAGATACCTTATGGAGGAAGGAGATAGGAGGGGCTAGGAGGGGGCACTGGCCCAAGTTAGGAAAGAAGGTAGCTCACCCATTGTGATAGGAGAGCAAGGAGAGTGTGGGGGGCAGATGGGAGATGTATGAGGAATTTCTACCTGGCAGATTCCATGAGGTACAGGGCAAAGTAATCTGTTTGGAGAAAGAGAGGACATGGTGGCATAGTGCACATGAGGAAGCAGAGAAGATTTGAAAGAGCTGGAGTAGAGGGTGGCCCCGTGGCCGAGTGGGTGAGTCAGCATGCTGAGCTTCAGCAGCCCAGGGTTTCACAAGTTCAGATCCTAGGCACAGACCTAGCACTGCTCATCAAGCCATGCTGAGGCGGCGTCCCACACAGCCGAGCCAGAAGGACCTACAGCTAGAATATGCAACCATGTACTGGGGGGCTTTGGGGAGAAGAAGGAGGAAAAAAAAAACATTGGCAACAGGCTATCTCAGATACCAATCTTTAAAAAAAAAAATAAAGAGCTGAAGTGAAACTTTCAAGAAACAGAGGTTTGAAGAAACAGTGATGTCACAGAGATAGATGGGAATAAGTGGAAGAGCCCGGTTCCCAGATTTCAGCCCCCGAATATTCATCTTCCACTGCCCTCCGTGGATACTGAATAGAAGGACACTTGGCAGCTTCCTACCAATGACCGTCTTGGGAAATGGTGGAGGCAGAGCCGTCCATGCAGCCGGAATTCTTCAGCATTGAGGGGTCACTCCTTTCATGTCCACGGGTATCATTAAGAATGCTTTCCACTGTAAGTAACAGGAAGCCCTACCTCAACGGGCTTAAAAAGTGAGGTATATTTATGATCTCACACAAAGGTGCAGACACAAAAATCTTTAACAAAATATTAGCACGTGGAATTCAGCAATAGATCAAAAGAATTATACACCATGACACACTTGGGCTCATTCTAATGGTGCAAGGCTAGTTGAATATTTGAAAATGAATCCACATAATCCACCAAAACAGGCTCAAGAAGAAAAATCACTTGATTATATCAATCAATCAATGCAGAAAAAGCATTTGCCGCACTTCAACGGCCATTCGTCATTTTCAGAA